>NC_072039.1:4250755-4556589 GCF_027791375.1 Indicator indicator
TGGCACTTTGGGACACGTTTCAGTGAGCATGGTGGTGTTGGGTTGATGACTGGATTTGATTTTAGACCTCTTTCCCAAGTTTAATGATTCTATGATCCTGAGGAGAAACTTTCTTGAGTGATGAAAGCTTGTGGTATTGTAGAGGTGTTTTACAGGAGGCAGTTCCTGAAAGAAAGGACATCAGCAACTTGTCTTAACTGCTGCTGGGAGACACTGCCATGAGCACAACATCTCTCTGCGTCTGCAGGGTGACCAAACAGCACCACGCGTGGAAGCGCAACGCCTCCACCGCGCTACCGAACGAACCCTTCTCAGGCTGCACCTCTGATTTTAGCAGGAAAGGGAGCGCGGTGCTTGGTGCATACCTGGTGCGAGCTGCTTAAGGGCAGTTCTGCCGTCACGGTGACGCTGTCCCGGTCGGTGCGGGTGAGCAGCGCACGCACTGGTACCGCACCTCCTGTAACGCAAGCGAGCGGCTCAGCCCCGGCTGCCAGGGGCGCCCGCTGGCCTGTGCACCGACCCCGGCACCAGCCGGTGCCAGCACCGCTCACCTCCGGTTCTCCGCCGCCGGAACACTCCCAGAAGACCGGCAGCAGCTCCTCCCTGACCCGGCCCCGCGTAACCCCTGAAGCACAACCCGCGGTGGCAGCGGCACCGGACGGGGCGACGCCTGGCGGCGGTGCTTTTCGCTACACCGCCTCCCGTTGCTCAGCCCAGCTATCGCGAGATTTCGTTTGAACGGTGGCGGGACCCAGCAGCCGCTCTCCTCGGTGAGGCCTAGCCCGAGAAGGCCGCCGCGATGCCGCTCCAGCTCCGCACCTACTCGCGGCGCGGCGGGTACCTCCGCCTGCTGCCGCCTCCCGACCAGTGGGTTTCGCCGCCCGTGGACCGTAAACAGTGGTTCAGCTCTACCTCAGCCAGTTCCAGCACCGCCTCGGCCGGATCCAGCGTCCTCTCGGCCGCCTCGGAGGACGCTGACTTCTCGCCGCCCAAAAAGCACCACCGCCAAGCGCTGGGTAAGCTCTCAGCCCGCTCCATGCGCCTGCGGACCCGCCGCGGAGGCGGCACAACGCAGAAGGAAAACCGCCCGCCAGAGCCGGCGGACGCCTCCTGCCCCTCGCCGCTTCTCTTCTCCTCCCCGTGCCGCGCCGCCAACCGCCCCCAGAGGCCCTACGGGGCGCGGAGCCCCCTGCTGTGCAGCACCCCCCAGTGCTCGTCCGCGGTCCCCCGGTCCCGGTCCGCCAAGCTCGGGTCCCCGGTTCTCGGCACCACCGCGCAGAGCAGCTCGGCGCTGGATGACAGCCTGGAGCTCTTCTCCCCGCTGTGCGAGCAGAGCCCCGCCTTGACCGGCAGCGCCCAGAGCTCGCTGGAGTCACCTCACGGAGACTCGGAGCAGCTGCCGCCACTGCCGAAGTCTGGCAACGTCAGGAAGCAGGAGGCTGGACCTGCCCAGCCAGAAAGCAAAGGTAGTCGCCCTAAGACAAGCCCTAAGGCAATCCAAGACAAGGTGCAAAAATCCGACAGGGTTCTGAGGTCATCGGTGGAGGGGTGCTGCCAGTCACAATCTTCCATGTCCCCACAGGAAGGCACAAGCAATGTTCAAGCAGAGCTATCTCCCTCTCCCATTACCAGGGGACCACGGTGCTCAGCTCGCAATAAGAGTGCCACTTCTGAGGAACCCTGTGAGGATCTAAAGAGAGATCCAACTCCAGGAAGCTTCAGCTGTCAGAGAGGCCAAATCAATAACTTGCATATGCCAGTGGTGGTCTTGGACCCTCAAGAAGTGTCAGCGTGGCTGTCGAGCATGAAGCTCCGCAAAAAGGCAGATGTTCAAACTGCCTGCCAGCAGTCAGGATCTCCTTTGGGCCTTCAAAGAATCATGGAGAATAGCTATGGAGGTACCAAAGCTGTTCCTGGAGCGGAAAGTACCTGCAGGAAAGCTTGCATCAGTGGCTTCAGTGCCAAACGCTGGGGAAAGGGAAAAATAAGGCCCTGGCCAATAAGGAGGAAAAATAAGACACTGCAGCAGCCTAATAACTCCTTTTTCAGCTCACAAATGAGGAAAAAAGGAATGAAGAAGAACGCCCTGGAGTTGTCTGTAGAGATGACTAACAATGACAATTCACTCCTCAATAACTATTACTCCTGGCACAGAATTCGAGCATCTTTGTCCTTCCACAAGAAGAAGAAAGTTAGCACAGAAGAGATTTCCTACAACAGCATCCCTGGTACCCCTGCTGTGAAATCCCAGCTTGCAGACCACCAGGCAAACCTATCTACTGGTACAGCTCAGTACTCAGTTTGGTCTGCTTCCTCCATGTTACTGCTGGCTCCTACAAATTACTGTTCTGACCTGGAGGTAACAGATGCAGAGAAGGTATTTGGGGAGTGCCACCAAGAGGGGCCTATCACTTTTGAGGAATGCATTCCTTTAGATAAAATGAAAAATTGCAAGAAAATTGGAGAAGGGGTGTTTGGAGAGGTCTTCCAGATAAAGAGTGAAAGAGGACCTGTGGCCTTAAAAATAATTCCCATTGAGGGGACTGAAAGAGTAAACGGTGAAGCTCAAAAGAGCTTTGGAGAGATTCTGCCTGAGATAATAATTTCAAAAGAACTCAGTCTTTTGTCTGAGGAGTCTGTGAATAGGACTTTTGGATTCATCAGCTTGTACTCTGTGCACTGTGTCCAAGGGGCTTATCCTAAGTATCTCCTGGAAGCCTGGGACAAATACCACAAAGTAACAGGATCAGAAAATGATCGGCCAGATTTTTTTGGGGACAAGCAGCTCTTTATGATTCTGGAGTTTGAATTTGGAGGCAGTGACTTGGAGCATATGAGAAAGAATCTTAGTTCGGTGCTTACAGCAAAAAGTATTTTGCACCAGGTCACTGCTTCCCTGGCTGTGGCAGAACAGGAGCTGCAGTTTGAGCACAGAGACTTGCACTGGGGGAACGTGCTGGTAAAGAAGACGGATGCCAAAGAGCTCAGTTATGTGCTGAATGGGACAACGTGCACGATCCCCACAGCAGGGGTCCACATCAACATCATAGATTATACCTTATCCCGGCTGGAGAAGGATGGGCTAACTGTGTTTTGTGACCTTTCCACTGAAGAAGAACTGTTTCAAGGCACAGGGGACTACCAGTTTGATATCTACAGGCAAATGAAAGCAGAAAACTCCAACTGCTGGACTGACTATCACCCACACAGCAATGTCCTCTGGCTGCACTACTTGTCAGGCAAACTTTTGAAAGACGTGTCCTATAAGAAAGTCAAATTAACTCTTCCCATGAAGAGATTAAAGCAGAAGCTCCTTCAGTTCCACAGAGAACTCCTGACCTTTAAGTCTGCCAATGATGTTTTACAGAACAGCAGCTTCTTCCAGTGAGCAAGGGACTGCAATGTCTCCAAGAACGACGTCACTGATGCTGCCTTTCTCCTTTGCTGTTTTTTATGTATGATCTTAATAAACACTGCCACAAGAAAGAAGTGGTGTTGGCTACCAACATGTAGGATATGTTATTGAAAATGTCTAGGTACATGAAAAATAGAGCCTTCTGGTTTAAATTGTTTCCAGGTGATGTGGGGAAAGACAGAGTTGGTGTTTGAGAAGAGAGAAAAAAAATATATATATTACTTTGGGCTCAATGAGTTCTTACCTTTTTTAGATTATGAAAAGTGTTTTTCTTGCTATATTGTCTTTCTTATGGATTCAAAAAGAAAAAAATGCAGTTCTTGACAGTGAGGACAAAGGTAAATGCAGTTGGGGATAGAGGGGAAAACCCATCTTTTGACTTGAGTTTTAAAACTGAACCTGGAATGATGCTACAAAATGTAAATATGTAAAGTTTCTGTAGCTTAGGTTTGAAAAACACACAAATCTGCAATAATACATTTTGGATTTTTTTGGTTTTTCCCTCAAGGACCAGTGAAGATGTGTTTAATTATTGGGGGGAAAAAAAGAAGTACCACCTGTGTTCCTGCTGCATTTTTGATTGCGATTAGGTTGTGACCCTTGTATCCTGACAGAACCCAAATCTGGAGCTTGATAGTAGCATTGAAGGGATTTTCTCCATTTATCTACAGAAGAAAAGGCAGAAGATAAAATGTTATTCAGCCTTAACTGCAGGTACATCAGATATACTTACATTAAATCCGAATTCTTTGTCTTCAAGAAGTCCATCACTAATATGCATGTACATTGAAGAATCAGGTCTAAAGAGAATGATAAATCAAACTTAAGTGAAAAGAAATTTATAGTAATCTTAAAACATTAGCATATCCATGCAGCTGCATGAAGGGGTAGCACCATAGAATCATAGAATCAAGAAGGTTGGAAGAGACCTCAAGGATCATCGAGTCCAACCTGTCACCCTACACCTCATGACTACCTAAACCATGGCACCAAGTGCCACGTCCAATCCCCTCTTGAACACCTCCAGGGATGGTGACTCCACCACCTCCCTGGGCAGCACATTCCAATGGCCAACCACTCTCTCTGTGAAGAACTTTCTCCTCACCTCGAGCCTAAACCTCCTCTGGCGCAGCTTGAGACTGTGTCCTCTTGTTCTGGTGCTGGTTGCCTGGGAGAAGAGACCAAACCCCTCCTGGCTACAACCTCCCTTCAGGTAGTTGTAGACAGCAATGAGGTCTGCCCTGAGCCTCCTCTTCTCCAGGCTAAACAGTCCCAGCTCCCTCAGCCTCTCCTCATAGGGCTTGTGCTCAAGGCCTCTCCCCAGCCTCGTTGCCCTTCTCTGGACATGCTCCAGCAATTCAACATCTTTCCTAAACTGAGGAGCCCAGAACTGGACACAGTACTCAAGGTGTGGCCTAACCAGTGCTGTGTACAGGGGTACAATGACCTCCCTGCTCCTGCTGGCCACACTATTCCTGATGCAGGCCAGGATGCCATTGGCTCTCTTGGCCACCTGGGCACACTGCTGGCTCATGTTCAGCTGCTGTCACCCAGCACCCCCAGGTCCCTTTCTGCCTGGCTGCTCTCCAGCCACTCTGACCCCAGCCTGTAGCTCTGCATGGGGTTGTTGTGGCTGAAGTGAAGCACCCAGCACTTGGACTTGTTGAATGCCATCCTGTTGGACTCTGCCCATCTGTCCAGCCTGTCAAGGTCCCTCTGCAGAGCCCTTCTACCTTCTAACAGATCAACACCTGCTCCCAGCTTGGTGTCATCTGCAAACCTACTGATGATGGACTCAATCCCCTCATCCAGATCATCAATAAAGATATTGAACAGGATGGGGCCCAGCACTGATCCCTGGGGGACACCACTAGTGACAGGCTGCCAGCTGGATGTGGCACCATTCACCACCACTCTCTGGGCTCGGCCCTCCAGCCAGTTCCTAACCCAGCGCAGAGTGCTGCTGTCCAAGCCACAGGCTGCCAGCTTGGTCAGGAGTTTGCTGTGGGGGACAGTGTCAAAGGCCTTGCTGAAGTCCAGGTGGACTACATCCACAGCCTTTCCCACGTCCACCAGGCTGGTCACCTGATCATAGAAGGAGATCAGGTTGGTGAGGCAGGACCTGCCCTTCCTAAATCCATGTTGGCTGGGCCTGATTCCTTGGCTATCCTTCAGGTGCGCAGTGATTGCCCCCAAGACAATCTGCTCCATGATTTTCCCTGGCACTGAGGTCAGGCTGACAGGCCTGTAGTTCCCAGGTTCTTCTGTTCGTCCCTTCTTGTGGATGGGTGTCACATTGGCCAGTTTCCAGTCTTCTGGGACCTCTCCAGTGAGCCAGGACTGGTGGAAAATGATGGAGAGAGGCTTGGCCAGCTCATCTGCCAGCTCTTTCAGCACCCTAGGATGAATCCCATCAGGTCCCATGGACTTGTGAATATCCAAGTGACTCAACAAGTCTCGAACTAATTCCACATGGATTTCAGGAGTACAGCACTGCTCCTTGACCCCATCAACCAGCTCAGGAGGCCAGTTATCCTGAAGTCCTCCTGCCTTACTGTTGAAAATGGAGGCAAAGAAGGTATTTAGAATCTCAGCCTTCTCCTCATCCTTAGTTACAATGTTACCCTCCACGTCCAATAAAGAGTGGAGGTTCCTCTTGCCCCTCTTTTTAGCATTAATATATTTATAAAAATGCTTTTTGTTGTCCTTCACGGAAGTGGCCAGTTTAATTTCTAACTGTGCTTTTGCCTCTCTAATTTTTCTCCTACATGATCTAGCAACATCCTTAAACATATCACTAGTTGCCTCCCCCCCTTTCCAAAGGCGATAAACCCTCTTTTTTTCCCTTAAATCCTTCAGGAGCTGCTTGCTCATCCAGGCCGGTCGTCTTCCCCGCCGGCTCGTCTTACAGCATGTGGGAACTGCCAGTTCCTGTGCCTTTAGGAGCTCCTGTTTGAAGTAGGTCCAACCATCCTGGACCCCTTTCTTCTTAAGGGATTTTACCCAGGGAGCTTTCCGAATAAGTTGCCTGAACAACCTGAAGTTTGCCCTCCGGAAGTCCAAAGTGAGGGTTCTGTTACTGCTCCTCCCTATCTCCCTGCATATTGAAAACTCCACTATCTCATGGTCACTGCACCCTAGGCAGCCTCCAACCATCACATCTCCCACCAGCCCTTCTCTATTTGAGAAGAGCAGATCAAGCAGAGCCTTACCCCTGGTAGGTTCACCTAAGAGCTGCATCAGGAAGTTGTCATCCATGCACTCTAGGAACCTTCTGGACTGTCTCCTCTCTGCTGAATTAAGTTCCCAGCAGATGTCTGGTAGGTTAAAGTCCCCCACAAGGACAAGGTCTGATGATCTTGAGACAGCTTCCAGCTGCTTATAGAATATCTCATCGGCCTGCTCGTCCTGGTTGGGTGGTCTATAACAGACTCCAACCAGGATGTCAGTTTTGTGCGGCCTCCCTCTGATTTTAACCCACAAGCATTCAACCCTTTCTTCTGCAACCTCAAGTTCTGAGGCATCAAAGGATTCCCTAATATACAGGGCCACCCCTCCTCCTCTTCTCCCTTGCCTGTCTCTCCTAAAGAGCTTATAACCCCCCAGTGCGGTACTCCAATTGTGAGAATCGTCCCACCACGTTTCTGTGATGGCAACTACATCATAGTCTTCCTGGTGAACCAAGAGTTCCAGTTCCTCTTGTTTGTTGCCCATACTGCGTGCATTGGTGTACATGCACTTCAGCTAGGCTGCTGATTTCACCAGTTTATGTGGTCCTCCCTCCTCTCCAGGGAGACTGGTTTCCACATCCACCCCTGTGATGGTTTGAAACTGTCTTTTTAATTTTTCCTTGCAAAGTTCAGAACAGAGAAAGTGAAAGAATGTAAATAAGTCACTATTGGGTGTAAGAAAGCAAAATAACGATTGTTCTAAACACTTCCATTGGATAGATAGAAATGTTTAAGAACTATTACCCAAAACAAAGTAGGCATTCTGCACATTCTGCGTTCGGCAGTGGGGGCAGTTGCTGGGCTGTCTGGCTGCTGTTTCTTCTTCTCTTCTGGCTGAAGATAACACACTGACCTTGGCAGCTAAGTTAACAACTTTCTGCTTAACTAACTCTGCTTCTCTGTCCAGGGGGTTCTGGGGGGGAAGCTCCTGGGAGAGAGAGGCCCCTTTGGGAGGGTCCCCTTGGGGGGAAGCAAAGGGAGATCGATTGTGCTTTTTCTGTTGATTGTATATATTTGTGAATGTTGTGAATTTTGTATATTTGTACATATTCATTGCATTTCATTGTAGATTTTAGACTCTGCTTGTAAATAAAGCTTTTCATTTGCTTCCAGACTGAGCTAGCCTGGTTATTGTTGGTGGGGGGGGAATTTCAGCTCACACCGACACACTTTTTATTTTTGGCGCCCAACGTGGGGCTCGATTGCTTGTGATTTATTTCTGCTCAGATTAGGAAGCAAAATGAAGCTGTTTTGGATTTTGAGTAATTTTATTTCATCTATTATCGGTGTGATTGTTTACAGATGGGCCATTTCTTGCATGATAGACAAGATTGTGAGATATGTGGCATATAAGTCGTTTCTTTGGGTTAAGAACAAGTTACTGAATGTTGGTGAATTCTGTTGTGGTCTTATTGGGCTAAGAAGCTATGGTAACTCAGCTATGGATCTGCTAGCAGACACATATGAGTTTGTTACTCCTCTTACAACTACAGAGGGTCTTTGTAACCAGTGGTACCCTAGATATCTTGTACTAGCCTTAATCTTAATTTTGTTGCTTCTTGGAATAATCATATGGCTACTGATAGCACTGTATCAAGAAAGACATAAGGCTACTTGCTCTTCCAACTCTGCTGTGAATGTGAAAACCAAGCCAGTAAATTTGGTTGCCACTATCACCAGAAAGCGCAAAGGAGCTGCAGGAGGAGATGCAGATGCTGCAGGAGATGGTGCAGATGGAGATGAGGGTCCTTCTACTCAGGGTCCCTCTGTTAAGAAAGATCCTTCTGGTGAGGAAGAGAGGGTTAGCCTTAAAACTCTGGTAGACCTCTTGAGACCCCACATGGATGATGGAGATGTAGGTCAGGATGTAGACCCTGGTAGATTAGCAACTGCTGGTAGTGCCTCTGAACTCAAAGAAATTCAACGGAGGATTAAAATAGGATTATGGGGACAGCGACCTCAGGATGATGATGATGATGATGATGATGATGAGGATGACATACAGTCAGCTAATGCACCCAGACAGGAAATTAGACATGTGAGGAAGGATTACATCAGAGGAGATAACGAGCCAGTCCTGTCTTGGCTAGCCAGGTGTTTTGATATGGGAGCCCCAGCATTGGTGGTAGGTGACAAGTCGGCCTCTCAGTTGGGGATGCTCTCAAAGGATACAGGCATAGACAGGCACCTAGGCAAGTGCATTGGTAAAGTTTCTCTGTGGGCACGCCTCCTACTGGCAGTCTCGCTGAGGTACCCCAGCAGAGATGATTTACCATGGAACCCTAAGCCTTGGACCACAATAGCTGAGGGAATCAAGCGTCTGAGAGAGTTTGCTGTGAGAGAAGTAATGTATGGAGATCATAAGACCCTGAATCCTGATGAAATTCCTGTTGGAACAGGCCTTGCCAAAAAGCTCATTAAGCTTGCTCCTCCTAATTATGCTACTATTCTGGCAAGCAGGATTGTGGCAAGAAATTATGGTGGAGCACCTCCTACTGTTGGCCATTTCACTGACCAAATGAGGCAATTGGAGGATAGTCTTGCACGTACTTCTTTGGTTTCAGCCATTGAAACTTTGTCTGGAGAAATGAAGAATTGCATGAAAGAGCTGAAGGAGGAACTTAAAACCTCCATATCCAACTTGATGAAGGGGGATGATTCTGATTCCTCTTCCTCCAGATGGATACAAGTTTCAGCTGTTAGGAACAGACGTGCTCCAAGAAGGCCATTCCAAAACAGGCCAAACCAAAACAGACAGCAGAGGCAATCACGTGGCAGTATCTGGATAACTCTGCGTGATCAGTTTGGTGAGAACATGAACAGATGGGATGGTCAACCAACTTCTGATCTTTTCAAGAGGTTATGGAGCTGCAGAGGGGCAGATCCCGAGGTAGCAATACCAGGAGGGTAGCTGTCGCTTCCTCAGTTTCCCAGAACAACTCTGATAGCTCCAACAGTGATCCTAATTCTGGTGCTGGACGTTGTGCCAGCTGTACATGTGGAGGTAATCCCCACCATTAGGGGTGCCCTGCCTTCCGCAAGGGGGAGGTAAGGGATAATGGAGATAACAGAATCTATTGGGATGTGTACATCCAGTGGCCTGGCACTTCAAAATTTCAGAAGTACAGGGCCTTGGTTGACACAGGAGCTCAGTGCACCATAATACCATCAAATTATCAAGGGGGAGAATCTATAACTATTCAGGGAGTCACTGGTGGATCTCAAGAGTTGTTTAAGATAGAGGTTGACATAAGTTTAACTGGGAAGCAGTGGAAGAAACATACTATTGTAACAGGTCCTAATGCACCTTGTATTTTGGGAATTGACTTTCTGAGAGAAGGGCGTTTTAAAGACCCTAAGGGTTACAAATGGGCTTTTGGAATAGCAACTGTAGAAATTGATGGAGGAAAATTGAAGTTGTCCATTAGACCTGAGCTTTCAGATGAATCTGCAGTTGTGGGACAACATGAGATAGAGGATGTAAAGCTGCCGGTTGCTTCTCAAACTGTGCATCACAGACAATACAGAACCAACCGTGACTCTTTGGTGCCCATTCAAAACTTGATTCGTCAGTTGGAGAGTCAAAAGTCATCAGCAAAACTCATTCACCTTTCAACAGTCCAGTCTGGCCTGTGCAAAAGCAGAATGGAGAGTGGCGTCTGACAGTTGATTTCCGTGCCTTGAATGAAGTAACTCTGCCCATGAGTGCAGCTGTACCAGACATGATGGAACTCCAATATGAGCTGGAATCCAAGGAGGCCAAATGGTATGCTACCATAGACATTGATAATGCTTTCTTCTCTATTCCCATAGCAGAGGAATGCAGGCCTCAGTTTGCTTTCACCTGGAGAGGCATTCAGTACACATTCAATCGTTTGCCCCAGGGGTGGATTCACAGTTCAACCATCTGCCATGCAGTGATCCATGATGCTTTGGAGAAAGGTGGAGCTCCAGAACACATTCAGTTCATCGATGACATCATCGTCTGGGGTGAGACTGCTGAAGAAGTCTTCGAGAAAGGTAATAAAATCATTGACATTCTCTTGCAAGCTGGTTTCGCTATCAAGCGAGACAAGGTGAAAGGACCTGCCAGAGAAATCCAGTTTCTGGGAGTGCGGTGGCAAGATGGTCGCCGTCACATCCCAATGGATGTGATAAACAGAGTCTCCACCATGGCAAATCCCATCAACAAGAAAGAAACTCTGCGTTTCTTAGGCATAGTGGGATTTTGGAGACTGCACATTCCTGGATACAGTCAGATTGTGAAACCTCTCTATGATGTGACTCGAAAGAGAAACAGTTTCCAATGGGGTCCTGAGCAACAAGCAGCCTTTGACCAGATCAAGCGAGAGGTAGTCCAAGCGATGGGTCTGGGACCTGTCCGAACTGGTCCAGACATTAAGAACATTCTGTACACGGCCGCGAGTGACAATGGTCCAACCTGGTGCTTATGGCAAAGAGCTCCAGGGGAGACACGAGGACGTCCTCTTGGTTTCTGGGGTCGTGGCTACAGAGGCTCAGAGGCAAACTGCACTCCAACAGAGAAAGAGATTTTAGCTGCTTATGAAGGAGTGAAAGCTGCTTCTGAAGTGATTGGAACTGAGTCACAACTTCTTCTAGCTCCTAGATTGCCAGTTCTGAATTGGATGTTCAAAGGCAAAGGTTCTTCACCACATCATGCAACAGATGCTACCTGGTCTAAGTGGATGGCTCTGATAACACAGCGAGCTCGAATGGGAAATCTCGAAAGGCCTGGTTTGGTGGAGGTGATCACAAACTGGCCAGAAGGCACAAGCTGTGCTAAACCTCCAGAGGAGAGAGTAACTCGTGCTGAGGAAGCTCCTCCTTACAGTGATCTGTCTGATGATGAAAAGAGATATGCTTTGTTCACAGACGGTTCCTGTCGTCTTGTTGGGAACAAGCGGAGATGGAAATCTGCAGTGTGGAGCCCAACACGCAGAGTTGCAGAAGCGAGAGATGGAGAAGGAGAATCCAGTCAATTTGCAGAGGTAAAAGCTGTCCAGCTAACTCTTAACATAGCTGAACGTGAGAGATGGCCAAAGCTTTATCTCTACACCGACTCGTGGATGGTAGCCAATGCCTTGTGGGGTTGGCTGAAAGACTGGAAGAAGAATGGCTGGCAGAGCAAAGGAAAGCCAATCTGGGCTGCAGATCTGTGGCAAGACATTGCTGCTCACATTGAGAGAATCCCAGTGAAAGTGAGACACATCGATGCTCACATTCCTAAGAGCAAAGCTACTGAAGAACAACAACACAACCATCAGGCAGATCTAGCTGCAAGAGTTTCCCAGGTGGACACAAACTCTGATCCTGATCCTGATCTTGACTGGAAACACCGAGGTGAGCTGTTCTTAGCTCGGTGGGCCCATGACTCGTCAGGACATCAAGGCAGAGATGCAACCTACCGATGGGCTCGTGACAGATCCATTGACATTTCCATGGATGCTATCACACAAGTCATCCATGACTGTGACATTTGTGCTGCTATTAAGCAGGCAAAGCGGATCAAGCCCTTGTGGTACGGTGACCGATGGTCCAAGTACAAGTATGGTGAAGCCTGGCAGATTGACTACATCACTCTACCTCGTTCTCCATCTGGTAAGCAGTATGTGCTGACTATGGTAGAGGCGAGCACTGGATGGCTGGAAACTTATCCAGTTCCTCATGCAACTGCACGTAACACCATTCTTGGTCTGGAAAGACAAATCCTGTGGAGACACGGAACTCCAGAGAGGATTGAGTCGGACAACGGAACTCATTTCAAGAACAATCTTGTAAAAAACTGGGCCAAAGAGCACGGCATCGAGTGGATATTCCACATTCCCTACTATGCACCAGCTGCAGGGAAGATCGAACGCTACAACGGTTTGCTGAAAACCACTCTCAAAGCCATGGGGGGTGGATCTTTGAAAAACTGGGAGAAACATTTAGCACGAGCGACCTGGTTGGTGAATAGTAGAGGTTCAGTGAATCGAGCTGGACCTGCCCAATCAGATTTGTTACGAAAGGAGGAAGGTGATAGAGTTCCTGTTATCAGAGAAAAGAATCTGTTAGGCAAAACTGTTTGGGTATTTTCTCCTTCAGGAGAGGCCAAACCTGTCCGAGGGGTGGTTTCTGCTGAAGGTCCTGGTCACACCTATTGGGTGATGCAAGAAAATGGTGAAATTCAGTGTATTCCACAAAGAAATCTAACTTTGGCTGAGAGAGGTTAAATTCAGAGTGTTGCGCAGATACAGCATCGCGCCCAAGAGGAGAGTCCATGAGATCTACGGTGCACGAACCCTGAGAGCCCTGAGTCACCTGAGAGTCCCTGTTCCTTCCTTCGCTCCATCTGCGAGGAAACAAACTGTTTGCTGTTCTTCCTGTGATTTGACTCTTTTGAATCATCTACATCTGAGATAGCCGGAATGGACTATGGTCTTTATTCACCTATTGTTGTAGATATTATTTTAGATTAGATAAATGATAGTAGCAGCCAATGGAATTGTTTAGAAGGGGTGGACTGTGATGGTTTGAAACTGTCTTTTTAATTTTTCCTTGCAAAGTTCAGAACAGAGAAAGTGAAAGAATGTAAATAAGTCACTATTGGGTGTAAGAAAGCAAAATAACGATTGTTCTAAACACTTCCATTGGATAGATAGAAATGTTTAAGAACTATTACCCAAAACAAAGTAGGCACTCTGCACATTCTGCGTTCGGCAGTGGGGGCAGTTGCTGGGCTGTCTGGCTGCTGTTTCTTCTTCTCTTCTGGCTGAAGATAACACACTGACCTTGGCAGCTAAGTTAACAACTTTCTGCTTAACTAACTCTGCTTCTCTGTCCAGGAGGGTCTGGGGGGGAAGCTCCTGGGAGAGAGAGGCCCCTTTGGGAGGGTCCCCTTGGGGGGAAGCAAAGGGAGATCGATTGTGCTTTTTCTGTTGATTGTATATATTTGTGAATGTTGTGAATTTTGTATATTTGTACATATTCATTGCATTTCATTGTAGATTTTAGACTCTGCTTGTAAATACAGCTTTTCATTTGCTTCCAGACTGAGCTAGCCTGGTTATTGTTGGTGGGGGGGGAATTTCAGCTCACACCGACACAACCCCCCTTCAGACCTAATTTAAAGCCCTCCCAATGAGTCCTGCCAACCCCAGTGCCAGCACCCTCTTACCCTTTCTAGATAAATTCAACCCAACTTGGTCCAGCAGGTCGGGTGCAGTAAGAGTTGCCCCGTGATCAAAGCCAAAATTCTGCTGCTGGCACCATCTCCTAAGCCAACTGTTGATGGTGTGGGTTTTCCTGTTCCTCTCAGTGTACACCACTGCTGCTGAGGGAACTGAGCAGAACACCACTTGAGCTCCTGCCCCGTCAATCGATTTCCCAAGGGCCTTAAATTACTTTTTAATCTTCCTGGTGCTGCTCTTTTCAATTTCTTCACTTCCAGCCTGGATTACCAGCAATGGGTAATAGTCAGAGGGCTGGATTAGTTTAGGTAATCTTTGGGTGATGTCCCTCACCTGGGCCCCAGGTAGGCAGCACACCTCCCCATGGGATGGGTCGGGAGACATATGGGTCCCTCTGTTCCCCTCAAGAGAGAGTCTCCAATAACGATAGCCTTTCTCTTTTTCTTTGTAGCACTGGTCCTTAAGGTTTGGGGGGGCTGCTTCGTCTTTGGCATCTCCTTGATCGGTTCCTCTACAATACTCTCATCCACATTGCCCTCAGCCTGCAGAGTCTCATAGTTATTGCTCAAGGGCAGCAGGGGAGGGGAGGAGGGTCAGGGTGCATTCTCTTTGCTTCCCCTGACAGGGACCCATATCCACCCTCCACTGCTCCCCTCAACTGGAGGGGGTTTCAAAGCCTGTTCCCACATATCCAACTCACTTTCACATTCTCTTATGGTCCTGAGCCTTGCTACCTCCACTTTCAGCTCAGCCACTTCATCCTTCAGCTCAGCTACCAAATTTAAGAGACAATTCACCTGGTCACACCTGACACAGGTGTCTCCTTCACCCTCCACACCAAGTGCCAGGCTCGAACACTCACTGCAGCCAGAAGCCTGAACACCAGCATGCTTGTAGAGAGACTCAGTCTGAGAACCTACTGCATGTTTAACACCCTTTGTCCGAGTTGTTACCATGGTAGGTACCTGCTGGCAAGAGATCTTGAGATCGGAGATTTTATTGAGAGTTGTTTCCCCCCCCCCCCCCCTGTACCCTGTCAGCTGCCCTGGCACGTGCAAGCAGGCAAGAAGCCTACAGCTCACCAGCCACAATGGCGTCGCGCGCTCAGCCCCGCCGGGTTTTAAACATTCCCGCGGCTGACGTCACAATCCCGAGCAGGCACGCGAGAGGACGACCGCTGGTTGTCGCTCTCTGCCAGGGTCCTTCCGCCCCGCAAACCCCGAAAAGAAACGAAAAGAGGGAGAACCCAAAGCAGGCACAGCGGACCCGGTGTCGATCCCGATCAGCTCACCAGCCAAAATGGCTGGTTTGTCCTAACTGGAATACTGTCTGCAGTCTGCCAGATGCATCTTTGGGCCTATCTTGAAGTCTGCTTCTTAGGAGCTAGGGAGTTAGAGACCCTAGGTACCCCCCTGCCGGTGATACGGTTTTATTGTTGTCTCTTCCAGACTCTTGCTGGATAATACCACAGAAAGTGACTTGGCAATCTGCAGTGCTTGAAAATGGTAAGGTGGAAATTGTACCAAGCATCCTTTCAATCTTTTTTTTTTTTTTTTACCCCTCTAATTGACCAAAGTAATGCAATATAATTGAATTTTCTTAAGACTTATGCCTTCTCTGCTGTCCTTACTGCATATCTGACATCAAGAATGTGTTCTTCAGAGTGGTGCTATTTTTATTTATGCTTAAAAAGAAAAAGTGGATGAGACAACATTATCTGCCTGCCCTGGTCTTTTATTTCTGTGGTTTGGGAACTGCCAGTGTTGGGTTGTACAAGAGGGATAGAAGCAGTGGCAGTTAAAGAGCAACTATAACTCTGTGTAACCTGTGACTGATAAACAGAATGGACAGAGTAGGAATTCTGGTATATCCTTTCTAGTCCACAGTGTATTTTGTGGAGGAAACAGCAATCCTCACTTGGTGACGTTAATGCTGATTGCAGACTTATTTTGGAATATGCTTCAGCTAATTGCCAAATCACTGCAAACTTTGTCTATTTTGAGGGAAGAGAAACACACAACAAAACATTGATTACCCTGTAAATAGAACAAAATACTGATTTCCTTGTAAATACTTTTTAACTCATCAGGCTACTGCTTAAACATGACAGCTAATGTATTTCCTGCTCATCATTCCCTTCTGGAGAAATTTGAGTGAAGTGCAGGATCATGAAAATTTTCTCTGGCCTTGAGGAAAATGCACAGCAGCTACAAGCCGAATTAGAACAAGTAGCATCTCTGGCCTAGTTGAAAAGATAGAGGGGAAAGAGCAGCTACTCAAAGTATCATTTAGAGGTAGGGAAGAAGTGGAAATAATGATTTCTACTCACAGTTGTCTTCTTGAGTACTGGATGCCCAGTTCTGCAGTTACAGGATAAGACTGCAGAAGTTAATGGTGTTGGTTGGCCACACTGCACAGCAGGAGAGGGTGGCTGCCAACAGAGCAGGAATGGTCTTTAATGTTGAATAAAAACAGACTGGGAAATTCAACTCTGTGTCTGCTCTCATAAAACCAATTAGGTACAAATAGCTCAATAAAAGCTTGAGAGTCTTAAATCAGATAAAGGCAGTATTCAGGCTCTAGTCCTAACAGCTGTAATGCTCCCTCCCTTACTTCAAGATTTATTTAGGTAGTAAATGAATAGGACTCTGGGCTGGGTTTTCTTTCAGCAGTCTGCTGCTAGCTGAAGAGTTATTCTACAACCTTACCTCAACAGCCACCTTCTTAAAATGCAGGTTTTTAAAGATAGCTGTCATGTCCTCTGTTCATCAGTGAAACACTAATGGTCACTTGTGGAGTGTGTCCCATCACTAGTTCATTTCTAGAAGCAGACAGAAAAATGACCTAAGAGATGTGTCATTTCTAAGGGCTGTTATTCAATAAGAGGCCTGAAGCATTCTGCTTCTGGTAATTACTGCCTCCAAATGCTTTCACACTCAGGATAATGGCAATAGCCCAATTAATTATTTAGTATTTTTTTAGGGTGTGTAGGAAAATGTTTAATTCTCAATATCAAAGGCAGTCATCTCCAAACTTTATGTAACATTTTATCATTTCTGGTTTACATCAAGATGGACTTTAAACATTGTTCCACTTGATTAGCTCTTCAGCGACTCTGCAGGGTCAATTTTTACAAGGAAGTGATGCCTTCTCTTTTGTCTAAGGGTTGTAAACTCAGCAACTCTGCTGCAGTGCCATGCTGTGCATCAGCCTAAAACAAATCCTTCTGTCCACAACTAAATCCCAGAACTGTGATTTGAGGATGGCTACAGTTGCTTAAACCTTGGCCTTTCCTCTGAGATTTCCTGGAGCAGCCCAGCAGTGCTCACAGGGGCACAGAGTTACTGAATGGATGTGATGGGATGGAAAGGATGAATGGGATGGAAAGGAAAATCAACAAGGGGACAGCAAACCTTGTCAGAGTGTGACTGAATCATTTTATGCACAAAGATGACATTTTGTATGAATGCTAGATGCAAAATCTGGACAATACAACTACTGTGACTCACTGAATCTGACTTGTCAGAGTTAACTGAGCAGTACAGATGGTCTTGTTGCAGTCCTTGTAAGGCAACTGAAAGCAAAGACAGATCAATTCAGATTTTTAACAGTCCTGATTTTTCTAAGGTAGCAGAGTCAGAATATCTTTACATATACATTCTCTGAACCCCCAAATTTCCATGACCTCAGTAAGAAGTTGGAAATAAGAGACTCTCTGGTGATAAGTCAGTCTTAAATTGATGTTTTGTAATGTAAATCCCAGGAGAAAGTCTTTCAGCAACAACCTGAAAAGTCTTCACTGGGGACAAGGTCTTGTACAAGAAATGCCAGGTGTTCAACCCTGTATTGTCACAGGGCAATAATACTAATTGCTTTTTCAGAGATGATATCTTTTTCTTGATTAAATCTGTTCACATGCTGTGCCAGGCACTCTGTCTTGTAGAGATGAGGTTACTTTCTTGAGTAATAGTTTTATTCACCAATAAAAACCTACTGTCTGTGGCTGATGTTTCTGGTGAAGTTCAACGCTAATTAATAATTAGATGTTGGGTGCATGAGAACTAAGCAATGCTGACCAACACTCAAGAATCTCATGAATTATTGTTAGGAAATAAATGTACCATCAACACCATCATCCCTAAGAGTACTGCAGCTGTAGCCATTAGTATCCATTATTGCTCAGGGCTAACTGTTGTCCTCTGTCCTCTGCTTTATGGACAGCTAATTAAATATTGAACTGTGGTAAAGACTCCTACCAAGTGGCGAAAAAAAAAAATCTGCCTCTTAACAGAGCTTTATGGATTTTTTTTCAGAAGCTGTGACTTGGATTTCTGGCTAAGTGTGGAAATAAAATTTGGATTAGCTTGTAGGTATCCTGCTACTAATCTACAGGAGAGGAGGCAGTTTAATAGCCATCAGTGGACCAAAAGCTTGTCAAAGGTGTGGGGTTTTTTTTGGGTTTTGTTTTGTTTGGTTTTTTTTGTATCATTTAATATATTTGGCTCCCCTGATATCCCCTAGATAATGTTTGGTGATTGACTTGCATGCTAAGAAAAACAATTTCCTTATGTTTGCTTTAATCCTGCAGCGCTTCATGACTCTGCTACAGTTCTAGGGATTAGAAACACTTTACATAGGCATGAAAGGATGAGTTTGATTTATAGCAATGCAAACCAAAATGGCAAAAATCTCCAGATGACATGCTCAGCAGGGCTAACAGTGAGAAGCCCCCACCCCACTGGCCTATTTTTGCATTTCAAGAAAGACAGGAGCATCATGCAGATCCTGTTAAAAATATCTTAGCCCCTCAGGCCTTCTTTCTGTAGCAAGTCACAGAATCACAGAACACTTGGGGTTGGAAGGGACCTCCAGAGATCATCCAAGACCAACCCCCCTGCCAAAGCAGGATCACCCAGGGCAGGTCACACAGGAACACCTCCAGGCAGGTTTTGAAAGTCTCCAGAGGAGACTCCACAACCTCTCTGGGCAGCCTGCTCCAGTCCTCCATTGCCCTAACCATGAAGAAGTTTCTCCTCATGTTGAGGTGGAACCTCCTGTGTTCCAGCTTGTACCTGTTCCTTGTCCTATCACTGGGCACCACCAAAAAGAGCCTGGACCTTCATCTTGACACCCACCCCCCTGTTATTTATAGACATTGATAAGATCTGCCCAACTTCACCTACCAGAATGTAAAGGTGCAGCTCAGAGCATATTCCCTGCTGACCAGGAGCTTTCCACTTGTGGTGCTCTGGCCTTCAAACTGAACTCAGCTCTTTGCCATTTTCACCAAGTCCACCCTGTAGAGAATGTACAACTGGGAAAACCCTGCAAGAGTTTTCAAATCCTCTGTGAGCTGTACCAGCAACTACTCAGTACCAAGTTTCTGAGGACAGCATAGGACTGCAGGTTTCAGTCTGATCACAGTTCCCATTCATGACCTGGCTGAGACACTGGCAAAGCTGAGGTCACATCAAAGCAACAGTTCTGCAGTAACAATGCTGTTATGGAAAACTAAGAATCTCATGCTGGTGAGAAAGTGGACAACTGGTGTCAAGCTGGTCAGTGAAGAACAGGTAAGGAACAGAATCAAATATGGATTTTTGATCTGAAACATCACAGGGAAAATGTTTTCAGAAAACCTGGCAGCAGGAACAAGACCTGCTCAGTATTTCCATTGTATTCCACCTGGACCAGGCTGGCCCATTTACAGAAGTTCCAGTTTCTGCTGGGAACACTCAGAAAACTCAAAAAAATCCCAAGAGTCTGAAGGAACAGAGAGCCAAAATATGCCAGTGGGGCTGGAGTATCAGAATTAAACATGGTGTTTATGTTTCCATTAGATAAACACATTATCAAGTGATTCAAATTCACTCTTTATCTACTATTTGTTTTCAAATACAAAGCCAAAATCAAATCTGTTTTAGCCTTTGTGAAGTGCATGGGTCACTCAGCTACCAGATGTCTGACTGGAAATGAGATAAGCTTTGGAAAAAAAGTTGGGGTTTTTTTTGGTGTAAATGACCTAGATTATCAGTGCTGAATTGCAGACATCAGGGTAGTCTTAGACCTAATCTCTGTTAATCAGTTCCTATTCACTATCTCATACTGCTTCAAAGTTTTAGACATAGAAAGGCAAAAGCTTTTGCAACTTGAGCTAAAGGCTTTACATTTTGTATAATTTCTAGCACTGGGAAAGATTTTTTTTTCTACATCCCTCTGATGCTAAATTAAAAATAGAATCACTACAGAGCACTTGGAACACAGATTCTATCTTTGTCTTTGAAGCATTTCCCCAGCACACCAAAAAATAGCACTTAGCACTTACCAGAGCAAGACCACGTTCTCCAGTGATCCTACTTGGAGACCATCATTAGCGGAATCAAAACCACCAGCAATGGATTGTCCAAAATACTGGAGTTCTGAAGGGATTTCAGAGGCTTTTACTCTCTGTAAGGGGAGGAAACATCAACAAATATAGGCCAGGATCTCTCTCCTGTCCTTAGGGAAATATACTTTCCATGAGGCTGCTGTGAGGATGATTCTTTAATGCTCCTGAGACGGAAAATACTGACTCTTAACTTGTTGTGATGGAAGGCTTGCAAAAGGCTGTGCTGTTCTACAGGCAGCACCTGAATCCAACTCCTCTGCCTAAGCAGGCAGGTGAATAATTACAGTAAAGGAGCAGATCTGCTGCAGAAACCTGTGGAGTCACATAAACCATCTGACACCTGCAGATTTCTCAGCCATCAGTGCAAATGAAATGTAGAAGTCCTCTCTCCCAGCCTCTTGCTACAAAAGCACCAAGTTTTCCCTCTCTGCAGGAGACAGCCAATTCCCAACAAGACACCTACTTGAGAAAAAGAGCTCCTGATCTTTTCTTTATCACCACTAAAGATGCAAACGCTGCCAAAAGAAGTATCATTTGAAAGCTGACCTTCAAGGGGAGCTCCAGCTGCAGTATCTTTATATCCATCCCTATTGACATGTCCAATGCTGGCCACAGTAAAACCAAACCTTGCAAAAGGAGAGGTCACCTCCACATTTAAGTGTCCTTTCAAGGTGAATGAACCAGTCTGAAAAACATCCAAGAATCATAGAATGGCTTAGATTGGAAGAAAGGAAATCTAAGTATAACATGTAGCATGAGGAGCTTCTAAATTAATTAATTAATTAATCACACTACACACTTAACAGTGGTTAAAAGTGAGCAATAAAGTCCTAAACAATACAGTAAGAAGTTCAAGACAAAAGCTGACTCTTGGAACAAAAGTTTGATCTTTCTGGCTGGAGAGCATACAAGTTCTCTCTCAGAAGCAGTGCCTCAGGACATGGCACTTGGGTGGATCTGATCCGCCCCAGCCCGTGCCACGGCAGACACCATCCCCTCGTCTCCTTGCTTTGGCATGGATGAGCCACAAGAGGGCGCCGCTACCTGGAGTCTAACCTGCCCAGCCTTGCTCTCTGCCTCCAACCATCCTCTGCGCGCCCTCAGCACATTTCAGCGGTGCACCAAAGAGGGTTTTCTCCTGATCTGTCAAAGTTCACTTCGGATGCAAAACGATGTGATTAACTTTCACCCTGTATATAGTGTGACAGATCCTGAAGCTAGGCCTGGAAAACATCTGGTTTTCTGCAAGTCCCAGGAAGCAAAGTTTGAGCAGCTCCCCATGTGCAGGTTTATTGCAAGCACTGCACAGAGCAGTGCTTGGCAGAGCAAGGTTTGCACTGACAGACTGCCTGTGTGCAGGCAGGAGGCAGGATTTTATTCCCCTGGGAGAAGGGTATGTCTTAGGTACAGAAGGGTTCTATTGCCTTTAGTTCTTTCTCTTTTGTATTCTAACAGCTCAGGCAGGACTGCTGGCTTCAGCCTGCAGTCCTCTACCATACAGGGAGAGCACATTGAGTGAGCACAAAGGAGGAATGTTTTATTTGTCACAACTTAGGCATGGTTGGAAAATCCCCAACATGGAGTGTTTACGCTACCAGTGTTTTCACCTCTGTCTCCAGGCGATAGACGTAAACCCTTCCTGCTTCCCCCTGATGTGAAAAAGATGGAGCTCCAGCAAGGAGAAGATCTGTCACCCCATCATGGTTCACATCAAGTGGGCAGAACTCAGATCCAAAATAAGATCCAACCTGTGCTCCAGAAAAAGACAGGCAGCTCTTTCACTGGAATTCTCTATATATAGCTTTGTAGGATTAGTGTCCTTTGCAGCAGCAAGGCAATTTTTAGAACAAAACATCAGATATCTACTTATATGTGGATCATTTCTTATTATTTATTTTATTACAGCCATCCTCAGGGACAGCTCCTGTAACCAGTTTAGCAGAAACAAAACCATTATTCAACATTTTGACAGAGGGAAAAGAATATCACAGTCAATGACCTCCTTCCCCATGAGCCACGAGAACAGGACATAAATATAGCACACCCCACTTCACTAGAATTTTCCCAGTCTTTTTCCACATTTCATGGTTTCTTCTGATGTTCCCAAAGGATTAGGAAGTGAACAAAGACTCTCTAATCCACATCTGGCTAAATCAGATGTTTGTGTAAGGCTCTACGTGTGTCTGGAGGAGAAAATGCCCCCCCTAAGCTGGCTGCTCCTGGGTGGGTGAAGCACAGTGCCTGTTCTCCTGGCAGGGTTTGTTCTAAGTGGCCATCCTGAAACACCACCACCTTCCCTGTCATGCTGTGCCACGAAGCTCCAGCCATGTACAAGGCTCTGTATTCTGCGTGGATCACTGCCACACTGCACCCTGGTGCATTCACATGAGAAGCAGAAGGAGGATTCATGGTCAGTACCATACCTATACCTCAGGGGAAAAGCCCACAGGGTTTGATCTGAGACATAGACCTACCTGTTCCATGAGATCCAGGAATTCCCACCATGTCTAGATGCTGTGGCCCATGGTTTTGGTTACAGAGCCTCTCATAACAATATTGATTAGGAAACAGCAAGTAACTTTTGTGACACAAGAGCCAGCAGAGCTGAGCTTTTCCCCTCTTAGCAGCTTGCAGTGTAACTGCTCTGAAAAATATGCTTGAACTCTTGATGACTTCTCTTAGCCTTTGCCACAGTTCCTGAGTGATCTCCCATCATACACACTATTTTCTTTTCAATTATTATGTCTTCAAGCTGGAAGGTTTATTACCCTCCTCAGAAGTGAAGAAAACACTGTAGAAAAAAACAAAAAGAGATCTGTTATGAGACTTTTGTATCAGGGAGGTAATGGGAGAAGATTTATCTTGACACAGTCCACAGCACCTGGTAGGACTTTATGGCCAAGGCTACAGGTGGGAGATACAGGGCTCATGAGGCTACAGAGCACAGGGGTGAATAAGCAAGGCTTCATTTGTCACCAAGCCAAGAACAGTATTGATTCACAAGCCATTTCTTCTCCAGGCACTACAACAAGTGAAATATTCCTCCTTATCAGCTCTCTTCATTGCAAGGATTCTTACAGAGAGGAACCAGATGGCATGTGTTAACAGAATAATGCCACAAGGAACCATAACTCAGAGGAGAAAACAAGTCCTATTTTCCTCCAAATGAGGAGACAGAGCGTGTTTTCATCAGAATTTCTCTCCCTGCTAGAGAAAATATTGAAAATCCAGTAAGATGCTGCTGGAGGTGGCCTTCTTCAGCTGAATGCTGAAGCAAAACTGCAGTCAGGTTGCAGCTGGTCACAGAGAGGGGTAAGCTGATTACCTAGGTAACTGTATTTTGCATTTTTGGCTTCTTCTTTAGATTCATTCAGGAAACCAGCTGTGGCAGTCACCTCTAACTTTCTGTAGGTCTTCTGGGGCCCACTGGTTGCTGATGAACTCTCCAATCTAGGCAGAAAAGCCACCAGACAGGAAGATTGAACATGTGGCACAATGAGGCAGAGTCCTTTGGCAGGGCAGTGCAAAAGCCCTATCTGAGTGCCAGGGTGGCCACCCACCCATTCTCACAATGTCTCCTAATTAGCTGGATTCCAGTGTGGTTTGCAGCTGAATCAGCCTCCGAACAACTTTTTTTTCTCCTACAAATCCCCATCCTTCCCACTATCTGAATAGTGAATTCAGGAGAGATGTGCTAGACTGAGGTAGAGATCTGGAAGTGACTTGCCCATAAAATGCTGAAGATAAAGGGAGGCTGGAGGTGCAGTGAGACAGTCCAACCACCAAACTAGGAAATGGCTGCACTGCTGTATGAAATGGAGACTGTTCTTTGAGTTTCTGCTCAGGGGGTAGAGAAGTTTCTTTTTAACTCTGAAACTTAAAATACACTGTCTGCCACACAGCCTGGGCAATCTGCTCAGCATGATGTAGGTTATCTCTATAGCAACCACTGGTGGTTGCCTTCTGTTCACCAGCCTAGCCATCCATTTCTCTTCCCTTAGAGACCCAATAGTCAGCATACAGCAGTTTCCAGCTCTTTATGGGCTTCAGACCAAGCTGACAACATAACTCTTGACAACTGGTGGGTACCATGGCTGCTGCAGCCCCAGAAATGATGCAGAATATCAGGAAGTACTGCAAAACCCCAGCCACTTGATTCTGATATCTGGTTAAATGAGCAACATCCTTCCTGTACGGTGCCACAGCCTAGCTGTGGGTGAGGGGACAAGCATCGTGAAGAATCACAGGCTGACAAGGTACACCTCACACCAGTGAAGCTCAAACACCACTCATCAGCCCCTGAGAAACAAGGAACAATTCTGGGTCCCCAACAAGGGAATCTGTGCTAACAGTTGTAGAAAGTGAGAAGCTAAGTGACCTCTGGCCACACACATTCAGAAAGACTTGGGAAGGCTGTTTATGTTTTTCTTCTGTTCCTCACATGGTTGTGTTCCCATCTGAGTGCTGATGACCCGTGGGCACAACAAAGAGGTTGTGTGTGGGGTGTTCTATGTCTTGCCAGTGTCAACATTAAAGCTGCTCAAGGACTTGACCACTGAAAACAAATAAATAAATGAGTGCAGATTTTAATCTGTAGAGTCACAGTCAACAGCTACCCCTGAACCCTACCCACCACAACAGCAGCAGCACTTGGCAGGAGGGAAGATGGAGATTTTACTGATTTCAATTATCAGAGGATTTTCTTGCCCAGCCTACTGAAAAGTCAAGTAACACAAGTCCTGCTGTTGTGTTGTGGAAGTCCATCCTGGCCATCACAAAACATTGCCACTAGCTGAAGCTCACAAGCCTGTGTTTAGGCAGGAGAGGAAACAAAACTCCAGGGCTTGTGCAAGTGGTGTGTCACTTCAGGGTGGCACCAGTGGATTTGCTGCTTGTGAAGTTGATACTCGACAGACCAGGACACTGAACCCCATTAGGTTAAAGAAGCAGCAGTTTAGGTAGCAGCAGGAATTGTTCCCCCCAGTAGCAGCACTGACATAAACCTGGTAAGAAGAGGAGAACATTGAATAGGAGGGATGATAACAAAAAGCTCAAAGCTTGGCAGTGAGGGAGCAAACTGGTGCCAAATGCAATGGATACTCTGTTGAGGATGCAGCTTTGCTACAAATCTAATAACTTCTCAAAATAGATATAAAACAGCCATCAAAAAAGAAAAAAGGAAAAACTTCTATTGATTATTCACAGAGCTGCAACTGAATTAGCATCCCAAAGGTCAGTTCTTCATTTTTGCCACAGGTGCACTTAAAGGCAGCCCCACAAAAACAGGGCCTGGTATTGGTCCTCTAGCTGTGGCAAGACTCTGTGGCAAGCCAGCCCTTATTGCTGTTCACACCTCAGCTCTTGATTTCTGTATATGTGTTAACACTTCAGTAAAAGCACAGGCTGGGAAGATAAATATACTTGAATCTAAGTGACAGACTGCAAATGTCACAGAGTAGGATGCACGAAAGGCAAGCAGCTATGACAAATGCTGTAAATCCAAGCACTGAGCTGTGCTCCACTTCATCACCAACCCTCTGACAACCAAATTATAAGTTTGGCAACTTCACACTGATCTCAGGAGCAAGCCCAAGTGACTCCAATCACAAACTTTGTCTCTGTTGGAAACTAGAACAACTAGAAAAAGTACAAAATCTGGATTTTATGAGTTACTCCAACCTAAAATCCTTGTTTGGAGTGCCCAGAGTCCAGCTGCAGAAGCTGTGGGTTGAGTCTGTATCTAAGCACACAGTCCAGCATTTTTATATAACCTCTGATGTACTAACAGGAGGTCCAATTCTGCCCTTGTTCCATCCAGAGTATTTCCTGACTCTAGTTTTTAATGCAATCAATTCCATGTTCCTCCTCTCCTATTAGGACAGACTGAGAGAGTTGGGGCTGTTCAGTCTGGAGAAGAGAAGGCTCTGAGGTGACCTTATTGTGGCCTTCCAATATCTGAAGGGGGCTACAAGAAAGCTGGGGAGGGACTTTTTAGGCTATCAGGTAGTGACAGGACTGGGGGGAATGGAATAAAGCTGGAAGTGGGGAGATTCAGACTGGATGTGAGGAAGAAGTTCTTCACCATGAGAGTGGTGAGAGCCTGGAATGGGTTGTGCAGGGAGGTGGTTGGGGTCCCATCCCTGGAGGTGTTTAAGGCCAGGCTGGATGAGGCTCTGGCCAGCCTGCTGTAGTGTGAGGTGTCCCTGCCCATGGCAGGGGGGTTGGAACTGGATGATCCTTGTGGTCCCTTCCAACCCTGACTGATTCTATGATTCTATGTCTTTTCCCAGCCTGGCTGGGAAATGCCACAACTGGAGCAATGACATGAAACATGCAAACAGTGGGAGCTTTTGGTCTTTGCTTCTGACTCCTGAAATGTGCCATACCCAAGCACAAGGTATGGAGCCCTTTCAGGGTGTAGGCAGATTACCCTGCACTACTGCCTTGCTTTGCCAATCCCAGTTCCCCACTTCAAATGGCCAAATTCCCTCAGAGGTGCTCTGTGTGTCTCTGCTGTATCAACCTAACCATAACACACGTTTATAAAGGCTTCCAGCAAACTTCCTTTAAAACAAAACCAGAATTTCAGATATGTCCAAACAAGCTCCCTGGAAAATTCATCTGGTTGGGAAGTGAGGGACAATTCTCAAGCAGGCAGCAAAAAAGCAAAATTCTGGGCAGGGACCTAACCTCGCTCAGGTGCTTGTCCTGGGAACCAGAGGATGCTCAACCCTGCCAGAGTTCTGCTGCTGCCACCCTGCAAAGCCCAGTTAGCTCAACTTTTTGCTCCTGGCTCCCTTCTGACAGGGATTTCCAACAGAGATGACTCAGAGTGCACTTTAGTTATTGAAATTAAGTGCACTCTACTTAAACTGAGAGAAGAAATAAAACAAATGGTGCCGGGTAGCCAACAGCCAACCCTGCAGATAAATTCCCTCTCGAGTTCAGATGCTCAGCACAGATCTGTCAGATTCATTCTAAGAATAATCAAGATCTGCCAGGTGAGACAGCTACATTTTTCTGCACTGCCACTTTCATCAGTGAAACCCACAAATTAAAAAAAAAAAAAAAAAGAGGCTGCACTAGGAAAGCTCTACAGAAGCACACAAGGATAGGAGCCTCAGCAATGATTCCACCTCAGTTCTGCATGAGCCAAATCAAGAACCATCAAGATTTGGAAACATATCAGTAACTTCTGTGGGCATTTATTTACTCTTTATTATTGTTATTTATGTGTTTACAAAGCTGGGAGTTACTCAGTGGAATGACAAACATGAGAACCAAGCTAGGAGCAGAAGTAAGACATCGTCATACATCATGCAGAAGTCAAAACCAAATAAGGCAAGCAGCAGAGCATAAATCTTGCTGCTAAGCCTAAAATCCCAGCAAAGCAAGCTGCAGAGAACTTTGATGGGCATCTCATTAAAAGAATAACATTCATCACAAGTTTTCCCCAAACACACTGGAAGCACTAAGCTTGTCAGGAAGTGTGTGAGGCTGATCAGAGCATGAAATGAATACTTCAGGGGTAATGCTCTTTCCATACAGCTGGAGTAAGCACATGGAGCACTGACACCTTTGAAAGGGGAATAGGCAAACAGAAATTCTATCATGTGGAACCAAAGGAGCATTTATTTGTAGATACATGGAATAGTTTGGCTTGGAAGGGACACCAAAAATCAACCAGTTCCAACCCCCCTGCCATGGAGAGGGCACCTCCCACTAGACCAGGTTGCTCAAGGCTTAAGCCAAGGTGTGTTTGAAATATGATGCTAGAAAGGGAAGAACATAAAAAAATCTGACCTACAGTCTACTATCCCCTAACTATGAGCAAACAGATAAACAAATAACAAATATAAAAGGCCAAATGTATCTTGTAATTTTGTACTTGGGAGTATTTTGGGATGTTTTAGAAGACTCATTTCACCTGGCAGCTACTTTTCTCCTCCTAAGGTTGAACAATAAAACTCTGTCAAAAAAAACCAACCAAGCAAACAAACAAAAAACCCCCAAACCACAAAACCCCACACATATGAGTTCTGCTGAAACAGTAGAAAAAAACATTGCAGACTTTCCACAACATCCTGAACCTTCTACATTAAGGGACCAATCTGAATCTCCAGAAATTATTTTATTTTCAGCCTACAGCTTTTATTTTCTAATATATGTAAATAGAGAGCAAAGACTCACTCATCAGGAAGAGCAGATACAGCAGCAATCTCATCATTCCCAGCTTCAAGGTGAAGGAAGGAGAAGGACTGGAGGGACCAGGCAAAAGCTGCTCTCTACCTCTGTTGATTCCCCCAGGTCTGCACTTCTCTGTGTTTGCTGAGACTCTGCTGTGCATTCCCTAGCTGAGGTTTCAAGGTGAGCATTTCAATCAAACTGCAGATGCAAAGACCCACTGAAAGCTAAACTCTTGCTACTAAAAGGCATTTCTAGCAGTATCTCCATTTCTGTCCATCAACACCTTTAGTACACCAAGAGCAACAGGATCTATCTGGAAAAGCCACCAGGGTCTGTGTTTGCATTGTCCACACTGTCCTTTCGTGCCTGCTCCATGGACATGGCACATTACTTTGAGATGTGCCAACAGCTTGACTCAAGTCAACTCACAGCAGGGATTTAAGAGAGATGTCAGCTCTCAGATGCTCCTCATAGCAATGTTTTTATGCAAGAGGTTCTCCTCCTGCCCTCACACACAGGCACACAGAGCACTTGGTGTTCCCCTTTTATTTTGTGTATTGCTGGTGTCAGAAACATTGACATTTCGTGGCAGGATGCCCAGGGTATGTTCAGGGACTCTGCACGTCTCTTCTCCCCTCCACTAACAATTCCTTGGTTTCTGTTGATCCCTTGTTTCTCTGGAATGTTGACCCCAGTCTGGGTCAGCCTAGCACAGGATTACTCCCAGATAGTTCATGCTATCAGAGTGCTGTGTAGCAAGCACTCTTTAGATGCAGTGTGGGGTGGTTACAAGTGTTAAATGAGGTGAAATAGCAAATGCTGAGCAATCAGAAGAGTTAATTGCACAGAGAATCCTTCTGGAAGGTGGTGAGAGGGAAGAGAGCCATTCCAGAAATGTGATTCTTTGCCTAGAAGTGTAAATTTCCCAGGCATTCTCAGAAAAGAGTGCACTTCCTAGCTGCCTGAAACTCGCTTCTTTTAGAGTCCCTGTGTTTAACAACACTTGAGAACCATCCTCACAGTCCAGAAGTGCTGTAGCACCCCACACATCATGAATTCAAACTGGAAAAACAAATATTATGTCAAAAGAGGAAGTGAAGAAAACTCTCTTCACACTCAGATTTTACTAACACTTGGGTGCCAGCCTTGAAGCAGCCACAGCCACACCTTACTGAGGCTTTGTGTAGTCCTGTCTGGCTCCACTTCCTTCCTGCTGCTAAAGCAGATGTGAGGTTGCAAAGTGGAAGTTTTATTTTTAAATGGCTTTTTCCCCCCCAATTTTATATTTCTTTTAGACACAGAGGGAAAAAAAAAAAAAAAGGAATTTGATAACACAGCAAAGAAGAATCAAACTGAAGGCTAGCCCCAAAACAGTCCAGCTAAGAAATCTGCTGTCTGCATGGCTTCAGAAATAGCTCTTTGCAGCTTGTGTGGACTTACATAAAGCATCTGTTTTCTGTCTGAGCCCTTTTGCTTGTCACATTTCAAAGACTCCTTTTGCTAGCTGCAGAGGCAATGGAAAGTATGCTTAGTTGCAAGTGGGGTCACAAGGAGATGAAGAGAGTTCCCAGGGAATCAAGAGAGACACAGACACACTTCTCATGCTACCTTCAGCCCCAGAGCATGCTTTGAACAAAGCAGAGTGGGAAAAAACCCACAACAATAAACTGTGCAAAGCATTCAATCAACAAGAGAGTCTTGCTTCCACCTACACCCATGATGAAAATGGTCTTGGAGAGGATTTGGGACCACACAAACCACACATGAAGTTTCTATTAAGAGAACTGCACAGCTAAGTGGTGAGAGAGATCACTGTGGAGCAGGAAGCATTTGGAGGCCAGCAGAGAGGCCACAGGGAGCAATGGCCAAGCAAAGTGTGCTTGACTAGAGCAGAAGTTTAGAAGCAACAAGGTCTTCATTCATCTCCCAACCCTAACAGGAACCAAGCAGCTTTGACCCAGCCACCGTGAGGAGGGTTTGAGCATCCATAACTCTGCATGGGAAGTAACCAGAGCTGCTGCTGTCTTTTCTTCATGACATGGCTGGGCCTTCAGAGTCTCTGTGGCTCATACTTACAGAGCAGATAGAGGACAGAAACTGCAGCTGCTTCTTCACTGACAGTTGTGCGAGCTTTCTGTTCTCTCAGATGAGAGTCCTGCAAAGCCTCTCCATTTGCATAGGGTGGGTTCACTTGCAGATGAGTTTGCCTGTCACAAGAGGCAGAAGGGAGAGGCCACCTCATCTCCTGATAATTTCTTGAGTAAATGACTGAACTGTTCCCTGACAAAATATTAGGATATGAAGATCCTAAAAATCCTGTTTGGCCTCCAAAGCTATGAAGCAGCACCTAAGTCTTTTGTCTTGTAAGGAACCACAGACACCCCTCAGAATAGATCCCAGACCAATGTCCTGTTTGTAACATGACCAAAATGGGAAGTGGTTCAGATGGGGACACCCAAGAGAAGCCTTGCGTGCATTAAGGATAGAGAAACCTGGAAGGTTACTGATACAAATCTCCATGGTGCTGCCTCACCTCTCACTGCACAGAAGTTTTAACTCTTCAAAAGTTTCCATTTTTTCATAGCACATCAAATGTGCTGTCCAACAGCATGGCCACTTCTAAACCTTCTGACCAACCTGACATATCTGTCTGCTGCATGTGCTTTTCCCTGTCTGGTGTCCAGCATCCTTTGCTCATGAGCTTAAAGAGGACTGGGACTGGTGGTCTGTGCCATGACTGTGAAGCACCAGGAATGCCACAGCCCTGCTTTACAGCAGACAGTAGATGTTTAAGAACATTCTTGATGCAGGTCAAAAGATAAAATTAATACTGCAAGCTTAAGAGAGGGATTTAAAGAGAAGCAGGTTCAAGGAATGGCTTGAGGCAGTTTATCTTGAAAGCAAGCTGTCACAGCTATCAAAAACATTTCTGGAAAGCCAGATTTCTCCTTTGTTGAGTATTAAGATTCCAGGCAGGGATGGCAGATCTGACTCTGCATTTCTTGAGAATCTCAGACTGTCCCTACCACAGCAAAGCACCAAGCACAGCAATAGATTACCATATGCCAGATGATCCCTTTGTGCAATATGAGCACCTTGCCAAATCTTGGGAACACTTAGGACAAAGCCATAGATGGAAAAAGCAGCTGAATGCTTCGCAAAGCAGAAGCAGAGTGAGAAAAGTTAATTACAATTCAAAGACTCAGTGCAGAGAGGCTGCAGAGGAATTATCCAGCACGAGGGAAGAACCTGTCTGAGGTGACAGGGAGTAGGTTTTAAAAGCAGAGCTTTTGCTGCCAGCCATGTGCATGAGGTAGGCAACAGGACTAAGATGATTGTCTCCAAAAGACAAACCTCCTACTTCCACTAGCTCAGAGCAGAAATCAGAGACAGGAGATCTTGAGTTGCAGAGTTTATCTTACTGAAGGAAAGGTGCTGTCAACATCTGTAGCCTGCAGTTTGCTCAGGGTTGTCCCTTGCCATTCCCTGCATGAAAGCTGCACCCAGTGCAACATCAGCTGTGACATTTTCAGATGTGGCTGCATAAACTGACATGAGGCCATGAAAAGCAGAGAGTTAACTTGCACAGCAGTGAGGTCAGCACAGTGCTGGGGGAAATATAATCAGGAATGTGATCTTATATTCCACACTGATCACATCTCTTCCTTTTGGAGAGAGGATGAAGCTCCGAAAATATATCCAAGGATGAAGATTTTCAGTTAAGGAAAGATGAGGCATTGACAGTTCAGAGAAATGCTGCATGCTGGGATTTTTCAGGATGGGCTGAGAGGCAGACAACCCATTTTTATCTTCTTTCCACAAAGTTTAACGAATGCTCCCCACCCTGCCTGAGGCAGTGTGCACATCACACAAAGCAATGAGCTCCTTGCAATTGTTTACAGCAAGACAGGATGGTGCCCACTAGAGCTGACAGGAAACATTAAGCACATTTTGGCCCATCTGCCTCTCAGAAGCCACCTGCAGGATTCTGCTGCTCTTCCCTACAAAGTAACCTGTGAGAGGCAGATGCTTCAGAACTTCACCATGTGAAGTTACAGGTCGAGGAAATCCACATCATTAATGTGCTCTTAAGCAAATGTGCACATTGTGGAAATGATTTCATTGTAACAGTGTAAAATGGGAATTCTGATGGGGGCTAAACACTCAGCACTGCAGGTGCTGACAGACTCAGTGTGGCTCTTGAAGACTGAGTGTTTGTCCACTCCCATCACTCACTGACGTGTTTTGCCCAGAAGCCAACTCCATCCTTAGCAACTTTTGATGCCTCTACAACACTCTTTATTCCAAAGCATTCCAGTGCAGTCTCTTGTGACAAAAGCAACACAGGTTGACCCATTCTTAGCTGGGTCACTCCATCTTTTGCTTCTCTATGGCAAACAGCATTGTTTCTATACAGCTCAAAGCACTGCCTTCCCAAAGACCACTCCCCACTGCCCCTGGGATCTTGCTCCTGTACCTTTAGACATACTAATAAGAAAGTGTCAGGCAGAGAAAGTTGAGTAAAAATAGTTTCTTCAGCAGAAATTAAGGAATAAAGTGCATGAAAATATTTAAAGCCACAGGCTGAACCAGAGTCTTCAATGAAATGCACTTTAATACTGATAATGCCTTCAATTCTTCCAGCTGCTATAGGAAGAACTACTCCTTTGAGGATGGAAGCAAGACTGCAATTCAGAAAACCTGCTAAAGATTTCTGCTTTGTCCCTCTAGAGGCATCATCTCAGTTGCTGACAGCTGGGACTGCAATAGTGACTGCTCCTCTGAGGCAGCTGATCTCAGTTGTTTCTGTGGCATCCGTTTCCATGATCTTGTCTCTGCAGCAGGAGACATAAAAACAGCAGCCCCCTGTCAGCAGGAAGCTGACAAAGGGATTCAGTTTTCAGAAGGGTGCAGGTTTAGGGAAAACCCAAGATACAACAGGTAGTATTTCAAGTGTTGCAACCTCCCCACTCCTACAAAACTGCCATCTATGCTGAAGAACTGAGGGCTGTGGTTAAAGTTGGTGGAGCTTCTGCCCAAGCTCTGCCAGGCTGAAAAAGTATTTCTAGAGAAAGCAGCAGCTCTCTATTTTCCACAGATTTCCTTGCCAGGTGTAACAAGGGAAGCAAACACAATTATCTTAGGCAGGATCTGACAAAGTTGCCAGTGCCCTGGTTGTGCTAGCAAAGCCCTGTGGTTTTGACACTTTCAGTATGAGTGGGCCTCAATTTCACTTTTCCTAGAAAAGCCACCAAGCACTTGTGCTGCTGAGTCACAGGGAAGCACAGCCCTTGCTTTTCTCAGCAGCTTTTCCTGCCCATTTCTACCAGAGGTAAGTAGGAATGGCATCTCCTTTGTTCTCATCAGTCATTCCCAAACACTGACCAAGTCCATACCTACTCTGGTTCTTTATTTTCTCAGCTCACAAGTGCTGCTGCTACCACTGAGGGATGCTGTGTGGAAGCAATTTCATCTGCAGGTTAGCCTGCTTAAAATTTCTGTTATCCAAAGCACAGTAACATGCCAGGAGTAGTTGCTGAGCAGGAAGCTGAAAGGATCCTGAATATTTTTTTCCATCTCCCTTATTTAATTTACCTTCTGGATTTATTTCTGAATCATTGGTGTTTCCAGGCTCTTCCTTAAGAACTCCCACGTCCTTTGCCCAGTTTGTCCATTTAATTTCCTCTACTCTGGAGAGATAAAATGGAACAGACATTGATGCACAGAGCACAGCTTTTCAGGCCATACCTCGTTGTCCTGCAGCATGCCAACCCAGCTCATCCTGCCAACACAATCCTAATGGTTTGGCTGCAGCAACAACTTCCTACAGAGCTTTTCTTTGAGTACAGATCTTCTATAGCCTAAGTATCTTCACCTCCTGCATATTGTGTGCTGGTCTCTGTTATTTGTTTGAAATACTTCAGTTCCTCCCAAGGAACGTGCTTAACACAGAGGAGGCTCCTAGGTTCTACTTTCTATATGTGCTCCCTAACATCTTAGAGTTACAGAAGTGCTGCCTCTAGCTGGGTTCATTGGGTGGAGAAAGGTTCACCTGCTCTCCTAGCCCCTGTATGTGAGGAAGGGTGCTGCTCCCTTGTCTTGCATGTTCCTGAGAATAGGAGCCACCAGCCTGCATCCCTCCCACCACAGCCTGCTCTGGGCACAGCTACACTGGCAGCAGCAAGAAGGCATCATTGCAGACACCCTGGCACCATAACCACTTGCACAGGACATCTTTTGGTGACAGCATGTCTTGGTGACAATGCCAGTGGCTCAGCCAGCTCTCACACTTCCATCATTGCAGTCACCAACCAACTTGCATGTAGCCAGCAACACGTGGTCGAGTCACTCTGTTGAGTCACTGCTGAAATTCCGTCTGGTGGTCCAGGGATACCACCTTGTGAATCCTGGGATTACTAGGCATTACAAGGGGCAATGGTACCTCCCTCTTACCTGAAACACCACCTCTCATCTTTCTTATTGAGGCCCACTGACACCAAGCAGCCAGATCTCCTCTTCCCACCTTGGCGCCACAGCCAAGCCTTCTCTATTTCTAGGATAGCAATAGCCCTCTGAAAGAAGATGCCCATGTCAGGGAGAAAACAAAGCACACACAGCCCAGACCCTCTCTTTGGACTAAATCTGCCCCAGACAGAAACTACTTAGACTTGGAAAATCATGTTGGAACCCAGTCTCAAAGTGCTCCTTAGTGTAATAGCACCAGTCAGTTACCCTCCCAAGTTCCTTATGCATGTGGGTCTGGACTGGCTGGTGGCCATGCAAACAGCATCAGTTTTAAATACATCTGAAAACAATGTCAAGATTTACCCCCAGAGTGGCAAATTCATGTACAGCTGAGGCTTAGGTCCAAGACAGGCACTCTCTTCTCTGATTAGGACAAGAGGAAATGGCCTCGAGTTGTACCAGGGGAGGTTTAGGCTGGACATCAGGAAACAGTTCTTTATTGAAAGGGTGGTCAGGCATTGGACCAGGTTGCCCAGAGAAGTGGTGCAGTCACCATCCCTGAAGGTGTTCAAAAAACATGTAGGCATGGCACCTTGGGACATGATTTAGTGGGCACAGTGGTGTTGGGTTGGTGGCTGGCCTTGATCTTAGAGGTCTTTTCCAACCTTAATGATTCTATGCTATGAGACTCAAGTAGGAGCCTGGGCCATGACCTAACTGCTGAGCCTCTCCATTCCTCACCTGCAGCTTCCAGACACTTTTGCTGTCACCAGAAATATCTGTGACAGTCTCACTCATCAGCGCAATCAGCATGTTGAGCAGAAGAATGTAAGTGAAGGTCACGAAGAGAAGCAGCAGGAACGTGACAAAGTATCTGAATCTGGTGTGTTCCTGGAAATCCAGGTCACCCATCCCAATGGTGATCTTGAAGAGCTCCAGGGAGACACTCAGCAGCCCACCATACATAGCATGGCTGCCAGTGCTTTCCAGATGAGCAAGTGACTTGTTGTGAGAGACCGAAGGAGCATCCCCCATCAGTGTAACCAGAGCTAGGAGAAAAACAGGATTTGAATCTTCCTCAGAAAAATGCAATTCTTGCAGCCCAGCCTACAACATAATGCTGAGAAGGTCCTTACCTGCAGCAAAGCCAAAGAGGAAGATCATATAAACCAGGAGGAAACGCAGCAGATCTCTCAAGATAATCTGAAACACAGATGAGGAGGAGTTGCCATTCTTTGTCTCACATGAAATCACCAGGAGGATCTCCTGTTGTACACATCATAAACCAACCCCCAGCAACAGCACTGAAATGAAGCTGGAAAATGCTTTTATCCAGCTTCTTAAACTACTAGTACATGTTATATTGCTTTCTCAGGTAAGTAACATCATTGGTATCTTAATCTGCGAGTACTACATGAACAAGTTTGATGTTATGTTTCTATGAATAGGCTCTTGGAAAGAAAGAAATATCATAATAAATAACAGTATGGATGGTTTTAAATTGTTTCATCACCCCTATCTCTTCCTTTTCACCCTCCATTGGGTTTCACACAAGTGGTGAGCAGAATTCTTTCCTGGCACCTCATTTCACCTCTGCTTTGTCTTGGCTTTCTAGTCCCACACTCCTCTATGGGTTTGGAAACACAACAACAGAACTGGCACTGATTTTGACTTCCAGATATGAGTTGTTTTATGACAAACAGGTGTCAGCTGCTGTCACTTGCTATATTCAAGGACAGCAAACTAGTGGTGTGCCACAACTGTATCCCTTGAAGACACTGATCTAACATCCTCCTGCAATGTCTTTGCTTTCATAGTCAGCACATCGATTCCATTTATGGTTTTCACGGTCTTCAGAGAATAAACTGCAGGACTTCTGTTATTTCCTGTGATGGTTTAAAACTGTCACACTGTTACATTTCCTCACACCCAAAAGCTTTTCATACACAGTTCTACCCAAGTACTGACCTTCTGTATCATGACACTGTAGATGCCAGTGCGCTGGAAGCCCCGGGTGTAGTACAGTGTGTTCACCCACCCCAAAAGCAGGGAGACCACCATCACCACCAAGTAGTTTTCTGAACTTGCACCATACAGGACTGCTGACAGCAGCAATGAGAAAGCCTGGATGAAGCTGGAGAGAGATAGAATGAGTGACACAATGACTCACCTCATCAAAAAGGCCCATTTGCAGATCTGTTCTGTTTTGCAAGGACAAGCAAAGACATTTTATGAGGCTACATGGAGCATGTAAAGTGGCAGTTAATCAGGCACAGTTTATATAAGCAAATCCTGCTGTAACCAGACACACAAACTGCTGCAGCTTTGTTATGAACAGATTCATCTCACAGCATGGAAACTCTGAGCTGCTTGATGCAACTCACCTAACTGGTATTACATGGAAAAAAACGTTAACACTTAGGAACACGTGCACACAGACATGCACACAGACACACGCATGCACACACACAGAGACATGCACACACAGACACACACATGCATGCAGACATGCACACAGACACAGACATGCACACACAGACAAGCACATGCATACAGACATGTACACATGTGCACACAGACATGCGCACACAGCACACACATGCGCACACACATGCATACAGATATGCACGTGCAGACAGACATGTACACACACACATGCATACAAACATGCACACACATGTACACAGACATGCACCCACACGTGCATACAGATATGCACATGCAGACAGACATGCACACACACACATGCATACAGAGATGCACACACAGACACACACATGCACAGACAAGCACATGCATACAGACATGCACACACGTGTACACAGACATGCACACACACATGCATACAGATATGCACATGCAAACAGACATGCAGACAGACGTGCACACACAGTCATGCACACACAGAGATACACACATATAGAGACATGCACATGCATACAGACATGCACACAGGCAGACACGCACAGACATGCACACACAGACAAGCACATGCACACAGACACAGACATGGACACACACGCACACAGACATGCACACGCAGACATGCACACAGACTCAGACATGCACACAGACATGCACACAGATGGATCTCTACACACTTCCCCTCAGCAAACCGAGTTCTTTTCCTTTCAACCAGCTCTGAGCCACAGTGGCAGCATGATTATGAACCAGAGTTCCTTTTCTAACAAGCACATGTTCTTAACTGTGGCATGAGTGAGGGTCTGACCTTCACTCTATCCTGCTACAAATCCAAGGACTGAGCCTACCCAGCAAACCCAACGTAGGTTTAGGACAATATGCAGCAGGTAGGAGAAGCAAGCAGGGAAGGGATGGAAAGAGGAGACAGCAGCAGAGAATCAGTCTTTCCTTTTCTGCTCACCATCTCTCTAGCAGTGTTAGGGCAACTTAGCTGCACACAGAGGAGAACCAATTTCACCCATGCTTTGATTGTGTAAAAAGCTCAAGAGACATACATCAAGATCTCAATGCAGCTGTCAGAACACATAGTCTTCAGGGACTGGCGTCTCCTCCGCAAGTACAGACTCTGATAGAGAGAAATCAATGGTAGCCATTCATCAAACCCCAGGCTGTGCCAGAGATTGATTCCTGCCCAGCATAGCCTATTGCTCAGGGGAAAGGTTTGCTCCATAAGCTCCTCTTCATGCTTTAATTTTTAAGATCCCAAATTTCAGCCAGCCATCCTTCCAAGATTCAAAAAGGGCCTTAGTTATAACAAGAAAGAATAAACAAAGGCTGAATCATGGCTTAGCCCCATGTCTTTATTAATAGGCTGCATTAAATGCCAAGGATGCATTTCAGTACCATAAATCACAGAAGTCTCCCTTAATCATTTGCTGTTGTGAATCTATTCCTCCTTTTGCCCAGCAACCTGGCTTGTGTCTCCCCCCTCTCACTGCTAGGTCCCACTGACATTCCCAGTGTCTTGGAGCAGGATTCCCTCCTGCCATCCACTCATACATATCCTAAGGTCAGGAGAACTGAATTTGTTGCCTCCATGTCACTGATAGTTTCCTTCTCTTCCTTTATTACAATGAAACTAGACAGGAGATCCCCATACCTGAGCAAAGATTAGATAAATGCCTCCCAGCAAGATAATGATCAGTCCAGAGACCCACAGGAAGCCTCCAGCTGTGAACTCCACTGGAAATGAAGGCTGCAAGATAAAAGCAGAAACCCCAAATTCACTGTTAGACAGGCAGAGGCAGTGAGGAGAACCACCCTGCACCTTTTCAACTCAGCCCCATCCATCCAGGCCTTCCCAGATAAAAGAAGGTTGGCCCTACCTTGACCCGTAAGGGTTGATAGTAGGCAATGGCTGTAAAGATGATCATGAATGACAAGTATGAGACAAAACTGAAGTAGAATCTCTTGGAAGCAAACGTTTCCCATTTTTGCTGAAGCAGTTTGTTCAGTGGCTCCAAAACCACCATCTTGTAACGATTCTATGGAAAAACAAACAATAAAACCTGTACCTATGTGTCAAGCAGAATGCAGATTCACCAGAGGACTCTCTTTGTCAGGGTTGGAGTTCAGTGGGGTGATTGCTAAGGGTTGATTCCATCAGCCCTTTCAGCGTGAAAGAAATCAACCATCCCACAAGAAGCTATTTCTGCTTGGCTTCATCATGGAATTTGGACACACCCAGGTTAGAACAACTAAAGGATCACAAATTTCTCTCCATTTGTCAGAGGCTATAAACAATAAAACATGCAAATGCTTCCATCATGCTTTCCTCTCCCAGAAGGACAATCAGGTGAAACACCACATTCGTGATTTGCATGATTACACAGCAACACTACAGAAAGGCAGAAAGAAATGTTGCTGTCTCTGACTTCTAGTAAAAGCACTCACTGGTGTGTCACTGCTGTATGCCAGAATCTCCAGCACAGAGTTCTCCTCAAAGCTGTCTATAGAGGACAAGTCATAGAGAGACACATGGATGGGGCCATAGGTCCACTCAGTGAACTTGCGTGACAGGTGCCTGTACACTGGGTCTTTGATCTCTCTTTGGATGATGTGCCTGAAAATCTGCAGAGAAACCAGAAAGATGTGGATGTGATGAAGGTGTAGGATGACACAAGCACACCCAAATCACACCCAATCACTCCCAAATCACACCCAATTCTAATAGATGTTTGCCTTTCTGCATTACACACTTCAATATAGCCAAACACCAAACCATCTGGGTAAAAAGAGGCAATCTAACTACATTTTGTATCAGCAGTTCCAGGAGTAGAACCAATTTTGGCCCAGACCAGCTGTCTTGGCTGTGGGACACTAACTGGAATGGCCTGGAGAAGGCCTTCTTTATTGTCTCCCGTGGTGCTGCCACTCTCAGCATCATTATTAAGGGTTGGGTGCAAGAGTCTCCTTTGTCAAACCCCACTGCTTTGCTGAGAATGCACATTACAGCCTTCCTTGTTTCTCAGTGACCCCAGAGACTCCATCTAGTTGTCTTTACCTCCACTTTGCCTGTCTTGGCTGCGAGCTGCAGAGGATTTAATCCATCATAATTCACTATCTCCTCCAGCTTACACGTTGGGTCAACCTTCACGCCTGCCTTCAAGATCTCAACGTATGTTGTGCTCACAAACTTGGTGTTCTCCTCAGTGTCATCTGCAATCATCACCAGGGCATGGAGGACTGTGTTGCCCTGTGTATCCTGCTCCTGGATCCTGGCTTTCTGGTGAGGATTGTTTAGAAGGTATTCCACCACATTAAACTGGTTGGTACAAGCAGCCAAGGAGAGGGGGAGTTCGCCTGAAGAGATTAGGACAGTATGTGGAGGAGAAACATAAAGGGGTGAAAAAGAATTAAAGGGAGAAAAAGAAAGCAATTCTAGGAAAACAGCACATAGTTTTACCACTGGAACACAACAAATTATTTCTCAGTGTCTCTAGACTCAGAAAGTGTTCTGCAGTAAGCAATTACTCCTTGTCTGTGAGGGCAGCTGAAACACTTTCCAAGACTCCTAACTTGGCTAAACTAACCAAGTATTTGTGTCTGAGGCCCCTCAGATGAGATTAAACACAAACTCAAAGATGATGGCAAATGCTCACTGAACACCTCAGGCTGTGACAGGATGCTGCCATTCAAATAAGTTGAGAGACTGATTACAGCACAGTAGAGATGGCAAAACACACAGAGAGAGGTGAACCCAGCTAAGAATTAGTGGCATCACACACAGTACTAAGGCAATAAAAAAAAGCAAAGGAAGATGTTCCACACTGACTCACCAAAATAAAAGTAAACTCCTTCTTTCTTCTTCCTGAAGAATTCCCCATGGGCTCTGGCATGGACATCAGCTCCATTCTCTACTAGAATTTTCACTAAATCCAGGCTCCTTTTCTCTATGGCAATATGGAGTGCTGTCTGTCCTGAGGAAACAGGCAGAGCCTGTCACTGAGTGCCACTATCAGAGAGGACAGGCAAAGGACTCTGCAATCACTGTATGCTCTGCAGAGCAATCCTGCAGTCTCTCTCAGTGCTGGGCAGGGAGTGGGTGGCAGCTGATGACTTTTCACAACTTTCAGTGGAAAAGCACCTTGCAAACACTGAGTCACAAAACAAGGCTCAAGACTATCAGAAATTGAACACAAGACCAGGCAACTAGCCCTCCCTGGCTCAAAGATTCTAAGCATCTCTGAGAGGATAAAGACAACTGCTATTAAAAAAAATAACCCAAACAGCAGAAGTCATGCTTTAACAGCAATATAGTATTGCTTTGTCACCTTCAGACACACTTTTTAAGCTTTCCTGAGCAAACCCTCTCATATTCTTGGGTCATTAAATATGTATTATTTCGGTTTCATAGTTTCAGGACTGTGTAATTCAAGGCTGAAGAAGATGCAGTGCCAGAATCAGCACTTACTGTAAGTGCCCCAGAGCTCTGCAGCTGCAGTGCTGCATGAGCTCTGGATCTCCTCTTCTCCCTTGTATTTGGACATCTCACCTTTCTAATGGAGAAGCTGCTCTGCCACAGCATCAGAACAGAAACCTTACCTCCATAGTCAGAGTCGGAGCATGAGACGTTGACAAGTGGCCTGGGATTCTGTGTCTTTCGGTCTATTTCCAGCAGAAGTGGGATTGTGTCATTCTTCCCATTTTTTAAGTTCAACAGGGCTTTCATTAAGCAGGTCTTGCCAGTCTTTGCATCTAGTAGAAAAAGAGTATTGAGAGTTGTGCAAGTACTTTGCACACATCTGTGCTACCTGATTAAGAAATTAACTGTCACTGTAGGACCACATACAATAATTATTTCAAAGGTCTTTCTTACTTTTAGCCTGCAATAGAGGCAAAAGCCTTAGGGTATAATTATATCATACAATCCTCAGGTGGACACTAGGAAAATAAAAGAATGGGCAGAAGGCTGGAGAAAGTGAAGAACCATGGGCAGGTTGCTCTGCTTCCCTCAAGCAGATTAACAAACAAACAAATTCCCTCCTACATTAACAAACACTGCCTCTGCCAAGCCTGTCCATGGAGTGCTGAGCAGGAATCTACCTGTGTACTCAGAATTGGTGAGAAATTTGGAGGTCCTCCTTAGGTACTCAAGTAAACCATCCAGTGCCTCGGGGCTGCCCCTGGAGACTGCGCTGAAGAGCCTGTCCCTGTCAAAGCGATTTGGGTCCTTTTGGCTACGGAAGAAATGCAAAGTGTTAAGAAGTTCTGGAGAGTGGAAGTCAAGAGTGTGCAATAAGTTCCAGTGGGACAGTGTAGAGAAAGGAGGGAAACAGAAATGTTTGTCAGGAAAAGGAAAAAAACCCAACAAAACCACGTCTTTTATTTTTGAGTCAAGGGAAAAATAGAGACAGTCATTTCCCAGAATCCTCTTATGTGTCTGCTCTTTCCATCAGCTGGAGCTCTTCCCAGATCCAGTCTGATGTGTACCCCTGGAACGTATCCAGAGCACAAAGACAGAGAAGCCCAAGATAGCTGCAGGACCAGAGTCAGTCCCATCACATGGTGTAAAGCACTCCATGAGCTGGTTTACACCCCACCCTGGCAAAAACAGTTTGGTTGTATAGTTCTAAGCTGCTCTTACACCCAACTTGGCTTCTTCAGTGTTAGTTCAGACATACCCACAACACACAACACACCCCATACACACACCTCCTATGGAAAGGGCTAACAAACCTCCTTTCTGTTTTTAATCACCACCCCACACATCTGTAATAGTCTCACATGGTCACTTTTAGTTTAAACTTTGTAAAGTCTATAGGTCCCTACCAGCAGGATCAGTACAGGGCAACAGGGATCACACCTCTAACAAACAACCAACAGTTACTCACTTGCTGACAAGTCCTGGCCGGTAGTTCAGATTAATCTTGACTTTAGGAGAAAAGTCACTGCTCTCCTTCTGATAAGGCGTCTCCAAGGGTCGTGTCTCTCCTTTCTTGCCATGTCCTGATCTTTCTTCCTTCTTACTAGATGCAGGTTTATCCTCCTGGATACTGTCATCTGTTTCTAGCAATCCCATCAACCTGTTCCTGTGACCTGGGCTGGGCTGCCCATTTGTGAAGTTAGCCATTTCTAGTAGAGATGGTTTTGCAGACCACCAAAGATGTTCCCCACTGGGACACTAAACCTGCAAGGGAGAGGAAGAATCTCCACAGTTTGTTCATAAACCTAGGATGAGTTTGGTGTGGCACAGAGAGGAAATGTGTTTCCAGCTCCAACATTCCTGCAGTTGACTGTGGCTTCCTCGAGAGAGATTCAATAAAACTCTGCACAACAGGAGTGTTTGAATAAAGGATCAAGGCCTTAAATAAGGTACCACTGGAGAAGAAGTTCAAAAGCAGTTCATGAAATACAGGCAACTTGTCTGCAGAACATCTGAAGCCCCTTTGTGAGATGACCTCACCTGTTGGCAGCAGCACAGGTTCCTTACATAAAAGGCAAAGAAAGTGGATCTTTAAGAGGCTATGATCATTGTTCTTGTTTCACTGCAGCAAATACAGGCTACCCACCAAGTGGCCAAAAAGATAAGACTAACTGCAGGCCACCTTGGGAACAGCGATAGGTTTGTCCACGTCCGCTGTTGGTAAGCATTATGCTGCTTCTGCAGGGAAAAACACATCCACCAGTTATGTTCCCCTGCTGCACTCTCACATTTCATCCAGAGGCAAAATGAGTGGCATCTCCCCAGTGTTTGGAGCTGTTGGTCATCTATGTGAGCACAGGCTTTGAACTTCCAGCTCCACAGCTCAGGTAAACACACACCCCAGCTGCCATGTGGACACTCACAGCCCTCGGAGCCTGAACAGGGCACAGCTCTCCCAAGAGAAAATCTGGATAAAGATCTGCATCAGTATTCATCAGTATTCACCAGAGCACCCATCCAGCCCACTTCTCTCATCTGATCTGTCCTGTATTCCTTTCTTACTCTTTTTGACACGTCTTTTCATACCTGCCTGGATGCATCTCAGATCCACACCCAATCCAGATATCTGTATTCAGCACATAACTGCAGACTCACACACAGTTTGTGAGGCAGCAAGGGCACATCCATGATTACCAACCTGAGGCAGAGCTTTTTAAAATAACTCTGTCTTATTCACATGCACTCCCTCCAAATGGTTAACAGGTTTGCTCTGAAGAGAAGTCTCCCTTTGCTGGGACTACAGCCAGACTCCATAGCCTGTACCAGCAGAGAGGTAAATTGACATAGCATAAGAATTCTGCCTTAGATTGGGATGTAGAGAAACAGTTCCAGGCAGAAAACGCCAAGAAACATCTTCATGCAGCTCACAGCAAGTAATCCAAGGGCTGCTTTCAAATTGAACCATTATGATAATTCAGCCATTCAGTTTAGTCTGCATTCTAAAGGCAAACATTCCTCTGCAGACACAGGCACACACCCTGTAATCCCCTTTCAGGCTTATTTCCTCCCCCAAAACACTTACTGGTACATCTGCCGATCCTTTACAGGGCTGTTTGTACTTCCACAATAGTTTGCTCCTCCTTGTCTGTCTTCCTTTCCCCAAAATCATTTCTCAGCTGCAGTTTCCATCTCTCCACAGCGCTGAGAGACTTATTTATTGTCAGCCTTGTCCAGACAGACCTTCTGGTTTAAAAGCAAAATGGTCTTACAAAAAAAGGACCCTAAAAGCCACACATGCACTCTGTGTGTCCCTAGCAAACACAGAGAGCACTCTCTGCCAGCTCAACTTCACGTCTCTACTCAAGAACTGAGTTGTTTCTTCCTGTGACTCTCCCAAGCCGTTTTGAGTAGCGCAGCACAAAAAAGCCCTGCTGTCAAAAGAGGAAGAGCTCAGCACTTACCCCAAGTTGCTGCAAGCTCCACCCAAGAACTGATCTGACAAGGAGTCCCAACCGATCTTTCAGAGGGTAAATAATCTCTCGGTGGAAACCAAGTCAAATGCCAACAAGCATCAATAAGCATGAAAGCAGACCCCAAATTATTTACATCCATGGGTGGGAGTCCTCTTCTTCTGCAGAGAAGATCACACTCATATTAGCAGCCTGTTAATGGCACAACGTTGAACTCCTGGTTGGTGGTGGTCCATTAGAGAATCCAAAAGTGATTCCTGTGAGAAGGAATAACCACGGATTATTGTTATTTACTCAACTGTACAGTTTTTTTTGCAAAGTGAAGAAAGGCTTGCACAGGAAATGACTAGATAGATTTCTCAGTAAAAGAGAGAGCCAATGAGTGCAGTGCTCTTATATGGGAAAGCTGGCTGGCTACTGCAAATTCATAATGCTTAACCCCTGCCTGCACGGATAGAGGCAACACCTCATGGCTTCCCACAACAGCCCACTCACATCTCAAGGGAGGCAGCTGATGTGACCCTGACAGGGCTAGAGCCTGTGATTGAGTTGTGAGGTTTGTCACAAGGCTCCCTCACTTAGCCCCAGGAGAAGCAGGCACTCATCAAAACATCTGCAGCCAACTGTTGCTGTGGGAAGCCAGCTCTCCTCACACAACTTCACACACCCAGTTAGGAGGCAGTGCAAAATGTATGGGACAACAAACTAACCTGAATGCTACCCTACAACATCAACTGCTCATCACAAGCACAAAGCAGCCCCAGCTGCAAAACATTTAGGCCACTGGTTGCTTGATGTGCCAATAGTGCCCATTTCATAATGGGCTGGTTCTCCAAAGGAGTGCAAGTCTTGGAGAGGCTGCTTCTGGGAGCCATCCCTAAACAACTGACTGTTCATTGAGAACATACACACACTAACACCACTTACTACTCACAAAACAGGACTCTGGGAAACAGGACATCAGCTCACACCAAGTGACTTAGTTCTTTCTCTCCCATTCCTGACAGAACTGAGGCCCAAGGAGGCATCATGATAATTATTTCCCACAGCATCTCTGCAGGATAACCTCCAGCACCCATGGTCTCAATAGCCTTCTCCAGCTACTGCAGAGCAAGTCTCATCTGTACTCTGCAGAGGTTCACAAAGCCATTTCTGTCATCTAGAGAACCTAACAAAATCAGAAAGAGCTCTTCTAGCTGACAGCTTGATAACAGGCACACATTCCATGAGAAATCTCAGAAGTTTAGTTAACCATTGGTCCATAAACATCATGAAGGGGTGTCACATCATGACACACTGAACTCTAGCACACTGAACTTCTTCCAAACCCACCAGGAGCCAAAAGAGAGCTTAAAGCAATCCCCATCTGACAGGACTGCAGGATGATGTGAGGCTTCCTGGAATGTGATCGTCACCCATAGAAACATTCCCAGATGGCTTCTGCTTTGAGTCAGATGCAGGCTGTGAGATGACCTTCCTATAAATACACCCATTAAATGGCAGGCTGCCTTTTCCTCTTTCATGGTTTTGCATGAGATCACAAACTTATTTCTCACATTCTTGTGTTTCAAAATTAAGCTGATGCAGAAACAACACCAAGCTTCTTATTCTTTCCAGGCATAATGATTTAGCAGGAGCCACAGAACAGCCTATAAAGAACAAACATCTGGAGATAAATGTAAGACTAGATCTCATCTCTCCTGTCCCTCATCCCAACCTCACACTGATTTCTTTTGGCTTGCTTTGGTTGTGTTCACTGAATTTGCTGTGGTATCACAGACATAGACTCAGGCCCAGCAGGTTAGCTCAGATTTGCAGGTTTAAATCCTCTTAGGCTGTCCCCCCAGCTTTCATGGGAGCCAGCCCGACCACTCTAGCCATGGAATGAATTCAGTCAGCAGAACTGCATCATAACAGAACTCCTTCTGCACATCTGGTTTCAATAGCTTACACAGAGGAAGGAGAATGTGCAGCTTGCTGGGAAAGGAACTGCTGCCAGCTGAGAGGTCACCACAGCAAAAGAGAAACACAGAGCTGCTGGGGGAACACAGAGGCACTGGTATGTGCACACACATGCGCACACGCATCACAGAGCACACCAGGGCAAGCACTTGTGCTTCCATCACAGAGAAGGGAGCAGCAGGGCAAGAAAAAGAGACAAGAATCTGCCCAGATGTGCATTTCCAGTGACAGCATTCTGAGGGCAGTGCCAGGATTATGTCACTGCTGTGCCCTCGCCAGCTGAGCTGGTTATGATGCTTAACAAGCATCTTGCCACCCAAACTCAAAACCCTCACAGCTGTTAGGACTCAGAAGGAAGCCACCCAAAGCAGCATGCAGGGAGAATAAAACCAACAACTTAATTTCACCTTTCTGCCAGCCTGAGTTTTCAAGAGAAACATGTGATCCTCTTGCTTTTTGATGTGTCTCATGGTGCTAAGCTTCTCCTTTTGTGGAAACCTTAAATCAGGGAAGAGAGAAGTCAAATTCTTACCTATAAAGTGAAATTTTAACTCAAATCAGGAATTTTCATGTAATGCTATTATCAAATTTATTCATAATTATGATTATACACGAAACAGCACAGTAATTTATGGCAGAAAAAGCAGTGACTGAAACCTGCTTAAGCAGAAGGCAAAAGTAAGCATGAGGAAGATGGCATTTGGAAAAGACTAACACAAATACATTTCCTTAAATTCATATTCTCTCTTCCCTTAAGTGCCCATTTTTACCAAGTACTGAAAAACATAATAGTCTTATGATTAATATCCTGTTTCTGTGTGCTGTAAATGGAAGATCAAAGCCACTTACATGTGCCTGTAATTAAATTAGAGCATTGATCCACTCTAAGGAGCAGCAGCTCAAAATCATCTTTGCAGGAGGGAGCACTGTAATCACAGCATGCAAGGGTGACCCATTACAATTCTCTCCAAAACAACAGACCAGACCCCAGAAAAGCCACATAGTTAAGAAAAACCCCAAATATTCTTAAATATAACTCCTTATCTGGCAGCCCAGGGGACTCAATTTAATTTACATGACTATTTCTGCAACTACTAACCTTACATCATAATATTTAAAGGCTCCTATCTATATACTTCTCAGACCTTTGAAGGAACCATCCAGCTCTCTCATTCCTTAAATGGAAATATCTTTCAACTTGGTGTATCCCTTTCTGCCGGATTACAGCCTGAAGGAATGCTCCACTGACAATCAAAGAGCAGCAAGATAGGAAATCCAGCGGTAATGGCAGAAAAACACTTTTGTGGACAAACAGTGACATCCAGTGGCCACGACACGCAGAGGCCAGGAAAGAATCCTGAATTCCTGCTGCCTATGAAAACAGCTTCAATAGGAAATGCTTCAAAACCAGTTGCAAGAAAAGAGTTGCAAGCAAATCCTTGTGAGAATTGCAGCCATTCACTCAGTTAAAAGAAACTCGTCTAATTTAAAAATTCCAAGTTCCAAATAAGGCTGGGTTTGATGATGCACCAATGTTCCATAAATATAAAAACTGGGTAGCCAAGGAGCTGTGACCACAGCTGCCATGTGATGGCCTGTGAATCAGGGATAGACTGCAAACCCCCTAAAGTATTCCCAGAGTTTCTCTGCTTTAACCCTCACTTTCCCTCTGTGATTATATTTGGGGACAGTTGCTAATGGTGCAAAACACTAAATATATCCAAAGTTAGTGTACTGGTTTAAGCTGACTGGCCCAAAGAGGAGGGACAAGGGATGGAGGATGGGGGACAGGGCTACTCCCCCCACCAGTGGCACAGAGTACCAGAGCAGGCTGGGTAGTATGTTCTACACCATGCTTACTGTGGGGCAGGAAAGGGTTGGCCAGAGTTTATGGGCCTTGTAATACATCCTGTAGCTTGTAAAGTTTCCTGTTGTGTTTTTTTTTTTGTGTGTGTGTGTTTCTTCCCCAAATGTGGATGTCCATGTACCTAAGAGTTGAGCCACTGAAGAACATCACAGCAACCAGCAGGTGGATCAAGCTGCTAAGATTCAAGTGGCTCAGGTGGATCTGGGCCAGCCACATAAGGGTGAATTATTTCTACCTCAATGTGTCCCCACTACCTCAGGCCACCAAAGAAGGGATGTGGCAGGATGGGCTCAAGATAGAGGGGTGGTGTTAACCATGGACACTGTAGCACAGGTTATCCATAAGTGTGAAATGTCTGCTACAACCAAACAGACCAAGTGGGTAAAGCCTCTGTGCTACGGGGCAGGGGGGGCTGGCTGCAATACAAACATGGGGAAGCCTGGCAGCTTGGTTCCATCACTGCCACAGACCTGCCAAGGCAAACCCTGTGTGCTTACAATGGTAGAAGCAACCACTGGATGGCTGGAAACATACCCAGTGCCCCATGCCACTGCTCAGAACACCATCCTGGGCCTTGAAAAACAAGTCCTGTGGTGACATGGCACCCCAGAAAGAACTGAGTCAGATAATGGCACTCATTTTTGAAAAACCTTACAGACACACCTAATGGCACTGAGTGGGTGCATCACATCTAGTGTGGCAGTTTAGGCTGGGTGCCTCCTGTTACTGCCACATGAGCTAACCCTCCGGTGTCCTGAATGTCCAACCCAGTAAGGTGGACACAGGAAACGGGCGTATTTCTACCCATACATCCTGTGCCCTACAAACCCATCTCAGTCATTCTCTCTTTCTTCCCTCTCTGCTCCCGTGGGAGATGCTTCCTATCGGGTAACAGGAGGGGAGTATCTCAAGGCCTCTTAAATCTGTCTAGGCCTAATGCCAGGGGCAGAAGGGGGGGAGGGGGCAGTCTCAGACCTGGCCAGCCTGAGACTAGCCTAGGGGAGGGGGGGAGGAGGGAGAAGGGAGGAAGAAAGAGCCCTGGGGGTTTTGGGTAGACCCTCAGATGCGGAGAAGGGAAGACTTGGAAGGTCTTCGGGAGCTAAAGGATGTGCATGCTTTGGGATATCTTTGCCACTATGCTTGTAGTTTTGTAGTTTCACCAATTGCTTTTCCATTTAAACTTTCCATCACTCTCCAATCCATTTGTGTCATTCCTTTGTCCCTCTTGGGGCAAGAGAGGATCTGTCTGGCCTCAAACCAGCACACCTATTACGCACCAGCTGCTTGGAAAGTCAAACATTAAAACAGCCTACTCAAAACCACCCTGAGTGGAATGGGAGGAGGAGTTTAAAAACTGGGGTGCACATTTAGCACAAGCCACTTGGCTGGTTACCACCAGTGGATCTACTAATTGAGCTGGCCCTGCCCAGTCCAAACTACCATGCACTGTAGAAGGTGATACACATGAATACCCTAGGGAGAAAGGTCTGTGTTGGTTGTACTTCAGGTCGAGGCAAACCCACCTGTGGATTGCTTTTGCCTGGGGACCTGGATGGACCTGGTAGGTAATGCAGGATGGAGAAGTTTGTTGCGTCCCATCAGGTGCCCTCAACTTTGGGTGAGGACAGCAAATAATTTATGTTGTATGGTTTTGATTGCTGCTGAGCATGATGTAGATGGTAGTAAGGGGCAGAGAATGTATGGTTTAAGCTGAGTGGCCCCACTAAGAGGGACAAGGAATGGGGGAGAGGGCTACACCCCATGCAGTGGTATGGAGCAGGCTGGATCCTATATTCTACACCATGCTCTCTCTGTGACAGGAAAGGGGTTGGCTGGGATTTATAGTTTGTATGATTTCCTGTTCGAGAGTTTTCCCTTTGTATAATTTGCATCCCCATCCAAGAGTAGGAAACTGTCCTAATCTCAATTGCCATTTTGGCTTTCCCAGCTTCTTTCCTCCTTTTGCACCCAGAGGGTAGAAGAGGGAAACCCCTCTGTTGTAACTGGACTGCCAGGACTAAGCTGCCAGCTGAGTTAAAACCAGAACAACATAGCTACACATGAAGGCCATTTCAAGCTCAGCAGCTATCAAACCTGAATGACTACATCCACTTCTTAAGACCAACCACCCACACAGCTGAAACCCCTCCTCTTTAGGCAGGTGTCCTGAACCCACCCCATTAAGGACACCCAAGCATCAGTGGGAAGGCCCCAGCTGTTGGCATTGACTGTGGAAAAGAACTCTCCAGTTTAAGGCAGTTCTCACCAGAGCTGTCCCACCCACACCAGCAGGCCTCCCATCCCTGCCCACACATCCCCAACATAATGCAGCCACCCAGACCCTCAACAACCCCACCGACAGAATTCATTAGGACAGCAGCTCAGCCCCTTCACTACAGAGCTGCTCCTCTCTGCTTACACAGCCCCTTGAAAGCACCCTGAAGGTGCTGTTAAGTGAAGGTCATCACTTCATGGTAGCAACACCGTCCTCGCTGGCCTCTCAGGACCAGAGGAGTCAATCTCAACACTCAAGTTGACAAGTTGCAGCAAAGCCCACCCCACTGCACTGACAATCCCACCTCCCTTTACTCAGTTTGGGGCTTTCTGGGGGCCTTTTAAGAGAACATATTATGCTTCCTGGAATGGAGCAGTGATAAAGTCAAGGAAGAAATCACAGGGTGTTAGTGCTTAAATTAAGCCTTTAATCCAGATGTGTTTCATCCACAAGGTCCTCATTATACATGCAAAGAGGCTTAAAATGCAATAGAAGAAGCCCAAGTAAGCACGTCACTTAAATACAGATTTACTACTTCAAAGAGAGAGACCAACCACAGGTTGTGATGTGCAACAGAAAACTTTATTAGCATTTCAACAGAGCTGTTCAGCAGCTGCTCCAGCTTGCAGTAACCTGGCATTTAACTTAAGACATCAAAGAGCTACAGTGCAAACACGAGTGCTGGCAGCATTCTTCTCAAGCAAGACACAGCAACTTAACAGCCACCCCTCAGGCGCAGCACAAGATGCAGGGTGGACTCCTTCTGGATGTTGTAGTCAGAAAGGGTGCGACCATCCTCCAGCTGCTTGCCAGCAAAGATCAGCCTCTGCTGATCTGGGGGAATGCCTTCCTTGTCCTGGATCTTGGCCTTCACATTCTCAATGGTGTCACTGGGCTCCACTTCCAGGGTGATGGTCTTGCCAGTCAGGGTCTTCACAAAGATCTGCATGCCTCCCCTCAGGCGCAGCACAAGGTGGAGGGTGGACTCCTTCTGGATGTTGTAGTCGGAAAGGGTGCGACCATCCTCCAGCTGCTTGCCAGCAAAGATCAGCCTCTGCTGATCTGGGGGAATGCCTTCCTTGTCCTGGATCTTGGCCTTCACATTCTCAATGGTGTCACTGGGCTCCACTTCCAGGGTGATGGTCTTGCCAGTCAGGGTCTTCACAAAGATCTGCATGCCTCCCCTCAGGCGCAGCACAAGGTGGAGGGTGGACTCCTTCTGGATGTTGTAGTCAGAAAGGGTGCGACCATCCTCCAGCTGCTTGCCAGCAAAGATCAGCCTCTGCTGATCTGGAGGAATGCCTTCCTTGTCCTGGATCTTGGCCTTCACATTCTCAATGGTGTCACTGGGCTCCACTTCCAGGGTGATGGTCTTGCCAGTCAGGGTCTTCACAAAAATCTGCATGCCACCTCTCAAGCGCAGCACAAGATGCAGGGTGGACTCCTTCTGGATGTTGTAGTCGGAAAGGGTGCGACCATCCTCCAGCTGCTTGCCAGCAAAGATCAGCCTCTGCTGATCTGGGGGAATGCCTTCCTTGTCCTGGATCTTGGCCTTCACATTCTCAATGGTGTCACTGGGCTCCACTTCCAGGGTGATGGTCTTGCCAGTCAGGGTCTTCACAAAAATCTGCATGCCACCTCTCAAGCGCAGCACAAGATGCAGGGTGGACTCCTTCTGGATGTTGTAGTCAGAGAGAGTGCGACCATCCTCCAGCTGCTTGCCAGCAAAGATCAGCCTCTGCTGATCTGGGGGAATGCCTTCCTTGTCCTGGATCTTGGCCTTCACATTCTCAATGGTGTCACTGGGCTCCACTTCCAGGGTGATGGTCTTGCCAGTCAGGGTCTTCACAAAAATCTGCATGCCACCTCTCAAGCGCAGCACAAGATGCAGGGTGGACTCCTTCTGGATGTTGTAGTCAGAGAGAGTGCGACCATCCTCCAGCTGCTTGCCAGCAAAGATCAGCCTCTGCTGATCTGGGGGAATGCCTTCCTTGTCCTGGATCTTGGCCTTCACATTTTCAATGGTGTCACTGGGCTCCACCTCCAGGGTGATGGTCTTGCCAGTCAGGGTCTTCACAAAGATCTGCATGTTGATCTGCAAAACATACAAAACTTCCAGCTTTAGCTGCTTATTGATGTATAATCTCTAGCACTTTATCAACCAACCCCTTTTTATGCCTCTGTATTAAGCGTCCCTATAACATTCCTGACATTGCCTCTCAGTAGCCAGTGCCCAGACCACCCACACCCTGCATCACTGCAGTCTCTCTTCCACCCGACAAAGGACTTGCCAGCAGCAGCAATGACAACAGCACAGTTCTGTGGTCCCAGACAGTGACTCAGCAAACAGCTTTCTGGGGAAGACAGGCACAGCCTGTCATCTTCCCCTCCCACCTCAGTTCCCAGCAACACGGCTCAGAGATCCTGCACAATTTCTCCCTGACCCCCTGCCCAAAATAAAAATCCCCAGCCTTTCATCCACCTATACCTCCCTGCCCAGAACTGTCCTTCCCCTCCCCGCTTCCAGCCACCTGCACACTCCCACTGCTTGTCTCCACTTTGTTGCTCATCTGCCTCCTCCCTGTTCCACTGCAGCTGCAATCAACTGATAACCCCACCTCTATTTATGCAGTTCCTGCCAAACAAGCCCCAGCCTCCTAAGTAGGCACTTCCATCTGTCCCCAAGAGAGTCCTAAATAGAAGATCAGTTAAAGACAACTATACCCCTCCTCCACATCCATTCGCACCCTCAGTAAATTCCAATAAGGGTCTGAGGTCCCACATTAGGACACTGAGGATGCTTCTGCTGTTTCACAGCAGTGACCTGCTGCTCAGAACTACTTTGGGAGGCAGATGGACACAGAGGTAAGCAGTGGAAGTGATTAGAAAGTTACATGTTGGAACGGGAAAAGAACAGTTTTTCTAGGCTGGAATGTTGAAGTGGATGCATCTCTAGCACTATTTGGGAAAAAGGGTGGGAAGGCAGCACAGAAAAATCGTGCAGCGTGTTTTTACTCTGAACCATGTTATTGAGGGCGAAATCTAACTGCTTCCTAACGAGGAGGTTGCACTTCAGAGAAGGTAGCTTTTTGCTGGCAGCAGGTTGCTGAGTCACTTCCCGAGTTAACCAGCGGGAAGTCCTGCGGCAGCCTGGCAGGAGGGCGGAGACTGCGGTGGGTCCATCCCACTGCCGCAGTGCTGGGGCGGGGCGGGGTGGGGGGGGGCGGGCGGCGGTGAGCTGGCTGCTGAGAGACAATGCGATTAATCTTAAAAGAACCACGGAATGCCGAGCCTCACAAGGTATCAGTGAGTCAAGGGAGGAAGAATGATTATAGAAATAACAGGATTAAGAATGTGAAAGCCAAGATACAGAACAGGAAATTCAGCAGCGGCTGCTATCTGATGGCAAGCAGCTGCAAGATGGTCGCACCCTGTCTGACTACACCAACCAGGAACCAACCCTCCATCTTGTGATGCGCCTGCGGGCACGGCCATCTTTCGGATGAGCTGCACACTGAAGTACAAAACACCCAAGAATTCCAGTTTCAGCTACTTAGTCACGTACAAGTCGAACGACTTATAAATAAAGGGACTACTGCTGTTATTTCTCACTACATAAGTACATACTAGCTGGAATTTTTATTTTCGCGTTTTTAACATTTTCTACAACCGTTCCCCCCCTCTTGATTCACTTGTTTTTTTGTGGCTCCGTATTCTATGGGTTGCCATTGCCTCTTACCAGCCCAGATGCCCATCCCTACTGCAGCACTGCGGCTCTGGGAGGCGTCACCGCAGCCCTCCCGGTGACCAACTGCGACACAAGCGCAGAGCTGCTTCCCTCAGGCAGTGACTCAGCAAGCCCCTTCCGCGGAAGGCAAGTGCAGCCTCCGCCATTGCGATCGCAACGCTGCCTCGTTGTCCTAAGGACAGGGTATCACCACCCACCACCCTCCGCCCCGCCCGCCCCACTTCTCGACGCACTACTCGGTGTAAGCCGAGCCCGTGCGCGATTCTTTCTCGCCCACTCCCGACAAAATATACGGCCTGCAAGCGCCCACCCCTGCCTTTCTGCCCAGAGAAGCTCCCGGGTTTCACCCCTTCCCGTTCCCCAGACGCTCCCGCTGCTCAACTCACGTCCTTCGGCCCCGCGCGGTATAAAGAGCACACGTACACTTCTACTCCAGCAGAAATCTGCCGACAGCCGCAACCCCAGCCCAATTTATAGGATTCCTGATAGGCTGACCCCGCCCACATTCTGTGACGTGCCCGTCCGCCTCGCAAAGTAGTCCCAAGTAAAAGATTACAGTTATGAGAATACTCGCCTTTCTCCCTCTCCACTCGCTCTTCCAGGGGTCAAAAGGGTCCTCGAGTCTTAGCGTGGGACCTCAAACCTTAAAAAATCTGGAATTTCTGACGGTGCGGATGGATCTGGAAGTGCGTTAGTACAGTTACTAGAAAGGTCGGGAAGCCCGGCATGATTGGTGCAGCAGTAAGAAGGACGGACGTTGATTGGTTGATGGGGGAGAAGGCGGAGCATGGGGGAGAGGGCGGTTATGAGGAAAGCTCTGGAAGATTCGGCGCTGCTCGGCGCTGATTGGCGCGCGGTGAGGTCAGCGCTGTTGCTGGGGGGGAGCCGCCTTGCGCAGGCAGATTTTTCGTGGGGCGGGTGCGATGCGCATGCGCGCGGTGGGCGAAGGCTGGGGGTCTGCATCCCGCCCCTGTGGACATGGGGATGGCGATGGCGCTGGGGCACTTATTTAGCCTCTCTCTGAGCCTCAGGCAATGCCCAACAGCCTGGCATGAGCTAGAATGCCCTGGAGAGGGAGGGATTACCGTCGGTGCCAGCTTGTCGCTGACCCGCGTTGGTACTGGTGTGCTGCCTGACCTCTAGGGCCGTGGCCTGAGGCGTTTGTGGCAGAGCCTGGGATAGTCTGCAAGGTTAGTCCTGGCCTGTGTGCAAAAGCCGGGAAGCACAGAAGTGAGTTGGCAGAGCTGGAAGGAAAAAGCTGTCCTTTAGAAACGGGCGAGCACTGGTGACTGGTGTATCACGTTTGCTGCAGGCCATGTGCCCCTGGTCATGCAGCCCATTTCCTGAGCCGCCCTCTGAACCAATTTCAGCCAGCTGACAGCTTAATTATTTAACGTCAGGCTGAAAAACAACCCCTCTGAAATGCTGATGTTTGAAATTCAAATACCTGTTTATGTGCCTTCAGAACAGGAAGCTTTGATCAGGTTACTGAGTCGCTTCCTTCTGAGAAGTTGCAGAGTTGTGCTTTGTGTTAATTAAACTTTTGTTACACTTTCCAGACTGGCTCTTTGCTCATGTCAGGCTATATCTGGAGCACTCATAACACAAAAAGTTTCTTTTTTATGCAGTAGTTTTATCTGCTGCTAGCTTGCTCAGTGAAGCCAGATGAATTTGCTGTTAAAGTCCTCTACTACAAAGCATGAAGACACCTCAATGACAAGATTTAAGTACAGATACTCAATTTCCTCTGTCCAAAAAAACCAAGACAAAACCCCCAAACCACGAAAACAACTCAGTAATAACAAACCCATTTTGCCTTCCTTTCTCCTAACAGGGTTTATGTCTGTTAGCAGTCTGGTTATGTCTGGTTTACAGTAAAAAGGAAATAAATAATCCCAACAGTAATTCAAAATGTTGAAACAGGAAGAGAGGAAAATGTTAACCAGAAAGTTCAGAGGCAGCTCGATGGTGATAACCAACCTTGGGAATATTACTCAGCTATGGAAATTTAGAGCAAAACCCAGATTTAAGCAGTGTTGTATTTTGTTTCTTTATCGTTTTTGTTTAGCGTTTCCAATAGGTATGTTTTGTTTGCATGGTGCCACGGTGACTTTGTTGGCTCCAAGGCTGGACTGTCTGTGCTGTGTATCCCAGACACTGCTCCAGGAACCATGTGCCTCAGCCAAACAGTGTTACGGAGTCCTGAAGGGAAGGCCACAAGTAACTACTAGTTACAGATGTTAAAGGCCACATCTGTTAAACTGGACATTAACCACAGGCTAATCTAAAATATGGCCTGTGTTTGAGCACATCAGACATGCATTTAGAGCTTTAGTGTGCATCTCTTTGATTTATAATGTCCTAGATAGAGAAGTAAAAATTTTTGTGTTCTTTTGTGGAAGCCAGGAAACACAGGAGCCTTCCCTTATTTTTTTTTTCCTAAGTATGGCTAAATCCTCTGACTAATCTCTCATCCTTGTTTGGTTTCTGTTTAAGTATCCAAATCAACAGACCAGAATAAAGGCCAAAGAAGATGGGTCTACCATGGGTAGTTCTTTAAATACTTTGGCTCCTGAAAAATTCATGCTTCAGAGAAACTATGTCAAGCACAGGCAGCAACATGCTGACATTGTATGCAGGCTGTGTTTCAAAAATCATTATGGATTAAATTAATCAATTCCATGCAAAAAGCATCTCTATTTTCTTCAGTTACCCCTCTGTCAAAGGAGATAAACAAAAGAGTTAGGCTTTGTGCATACAGCTCCAGGGCCCAGCAGAATTCAACTCATGTCCATAGCCTGCAGGCAAGCTACCCTACACAGGCCACCATTAGCATTCTGCAGCCTCCACTGCCTGGATTAATTTAATTCTATTAATCTGCACTCACCATCTACATGCCTGTACAGAGCCCATCTCTTGTTTGAAGAGGGTGGGCTGAATACAGAGAACTAAAATACCTTTTTTCCTGCCCCTTGCCATTTTCTATGTGTTAAACTCATGCTCTGAATGTTACATACTTTGTACCTGCACAGATCCTTTATACTATATCCAGTGATAATTATTGAAAGGTGCTTCTTTTAAAAGTCAGAATGCAGTGTTTATATATTGTGGGCCAAATTCTGTCTCATTGTCACACATCATTTGTGTAGAACTGTCCCCCAAGCTGAAGGTGATGGCCTTCTCACTTCATTTTTCTCAGTTTCTGCTTCACCTCAATTTCTTTAAAAATTATTTGATACAGATAAAGATCTGTTTATCCTTAGAGTGTGTGGTAGCTGTTGTGGTTGTACAAAGCAGATGTGTTTAACATATATGCCAGTCTTTCTCCAGCAGCTCTCAGTGAAGAATCATCATCAAGCAACTGACTGTGAACTGTGTATAAATAAATGCAAAGCTGAGAAAGAACAAGAATCTGTCTTGTGACTGGCCTTGTGTGCAGGTGGCCCCAGCCTTTGCCAGAGCACAAGGCCTGCAGTTGGGAACACTTATTTCTTTCCAAGTGGTTTCAAAAGTAGGTCACTGGGCAGTAGTACAAAGCAACCTACTTTTAGAAGAGAAGAATCTGGGGTCAGAGAAATGTTTCCAACAGATCTGTACATTTAGAACACAAGCTGGGTCTGTCTTTTATCAACACCAATGTCCTAGCAACTGCATATCATTTCTACATGAGCAATGTCAAATGAAGCAATCTGCTTACCTTCAGGGAGAAGGGTTTAACCTGGGACAACCACTCAGGCAGTTTGTTTACCAAGTTCAGTACTGCCCCTTTGTTCAGATAAAAACAGGGCTACTTGCCAGAGGGAATAAACAATGTATATTCCTATCTCATAATACTGCTCACACCTACCTCAGGACTGTCTCACTGCTTATGACACAGGATAATTATATTTACCTGTGTACAGTTGTAGAGATAAACATTTTCTCCTCCAACCTGTAACACTGCAATGAGGCTAAAGCTCCAGCCACGAGACAGAGCTGTGGCGTGTTACTGCTTGTCCTTGTCCTGCCAAGCTCAAGGGTTGCAAAAATAGTCACAGTTCAAAGTACTGTGAGATTGGCTGTGATATGAGATTACCAAAAAAAGACAACTATCTTGAGTTTTGGTTTTTTAAAGCCTTATGCTAAAAATACCTTAAGTAAGCACAGTTTTTAATAAGCTACCAACCTCGGGAGCTGAAAGCTTAAGAAAAACAAATAGATACCTAGATTTGTAGCCAAAAGAGGAAAATGAGCAATACTCCTTCATCTCCCTGCTTGTTTGAAGCATATTTTGATCTCTATGGATACATGGGATACACCTTTAAGGTCTGTGCTGCCTCAATAAACAGGCCTGGGCATGTCTGTCTCTGTAGGTCTAAATGACCTAGAGGAACATGTGGCAATTTGCTGTGCTTCTGATGTAAGGAGACTTCTAAAGGGCATTTTATAAAGACGCCATCAGCCTGAAATGACAGGTTTGTGCCTGCACGTTCTGCCAGTGAAAGCAACAATTAATAACTAGGTCTATTCTAAAAATTACTTCTCTGCATCTTTTCAGTCTGCCTCCTGCCTGCGAGTCTTTTGGATCCGATCCAAGCTGCACTGCAGTGAAGGAGCTCTCTTTGTTCACCTTCTCTCTGCTGTGTCTGAGCCTGTTTAGCATGTGGTTTCTGGGGTGAGGTTTTTCAGCAGAACAGCAAAGAAGCACCTTGAGAAACAGAAAGATAGAAGAAATAAGACCAAAACCACTGTTAATCATTGTTAATGTTTTTCAAGAGAACCTTTCCAACAGTGACCAAAACCAAATACTGTCATGTCAAGGCCATTCAGAACAGCCTTCATTCACTGACCAGAAGTGATACCTCCTGTGTTTCCAGATCCAGCTTGGATCCCTTGGTGGTGAGGACAATGTCCAGAATGCTTGACCCTCTACAACACCAACACTAAAATCCAAGCAGTGACATTTTTCTCCCCTGCACGGACTTTGTGGTTTTAACTACCTTAGTTCTTTTAAGTGTGGTGTTAGCTGTACACTACTTCTAGTTTCATGCCTATGAGATGAAAAGCATACACAGTTCCTAATTCCCTTTAACCCACAAACATGTAGCTGCTCAGTGCTGGTTTTGCGATGAAAATGTCCTTACAGACAGATTCTCAGTGTGGGCTGCAAGCCAGGGCTGCAGAGCTGAGTCATTGTTATACAAACAGAGCTGAGATGGCACAAAAGCCACCTTTGTACTGTACCATTAAGACACATCAGCTGTTGAACTTTGAGTATCACAAGACACCTAAACAAACACAAGGAAGCTGATTTACTGGACTTTCCCTCTTGCTGATCCCCTCCTGCTGAATACTTCCTCCTTCTCCATTTTGTCCCAGAAGCTTAAGAGCAAAAACATTCTTCATCAAGCTATTGGCTTCTGCTGCAGTCTGGCAAACATTGCATCAGATGTGGAAGCAATGTACCAGTGAAAGCTGTTAACTCCGTGCGCTGGGAAACGCCTGCTGGCCAGGTGCTGACGGTGCAGCAGGCAACCATGGGAATGTAAGGCTTGCAAATCAGAATGCAAGTGAAATTTATCATCAGCCACCATAAAGCTCTCAGATTAGTTATTTATGTGTCTCAGTTTTGAGCTTTAAGAGTCTTTCATAATAAAATAGGAAATAAATTAAAAAGGAGGAAAATTTTCTGTATCCTTCTGAAACGAACCTGCATTTTTCTTTAGCCTGAATGCCATAGGGGAACAGAATTTAGCTTCTCAAAACGATTCCTATACTTAAATTATGCTGAACTAATTGTGGAGGGGCACAAGGAGTGATGGATTTGCAGATTTCCATGGGCTGCATATTCCACTTTTCTCACTGGAACTGCTTTTTGAGAGTGTACAAGTGCTAGTGTCTTCTGTCTTGTGGAGGGGAGGTTATTTGTAAGAACTAATCACTAACAAGCTCCTGAAATACATTCCTGTTTTCAGTTTAGTGCAGTACCTGGTTTTAGAAAAGAACAGACCATGTAGGCTGAAACCTGCAACTGCTGCTGGCTGTACCCCACACTGAAGGCAAACAAATCCATGCTGCAAACTGCACAGGCTCAGTTTCAGGTCACAATCTCCAGTTTCACCTGAGTGACTTTTCCTCCCAAAATATATGGTGAGTAACATAAAATCTAGTGTGACTAAAGGCCTGGGAGTGGCTCTGATCAGGAGCTACAGATGAACATGCTGGCATGGGCCAGAATTTGTCACACAGAGTGTATTAAAAAGGCTCCCATTAGGATGAGTAACCAGTACAAAGGTCCACATGATGAATGACAGGAAATTGTAGCTCAGTGCCCTTTCCAGAGGCTTCTCCAGAGGTGCTGAGCTACAGGATTGTTATGCAAGTTCTGGTATGTACCATCTCAGGAAGCAGCCTACACAGTGCAGTCGCATGTTTTGAAAGCTGTTTTCCAGACCAGATTGTGCTGACAGCAGTTTTTCTGTCCTGTTGCTTTGCTGTATTCCTGGATGAGGCATGGCCCTTTGGTGCCTCTTCTACCCAACAAGCTGTCAGCTCACTTGTTTACATCTTCCCCTAACCCCCTACTTTAGAAAAGCAAGACATTAACTCCTGTTTAAAATACAAATTCTTGATTGTAACTCAGACAAAATAAATCTCCAATCTCCAGTCCTGCGACACTGGGCACAAAGTATTATCCTTGGAGTGATTTTTTTTTTATCTCAGCCAAACATGTGTTGGAGACCTACAAATTTTGTACTTCTCCCCTTGGAAAACAGCATTGTCTTTCAGATGTTCAGGAATAAGCTTTTCTAAACTATTTGCCATGAGGGGTGATTTCACATTCTCCTAGCTTTGGGGTTTGTTTTTTGTGTGTGTGTGTTTTACTTTTGTTTGGAGTTTTTTTGTTCGTTTGGTTGGTTGTTTTGTTTTGTTTTCAAATGTATGTACTACCTTGTTTATTTTCCTCTATAAGGCTTTGTTGACAGAATTTGAGGAAAGTTCTCTGATGGGTATCGAATGAGAGTCCATTTCTCTGCAGGGCTGCCGTACTGATTTCAAACCTCAGGAAGGGTAAATGCACCCCGGAAGGCGCATCCTGATACACTGCAGTGTTGTTGAACAGCAAGTTTGTTTCTCAGAGCGGGTGCCTAGCAGAGATGTGAAACCTCGGGTCTGCATCCTTGAATGCATGCGGCGTGAGCTGATAATAATTAATGCTGGTGGATAACTTGGCATTTTTGTCCTCACACGGAACCTTACACGGCAGAGGCGAGCCAGACTCCTCCCCTTGGGACAAGCGGCCCAACAGCCTGGGGCGGGATTTTCCCCTGCGCATCAGTTCTGCTCGTTCGCCGTGCTCCGTTCCCCGTTACAGCTGCCAGACGGGGCCCATGCCGGCAGCGGCTCGTCCTTTGTGGCCCTGCTGTTAACCTCCGACCGGGCCACCCCCGGGCCACCCCCGGGCCACCCCCGGGCCACCCCCGGGCCACCCCCGGGCCACCCCCGGGCCTGCGGATCGCCGCCGTGGCATTACGGCGCCCCCTGGCGGACGCGGCGCAGCACGGTTCGGCGGCGCATGGGGCGAGCTACGGCGGGCAGCGCACGGCGGTCCCGGCGGGGCAGTCCGGCCGCCAGCAGCCCCCCCACGGGCCGGGGGCGCCGGAGCCGAGCAAAGAAAGCAGGCGGAGCCCCGGTCGGGCCGGGGACTCAGGCACAGCCCCCCGGCCCCTTCGATCTAGGGGCGCAGAGCGGGCGCTGGGCCGCCTTCCAGGAGCGGCACCGGCTGAGCTGCGAGGAGGCGGCGCGGCTGCTGCTGGACGCCTAGTGAGTAATGGGGCCGAGGCGGATCTGCCCCGCGCAGAGCGCCGTCCTCTTGGCAGCACTCGTACAGCAGCACACGCGGGCTTCTGGAGAGCTGCAGAGAATTGGAGGGTGGGGAACGTCCCCTGCATGCACCACGGAGAAGGTGGCCTTCTATGCTAAAGCTTCCCACGGTTTAGGGCTCTCCCATCAAAAACGCCTTTGGGGGCATCGTGCTGGACCTGTGAGGCTCAGCTACTATATCTCCACCCATTTTCTGCGCGCTTTCTTTCTAGAGCACAGCACATCATCACTGGGCTGTCAGAGGTGACTGTCTTTGGGAATGAAAATCTGAAAGGAAAAGGTTTTTCCTTTGTATTTGGCGTTTGACCGAGCATGGTCATTCTGCCCTGTTGCTATGGAGGCGTCCTAGGGGAGAGGGAGAAGCACAAGCTCTGAAATTCCTTGATCATGAAGTTCCTTGGCAATTACAACACAAAATAAAAAATGCAATCAAAAAATAGTGTAGAATTCACTTGTCCTTGCTTTCCCCAGGTTTTAAATGGAGGATATTTTTTGTGGGGAAACGGGGAAATTCCATTCCTAGATCCAATAGGGTTGTCCGGTTCTATGTACTGTTATAATCTGGCTCTGCACTTTGACCTGGGCTGTGGCAGGGCAGTTTATGTTCTCTGTTGCACGGGGAATGTACTTGAACTGCTGCTCATCTTTCCTTTTCACCATTGTAATGAAACCAGAGGACAAAAGCCAATCTCTACCTCACTGTGGGACATTTTATAAAAATACATTTCAGTGGATACATTCTCTGGTGTTCTGCAATTGCTCAAAGCTGAACTGAATCATGTAGCACACAGCCTTACTGTTCTAAACCCCTGTATGATCACAAAACCTCTCTGTTGTTTGTCTCTGCAGTGAATACAGAGGTTTAGTCAAACACACAGGAGGCTGTCACTGCGGAGCCGTCCGCTTTGAGGTCTGGGCTTCAGCAGATCTGCATGTTTTTAACTGCAAGTGAGTTGGGTTGTTCCCTGTCCTCATTGATGAATATAAACTCGTATGTTTTTCCAGTCTGTACCTTAGAGCTAAAAGAAGATGCCACAACTGCAGAGCATCCTCTGAGCTGTCTCTGTAGGGTATAATTATGTCCTGATCCAGTATGGGATCTGTGCTGGCGATTTCAGATGCTGCTTCTTTGGGCAGGATATCAGGTCTCATATCTGTGCTCACACAGAGAGTGTCAGGAGAGATCTGAGGAGTACAGGTGCTCAGGCATCTGCTTTATGTTTCCTGTGTGTTCAGTGTGCTCAAAGCACATCAGTCCTCTACACTTGATCCTCTCAGTGACCACTACACCTGTTACCACTTGTGCACTATCTGATTTCAGCAGTTTCCCCCCTTTGCCTGCAACTAGTTTGCTTCTAGCTGATGGGTAAACTTCTGAACCTTAACTTTCTTGTTTGCAAGATTAATGTTGGCAAAACTGGCAAAGTCTGAACTGAAAGTTTAATTTCTTAAGGCTAGAGTTTGTACTTGTTATGTCTTTTGAGAGTTGCATATGTGAAGAAAAAAATGGTATCTAATGTTTGGTGTAGGAGAATCCCCTATCAGCGTGCCTGCAGGGTCACTCTGTTCCATGGGTACTTACCCAAACACCTCTGATACCTTGACTCCCCTCTTGCTGCTTACCTCTGTGATGCTAACCAGGAGCCATTTCAGCTGTCAGTGGAATTTCTGTTATCAAGAGGTCCATGCTGGATCTCATGGCTGTACTACAACTTGTCCACTGCTTCTCAAAAGGTCTGTTTTTTCTTTCACAGTTGCAGCATTTGCACAAAGAAACAGAACAGACATTTCATTGTCCCAGCGTCACGTTTCAAGCTGCTGAAGGTAGAGTGAGAATGCAGTAAGAGCATGGCCATGGACATGAGCAGAATAATCCAGTGTTAGCCTCAGAGATGCAAGTGGCAGCTGGCTTTCTATCCTAAGTTTGTCTGGTTGGGGGAGATAGCTGAATTTAATGCCCCGTGGTGAATTTTATGCTGTGAGTGTGTTAGTGGATCTCAGTGAGCTGCCATTAGAGCTCTGTGCAGTTCTCAGGCTTGACTGGGGTGGCCCTGTGTACAGAGGGGTTCAGAGAAGGAGCATGAATGCAGACCTCTCTATCTCCAGTAAGGCATGAAGATGCTATTTTAAAGTTTACGTTTCTTAGCAACAGGCCCATAGGAAGGAATTAACACATCTGTTTATGTGGGAAACTGACATGGCTTTTCATTTGCTTAGGGTGCTGAGAATTTGACAACGTACACCTTCAACACACATCGTGCCCAGCACACCTTCTGCAAGACCTGTGGTGTGCAGAGCTTTTATACTCCTCGTTCTAATCCAGATGGCTATGGTAGGTAACCAAAGTTAAGCACCAAGCAAACCCTGGGTGCTAACATGACAGCAGTGAGCACCATGTGCCTTAAGAGTTTGTTCCTGAAGTGCTAAACATCTGAACCTGTACCTCCTCCATAAGGAACAGGTATAAGGAACAACCTTACCCATGAGGGTAAGGAACAACCTTACCCATGAACCAGGGGCTTCTGCCCATGACAAGTTTCTTATCCAGGCTTCTCAACCTCACAGCAACAGCTGGACTGAGCATTTACCATTCCCTGAGATGCTCCATCCACAGAGTGGTGCAGGCATCTCCCACACATTATGAAAAGCAGGTTTCAAAGTACTCTGTCTTCCCTCAGGAATAGCCCCCCACTGTCTGGATGATGGCACTGTGCAGACCATTGTCACAGAGGATATCAATGGCAAGGAATGGGAGAAGGCAGTGAAGGAACATAAGACCATCAGAGACATGTCAAAACCCTGATACACCCTTCCAGCAGCTGACCTTGGAGCACTGCCATGGAACTGTAGTCTTGGCTTTCCTGGGTGAGGGCTGGGAAAATCAGTATCTGTTGTTATCTGTTCTCTGTTTCTTAAATAAACCTATGCTGTCTGTCCCTTAATTTGTGATTTAATGTTTTCAAACTACTTCTGTTCCATAAACCACCCCAGGGCTGCTATTTTGGTACTTTGCCCTTAGCTGTGCCAAAGTATGTATCACAGTAAACAGAGCAAAGTACAAAAAAACCCAACAACAAACCTAACCTTTGCTTTTATGGATATTTCCTGTGTTCCAAGTCTGGCTTATAAAACTGTCCTGTGAGACAAATCTCTTGCTTAGAACAGAACATGAACTTACTCTGGGTTTTCTGCATTGACTTCAATGAATTGACTATGGACTTGAAGTTGAAAGGGGATTTGAAAGAGCTTAGCAGGCTCAAGTTCAGTAAAGATTTATATGGGTGCTTAGCAGTGTGCAAGAGAGGAACCACTGAAGTTATTCATGTGTTTTGCTTAAGTCTGAGCTTACTCATGGTCTTAAGGCTGAGTAGATTTATGCTTAGGTGCTGACTCATAGCTAGGGATCTGAGTTTATACTCTGTTATTGGCACAGACTTCACTGCAACCAGGAACTGGGTTGTGGTCTTCAGAAGGAGGATATGCTCACAGTGGCAGATCAGGATCTGGCAGTCCGAGCTCTGATCTTGATCATGCAGTGTACAACCAGGAAAGATGTGAGTGCAAAGGTCTACAGAAATGTTGAGTATTGCTGACTTTGCTCCACTGTGACCTCACAGAAACCCAAATCACTAGAAAAATCTCTGTATAGCTAAGAAATTAAACCCTTGGAAGCTGCTTCACTTACCTCTAACATAAAGGGAGAGGATCTTTTAACTCTTGCACTTGTCTTTAACATAAGTGGAACAGCTTTTGAAACATCTCTTGAGATTTTTATCTCCACATGTTCTATAAAAGATCTAGTTACAGTCTGGGTCTCTTGCAGCTCATTCTTATGTCCTGTTGAGACACTTGCGAGTGGATCTTGAGCCCCATGTTCTGAAGCAAAAAGAAATGGTCATTTTTCAGAAGGGATGCTCTGCAAAGGTGGAGCCTGCAACATGACATGTGTGAAAGAAGCAGCAGCAAACATCTGTGCAGTCAGAGAAATTGGTGTGATTTCTGATGTTTTATTCATAAGCTTTGGCTTTTTAAAGTTCTGGTTTTATCTGAGGAGATAGCATGATCTTTGAAAAGTTATTCCTGGTATCTGGATTTTACAAAAGTACCAAGAGAGAGTTGCCAAGCAGTCCTCACAGCTGTATCCTCCTGGGGAAAAACAGTTTGTGAAAAGTCTTCTCTAATGCAGAATATTCTTGCATTTGACTCCTAGTCTGGTTTATTCAGATTTCTTACCCTGTTGAGACAACAGAGCAGTTCCCTGCTCATCTCATTGCATCAGGCAGCAAGATACCCACAAGGAAGTTCATGCAGCCTGGTTTTTGTAGTCTGAAGGAATGGCACACAAAGAGAATCCTGTCCTCTTAAACACATAACAGGTGTGTTTTCTTTAGTCCTGGGCATGGCACAGTCTTTTTCTGCTTGTTCTTTTACTCTTGAAGTTGCGAGTGGCATCTCTTTCACAGAAGTTGGAGTGAATTGATGACCATGTAACGTGAAAAAAGCAGATAGATGTGGCGGAACCAGAGGAGCTGGCTGCCATGACACCGCATGGCTCTCTAGAAGGAAAAAGAGTTGAGAAAGCATTAAAAAAACCTTCCAGGCCTAATGTGAGGGCAGTTTCCTAGGCCTCCCATGATATGATGTTCAGTGCCAGTTTATAGGGAAGCCTGTTTTCAGTGTGCAGGGAAGAAGTAGTGGGAGGCAGAAGGCTGCCTGTGCTATGGGACCAAGGGGCAAGGGGAGGCCTATCTGCCCCTTTGTCACTTGGTGGTGTGCTGCCTAATATTCAGAGGGGTCCTGCTAGAAAGGACATTGGCACTTTCTTTGTCACACATGATTCCTCCTCCCAGTGTAATCTCACGCCCGGGTGCTCACATGCTGGGCCAGCAGAAACTTGATAGGTGTGCATCTGAGAACACTTTGCACACTGCTTCCGATCATACATCGCCAGCTGAAACTGCATCTATTTATAGTGCACAGGCTCAGAAAGGTCAGGTTTCAGCAACAACACCCACAGGGCACTAACACTTCCTTTATCAGAGCACTTTCCATACCTAACTCTTATCTTTCAGCAGCCTCAAAAGCAGGGAACTTTTGTAATCTGTGGATTAACTGAGGCTGTTCGCTGGGCAAATACTGTCATGGAATGGCAGCTCATCAGATCTGATATCTGAACCTGTGGACTAAATGCTTCTCATGCAGCAAAATAGGTTAAAAATACACAATAGAGAAGGGAACTCAGAAAGAGCTGTGGATCACAAGTTCAGAAGCTGTGCTTGCCTTTAGTTAGAGCTGCGATCCAAGGACTCTGTTCCCAGCCAGCACTCACGCCATTCTTTTGACAGGTCCCACCATATATTCAGAGTATTTGTTGGATCCAGCCTGCTCTGAAATCCATCCTAGACACAGTGTAGAACTCAGTGCCCTGTGACTACTGAAGATCTGTGAGCTGTGCAGCCCTCTCCTGCTGTCCACACAGCACAGGAAGCAACCCATCTTGTCCATTCATGTTTTACAAATCACTCACAAGTGCCATTTACAATCCATGTATGTAATTAGTTACCAAGTTTTCTGTGAGTATGACACTGGTGACCGAAGTCTTCCCAATGATGATGAGCTATTCAAACAGGTTAAGCAGGCACCATGCATCTCACCTTGGCTTGTTCAGTCTCCTCCTCTGTGAGTATGAAGAGGGCATCTCCAGGCAGGAGGTAGGAAATGGGCACATCCAGGATGGAGATGTATTTCCGGAAGAGATTTACTGATTGAAGCACAAACACGTGGCACCCTAGAGAGAGACAAAAGATAAATAGTTCTTGAAGGTGCCCATCCCTTCAGGCTCAGCAGGTCTTGGCAGGCTCCCCTCTACTGCTGGCGATGGGAATCCTTTTTGTGCTAAAGGGGAGCAACATCTACTCATGCTTCCACCAGGATCTGTGCCCAGTGCATACCTATTACCATCTGTACTGGTTCTTGTTCTGCATGTGGTCGGTGCAAAACAAAGCTAGCTCTGAATACCAAAGGGTTTGGGGTGTTTTGGTTTGGTTTGGTTTTTTTCCTTATAATATAAGTTATGTAGTTAGACTCAAAAGGCACAGATGGCTCTCTAAATGCTGGCACAATATCATATAATGGAAGTTTAAAACAGCGGTCTCTGGTTCAGCTACAAAAATGAAATTTCCTCTTTCCACTCCAATTCTTAGCTACAGAAAAAATATTTACAGGATTCAGGGATGGCTGTGTCAAATATTAACTCAGGCAGGCAGTTAGATTGTAACAGAGTTCCAGAATTCACTGCTCAGATGTTTGTGAGGAAGCAGATGAAGGTAATGTGTGCAAAATCTCTACTGGTGTAGAACTTTTTTTCTGTTTTAAAGAGCTCCTGGAACTCTAAAGTCAATTGCTTTTTTCTTTACCATGACTAAATTGTCTTCAGTGATGAGCTCAGAGAGCTCATCCATTAAGAGCCTGTAGCTCTCACAGGAGATGCTTTGGGATTTCTCAGGGCTTGGAAGCTGCTGTGATTATGCTCCACACTTCAGACATTGTGTTAAAGTTTGACAGAAAAGCCCAAGGTCACAGTTTACAGAAGTGGTCAGATATGCAGTTAGGTTTGCAATGAGATTTTCTTCAGTGTGCCCTCAAACAGTGAAATTATCCAAGGCAGCCAAAGAGCAGGACAGGACAGCCCTGATGGACACCCCCCAGCACATTTCCAGGATCTTTCAATTCCTTTCAAGAGAAGATGTACAGTTTGTTCCAACTTTTCAGTAGCCTTTTCCACTCACGAAAGCAAAACTGGGAACTTTATTTCAGTATCACAGAGGGCTCCAGAGTGACACTGCCCATCCAGTTCTCTTCTGCATTGACCCTGGGACATGCAGGATGGGCAGAGCATTCGAAGGAGCTGCTTTCTCCTGCTGTAGGCAGCAATGAGCAAGGGTTAGAGACCTCAAGAGAAATCACTGGCACTTCCATTCAGACAAAGGCTCACACGAGTCTCCGCCCTGCCAGGAGCCGGAGGAAAAGCGCTCCAGAAGCTCAGGGCTATCTGCTGCAGGTGCGGCCTGCCAAGAGCTGCCAGCAGATGGCAGTGTCCCACCAGCTGCCGAGGGAGCTGGCACCCCCGCCGCTTCCTGCCAGCACTGCCGTGCCCAGGCTGCCCAGGTGAGGGTCACTCTTGACAGCCCTCTGCCTTGCAGCTCCTCCTGCCTTCACTGTGTCAGCACCGTGTCGCTGCTCCATCCTACTCCATCCAAGCCTGGCAAGGTCACCGTGCCCGGCCCTGCAGAGCAGCAGCTGTGCGATGCTGTGTCGGTGTGAGCTGAAATTCCCCCACCACCAACAATAACCAGGCTAGCCCAGTCTGGAAGCAAATGAAAAGCTGTATTTACAAGCAGAGTCTAAAATCTACAATGAAATGCAATGAATATATACAAATATACAAAATTCACGACATTCACAAATATATACAATCAACAGAAAAAGACAACCGATCTCCCTTTGCTTCCCCCCAAGGGGACCTTCCCAAAGGGGCCTCTCTCTCCCAGGAGCTTCCCCCCCAGACCCCCCTGGACAGAGAAGCAGAGTTAGTTAAGCAGAAACTTAGCTGCCAAGGTCAGTGTGTTATCTTCAGCCAGAAGAGAAGAAGAAAACAGCAGCCAGACAGCCCAGCAACTGCCCCCACTGCCGAACGCAGAATGTGCAGAGTGCCTACTTTGTTTTGGGTAATAGTTCTTAAACATTTCTATCTATCCAATGGAAGTGTTTAGAACAATCAGTATTTTGCTTTCTTATACCCAATAGTGACTTATTTACATTCTTTCACTTTCTCTGTTCTGAATTTTGCAAGGAAAAATTAAAAAGACAGTTTCAAACCATCACAGATGCCATCTGGAAGGAGCGAGGGCTCTGCCAAGCACCCTGCAGTGTGTCCCTCAGCTGTGTGGGCATGCAGTCAGCTGTGTGACCAGCACGGCCTGTGCCCCCTCCTGATGCCAGTCTGAGTCGAGCCCCTGCCTCGTTCACTCAGCACTCTGACAAGTGACAGACAGCTCAGCTTGTTATGGTAAGGGCTGCTCAGCAGTGACAAGTGTGCAGCTGCACTCAGAAGTGCCCTGACAGTTTACTCCCACTAAAGATATCTTTTGTTTCCAAGCAGCAAATTTGGAAGCAAACGCGTGATGTGCCATGAGCAGGGGAACCACTTTCCCCCCTTCCCTACAGAGATCCTCCAGGCTGCTCAGAAAGGCCCAGGCTGTTGGTGAGGAGTTTCAGAGAAAAGTTAGTACAGTGCTGGACTAGGGCCAGAGCAGAGGAAAGGAATAGACATGGATCTCCTTGCTCTTGCAGTCAGCATTCCCACTGGCCACCTGTTTGCTTTTCACTGCTTACTGGGGAGGACAGGGGGAGAGCAAACATTGGGCAACAGGTTTTCCCTTTCCTGGATGGTTGTTAATGGACCCTGGCAATGCCACGTGAATTCCTGCTCACAGTGATGGGAACAGAGGCTGCTAGAGGGTCATCCACCACCATCTCTGAAGCCTGGGCTGCTCTGCCAATAAAATGTGCTCTCCCTTTCCTCATTGTCTTTTCTCTAAGAAATATGAAGTCATGCAGCAATTATGCCCTTTTATTCCCCAAAGCTCAGCACTAAGAGCTCAAAGCAACTGCAAGTGATTTCAGTATTGATCAGTCTGACCTCCTGGGTCACATCAGGCAAGGCAATGGCACTCCAGCCTCACAAAATGAAGGGCACTCTAAGAGTCCTCTGTGTTAGTGACCTGACAAGGATCTCCACCTGCTGACAGCAAAGGCTGCTCCACATGGGAACATGAGCAAGGAAAGAATGTACAATCCTGGGAGAGATGGAAAAGGTTTCAGAGAAACAGGCTGCTCCCTGCCAGGCAGGGTGGGAGAAGTGCTGCCATTGATGAGTCTACTTCTGTGACACCAGCAGGTGAAGCTTTTCAGAGCCTGTTGTGACTGTGACCTGGGTAGGATGGGATTAACAGTGTAATACAACCTCTCTGGACTGGCAAAAAAGGCAAGATCAATATAGCCACTGGATTAGGCCTAGAATAGAAGGGCATGGAGCCCACAGCCTGTCCAGCTTGGCTTTCTACTTCCACATCTCTTATGCAGCAAGTATGCCCAGCATGAGAAGATGATTAGCAGATCTATGGGTGCTAAAAGCTTACGCTGCTCCTGACAGACAGTAGCACACCAGCTTGTTGGGAAGAGCACTGGCTAGAGCTGGCTGGGGCCAGCAGTAAGGGTGGATACATGTCCAGCCACTGTCTCTGCTTCCAGAAGCAAGCCTGTGTATGCCTGGGCTGGAGAGCTTGATGACAGAGTATAAAAAGCCTGTTGTGTTTGTGCTGGCTAAAGGCATTAGAAAGCAAAGCAGGATATTTAGGGTGCTCATTTGCATATCACTGAGCCAGTGCAAGGCTTAAGCTGGCTTTTGCTTTTGTGGGGAGATTTTCTGTGGATTCCCTGATCACATGGGCTTACACAGGTTCACCCACAAATTGCTGCCTCTTACCAGCCGGAAAGCAGCACATTTCCATGGCCTGAACATGCCTTTCAGCTCTGTCCAGACAGCCTCAGTCCCAGCACCACTCTTGTTTCATTAAGCCCCTCTGATGCACAGCCCTGCACGCCTGCCAGATCGAATTATAAATACTGGGAATTTCAATGAGACTGGAACTATATTTGGAAAGGCTTAGCGTAAGCAGCAGCATGGGAGCTCCCCGTTCCTTTGGTGTTTGTAGGTCATGTCAGATGTGATGTAATCAGAGCAGGAAGGCTTTCACATAGCTTCAGGAGTCTCTTGATGCTGCCAGAAAAATGGAAATGTTGTCCATACGTAGGTCTGTTTCACAGCTGAACCAGTCTGAGGCACAGCCCATATCCAGGACCACAGTGTGGCTAACAAAGCTGCATGAACAGCACAGGAAGGTGCTTCAGTCTAGACAAGGCCTGACATCTAGCAGTGACATCTACCACTGCAGTTCCTTGTTCTTTGTACTGCACACAGCACACACAGAGCTCTGCTGCATCCCAAAGCTGAACAAAGAAAAGGTCCTAGGAAAGAAGCTGGCAGTGGTACTCCTCTTTCATAGACAAGGGAACTGAAGGGACTAGACACAGAACTCAGGGCATTTGGCCATCTTGGCTCATGCTCTCTCCATCAAATCTTGGTCTGCAACTTGCTGCCTGCAGGGAATTAAAACTGATTTGCTGTGACACATTCAAGGCCTACAATGATTTAGGAATTAGCATTAAAGAAACCCAGTCTGGATAACTGGAGGGAGCAGGAGTTTGACTGGCTGGGCCTGGTTGAGCTACCTTCCTATGCAGCTAACAGCTACCTTCCAAGCAGCTAACAGCTTTGTGCTTAAACTAGTTCCACAGATTTGCTAGAGATAAAGGCTCCAGATCTACTCTGGGACAGCAGCTAGTAAATGGGGTCAGGAGCACCCTGCCTCTGTACTTCACTTCTTTCTTTTCCCTACTTGTACAGAGTGAAAGAAGCACACACACACACACACCCTTCCCCAAACAATCTGTTGTGCCAGTGCAGATTTCAGACAGCTTTCCCATACTGACCACATTTTGGTGGAAGCCTAGCTTGCTGCATGCAAGCATGGCTGAGCTGGCAATGGTTTCTGTGGCCCTTTTCACAGAGACGAGGAAAAAAAAAAGAAAAAAAAAAGGCTTATGAGTCAAAAGGGACTAAAAACTCTGTGACTGAGCTGAGAGACCTGGAAATACCACCTCCATTCACACAAGACAGCAAGGGGCATAGGCCAGCCACTGAATTGCCACTCAGACAGCACGTCCCCAAAGGACAGAAAAGTGACTGTGGAGAAGCCTGAGCTAGTAAAAAAGGGAGATAAAAGGGCAAGGAAGAGTTCAGCTGCAGGTTTCATTTGCATTGCAAATAGAGGTGAGTTAGGCAGACAAACCCTGGACAGAGCATTCATATAAAGCATTGCCTAATGCCTGCCGGTCTGGGTGCCCAATGTGCCTACCTTCAGGTAACTTCCTCTCCGAGTGCAGGTACCTGTGAAAGGAGAGAGACAAGAGGGTGAGGTGTTCACATCCTGGATTTACAGCTATAAACACTGCACACCCAACCAACCCTTCTCTCTTCACACACACATTAGCAAAGGCTGATCTCATCAAAAGTTCAGGGGCTGATGCTGGATGCACAGGTCAGGCAGAGCCTCCTTCCTCAGGCAATTCTGCCATTACTTTCCTCATCCTGGCTCTTGGGGCACAGCACAAATCAGGTCCACAAAGCCAGCTTGCTCTCAGACTTTCACGGTGCACTAAGGGAGATTGCCAAAGGCTATTCACCTCGGAGAGCACTGGCTCTTTAAAGCCTTGTGTCTGCTGACTGGGGACATTGCCTCAGCAGCAGCTCCTGTTCAAGGACCAGCTTCTTGCTTTCTAACCTATGCTGTCACTGGAACATCTGAGAAGTTGCTTTGACTTTTTGCTCACTAAGACCTTGATCCCTTCATGACTTCATCCTGGGAATTCTCTGTAGCAAAAATGTGTCCCCTGGAAACAGAATGAGGGGACCAGTGCAGGAGGTGTGAACAGTGATGATCCTCCTCCCCATCAAGAAGTGAAAGCAAATGATCTTGATATGGTGAAGGCACCAGAGGGTATTAGCTTCAATTCCTTTCTAATTCTCTTGTTTTTTTCTGCTCTAGCCTGTGGCTCATGACTTCAGAGCATTTATGCTCACATCACCATTTGTTTTGCCTCCAGATTTGGCCCATCACAGGGATGGGAGGAAGCAAGTTTCCAGCAGATGGCACTCAGAGCTGTCCCACGCCCAGGCTTGTTCTTCCAGAAGAGAAAAAAAAATATTAAATCTAAACAATGGAACATTTGCCAAAAGGAAAGAAAAAAAAAGAAAAGTTGTTTAACCCTGTGTAATATTGAAAGAGATTGTTATCATCATACAGTGCTGTATTTAACGAAGGACAATGTGACAGTTCATGTGTAAATCAACCAGGATAAAACATCCATTATATGCAAACTCTTATGTTTCTCCAGTCACTTTCAAACTGGGATTATCTCTGGCTATTGGTTAAGTTCAAGGAAAAGGATTAGCTACACAGGCATAGACAAAATAGGAAGCAGGGAGTAATGAATACCCAAAGCAATTCAAAGCAAAAGTCAAGCCAGAAATGCAGGTCATGGCAGAACTCAAACAGCAATCAGAAGACAGATGACTGAAATAGATTCTCCTGATGATGGTCTCCTCTTCTCCAGAGCCAAAGATCTGCAAGCAGTACCATTTTCTACTAAGCAATGGCCCTGTCATACTGACTTGGCCACCTTCTACCCCACTACTCAAGCCCTACTGTTCTGACACAGATTGTTACACATTACCTTGTAAATATTACCAGCAAATTTTCCCAGGGTGGGTGGGCTGGGAAGGTCTAAGTATCTCCATTAATGTCTGCTCTGCTCTTCTGCCAGAGGCTTCTTCACTCTCAACTAGAATCTGGCCACCCAAAGAAGTGATTCAGCACTTGGTAAAGCTAGCAGAGTGGGAAGTTCTTGAAACAAGCTTAGAGAGATAAAGCAATAAGTGGTTGTGAAATTTGGCTAACTAACCCAAGTCCTAGGGTCTGCTCTGGGTGTGCTGCCCTACCATAGGGGAATCTGCAAAGCACTGACAGCAAATCAAAGAATATGAAGAGCTGCTCCAAGACTGAACTAATAATAACCATTCCTGGGCACCAGAAACAGAAGCAAGGAGAGATCCAGTTCAGATGGAAACATTCCAGCAGAAGCACAGAGCATCTTCATCAGGGAAGGAGTTTGTGCCTGTATGAAGGTTCAGGGAGATACAGACCCTGTTTTGGTTACTGACAGGTCCTCAAGGCTGCTGCCAGGCAGATCTGAGACTGATCTGGAAGAACAGGCATGAAGAAATGGATTCTTTCCTCATCCTTTTTGTCCTGAGCCAAATGCTTCAGTACTCTGTGAGGCTCAGTGCAGAGCTATGGGAATGGGCTCCACCCAGCTGTAATGCTGCAGAGGAATTGCAGCCCTGCTCATTTGTGTTTCTCAGGCAGGAGATGCCAATGAACTGTGGTTGCAGAGAGAGACAGAAACATAAAACTCTACCTCCTGCACATGTTAGTCAATCTAGCTAATCCTCTCCCAAAATCAGTCTTCTCGCTCCCATCTCCACCCTGCTGGGGCTGTCTCTGTGGGACTCTTCCAAGTAGGGGAGAGGTTGCAGTTCTCTGTTGTTGCCATTTTGGGAATGTTGTTTTATAGATTGGACTTGCTGTGGTTTGGGTGAAATGAAAGAGTTTGGCATAAAATCTCAAGAAGTCAAACACAAACAGGCTCTTTTTCAGGAGCTTTTTCCATGCGTTTGGTTGTTGGTTTTGTTTTGTTTTTCCCAGAAAGTCTTTTTATAAATTCTTTTTAAGCACAAAGTGATCTAAGGTGGCTTGTTCCCACCCACCAAGTGCCAGAGGACAGCTGATTACAGGGCACATCTCACAGCACCCTCTTTATTATGCCTGTGGCAGGTTCAGATCCACATTTGAAGGAAAGTGAGACCCTCTGCAATGGAGAACTTCAAAATGCTGTGAGACACCTGAGGGCATCCACCATTTATTTCTGCAGTGCAAGGACTCAGCTCTTCCCTCAGAGACCTGCTGCTTTTAAAGCTATTGCTGTCCATAGCTATCAGCTACATCTGCTCAGCAGAAAAACTGATATGGTCCAACAACCCTCCTCCTGCAGACTGCTAGGCTGATCTAGCTCCCTAATTCATGGTCTCTATCCAGTCATCCTCAAGGAAAGATGTCAGCAAAGTGAGTGGGATAGCTCCGAAGAGGCACTGACCTCTCCAAGATGGCAACAAGGAACAAGCCAAGATGGAGCTGAAATCTCACTCTTGGGGAACACAGAACTCCTCTGGAGTGGAAGTAGGACTGAGGCCCTGGTGGGTGTGTTACAGCTTTGGTGATGTTCTGTTTGGTGGGAAATTGTTCACTGAAATCAATGACCTCACTCTCTAAACAGCCTCCTGTGCCAAAGGCAAAACCCTTCACTGAACTGTCTGTGCTGGCTGCTGCAGAGCACTGGGGAAATACAATTTTGAAGAGCATGGCAAAGAGTGGATGCCTTAAAGATGAGTTGAGGCTCCATTTAGGATCCTTACCTCTAATCTGCCCAATTAATCTGCTGAAACAGATGTGAAGGAGGAAGAACAACCAGTCTCCTAGGAATCACAGAGACATTAGAAGGATAGACTTGCCAGATGTTGAATGTTTGCTATCTGGAATGCCTCCCCCCTCTCTAAGTGGACTTTCTGGCTCTATTTCCATGCACCCTGAACTACACCATGTAGCAACATGCTGTCTGTGAAACACTGCTCACAAACACTGCCCTCACATGGATTGCAGTGGCAAAAGATGGCTCTGCCTGTCAGAACAAAAGGTGTCAGTTCAGAGATCTTCCAGCTGACAGAGCTGCTCTGGGGCTCTCTGCTTTGGTCCCTGCACTGTCTGGGAGAGGAATGTGCAGTGTCACTGCTCCACTCATGCTCTTACCAGCCTAGTGGCACTGGGGAGGACATTCCTCGGGGCTGTTCCATTGAAAAAAACAAACAAACAAACTTCTTTAGGGGGGAATCCCTGCAATGCTGATGCCCAGTGCTCAACTTTATCCTAAGGTCTCTCAACAGTATCATGGAAGGGCACTGGGATGAATGAACTTAGGCAAATTAAGGAAGGAGAGAGCAGGGGTGAAGCAGTGAGATAAAATCTAGGACAACATACCCAGCTATGGGATATATGCCAAGCAGGGGCCAGAGTCCTCTGCAGGGTAGTCTCAAAGGGTAAACAGACAGGGCCAATTCTGTCTTGACCTTAGAGGAGCAGCCTGGGTGCAATCACAACATTCGTAAGTTCCCCCTGGGACATTTAAGATCAGTAAAGCAGAACACCAGAAGTGAGCTGGACTGTGAAAGGACAAGCTGAGACATAAGACACCAAAACCTGTTATTTTTTAAACACTCTTCTCAATTTTGCAGGGAACCTGGAACTCCAGCAGGGACTAAATAATCCCAAACACATACATCAGTGACACAGGAAATCCTCTTCCAAGATGGAGCAAATAATAACTAGCTTGGAAAAAAGGATTTTCTGGGAGGAGGCAAAGGAAAGACAGATCAGCACCCTGCTGTAAAAACATAAATAAGATGCCACTCATTTGAAGTGTACAGGCTACAGCTGCTGGAAAGGACTGAGAGTGCTATTCTAGACCCACATTTAAGAAGGCACCAGCTAAAAATGGTAGATGGGATACCATTCACTGTCATCAAGCTAATCATCCCCAAACCAGCTACCTCCCTGCTCAATGCATCCTTAAAGACCTACCCTGGGAAATACAATACAAGCAGAACTGTGCTTTGTGGGGATTTAGTGCAGTTGGTGGCTTTTGAAAACTGTGCCCACTGAGGCTGTGGGATTTGGATGAACAATGCACTGTTCATTGTTTCAATACACTTACTTGAGACTGGCATTTAATCAATCCTTCTCTTTCAGGGAGCCTCAGTGCACCCCTTCTGTCCCAGGGCATTCATAAATGGGGCATTCAATAGTCAGGCTGTGACATCTAAGTGCAGCAAGGCATTGGTGGCACTCAAGCTACACCAGAATCAACTCAAGAGAGGTAAAGCACTAAGCTCCCAAATATTACCTCTGCACAGTCTCATTTAGAACCTACCAACGAGTTGGTGAATGTTAAGAAACATCCTGCAGGACTGAGAGGTGTTTTTCCAAATGGAATAGATGATAATAGGCTCAGCTAATGATTCTTTGATGTAGGTTTTTATATGGCATCATTGATATAAGTTTTATGGATGCAGTTGCTATAACAACATAATGCACAGTGGTTAAATATAGCAGCTCCTATTTTCCACTCAGTTTGCTCTGCCCTAAGCAGACAAGGACTATTTTTTTTCTGTTGTAGGTGGGATGAAATGGATTTGATAGCTCTCTGAAGAAAAGAAGTGGTTCAGTCTTTCCTCCCCCTCAACAGAGACCATTCCTCTCCACCCTAAGCAGGCAAGCAAACAACAAAACCAGCAGCCCCCTATTTGCTAGGCTGCTGGGCAAGAGGCCTTGTTTAGAATCAAAATGCACAATGACTCATGCCAAACTGAACCACCTCAATATTAAAAGTAATCTCAGTGCAAACACTGTCATTTCAAAGTGCAGGGGAGAGGTTCTCAGAGATTCCTGTCAGACAGTATTTACCGTGCTCGATACCATAGTGCCTGGTGACTGGCCACATGCTGAGAGGGGAGTGAAGTGACCTTGATGTCACACAAGACCTGCTTTTCCTTGTGGATACAAGTAAAGGATCCAGCCTCTCTTGGCCACGGGAAAGCTTCTGTTCTGGGGGATAAGAGAGAATGATGCTGAGGAAAGAAATAGAACTACAAAGGACTGCCTCCAGTTCTCCCTTCCTTGCTGCAGTAGGATTTTCTTGGGTTTGGGTTGGTTTGGTTTTGTTGGTTTGGTTTTTTTCCATCTGGAAGCCAGAACTGAAATACTCCCAGAGGAGACTGAAATCAAATAGCAATTTGTGTTCCTCTCCCATCCTGTTTTTTCTTATTTTTCCCTTGCAGAAGAACAAACCCACCCTAAAACCTTGGCATTTCACAGTTCCTCCCAGATCTGAAGCCTAGACACATAGCAGCAGCTGGACTCCCTGCAAGCTGTCAGGAAGAAGGTTGCTGCAAGGAGAACAGCACATTTCTTCTGAACAGTTCCTGCTCCTTTGAATATAACCTCTGTTCCAGACACTAGAAAGAAAATGTATGCCCTTAGCAGATAATACTGAGCACCTGCTCAGCTATGGCCATTTCCTGATCTGTTTTGTTCCTTGAAGCTATTCAGTAATTTGCACCTCCTGAAGCAAGTAGCTGTGGGATGGGTCACACAGTCTATTCTACCCCTGCTCTTGCAGAAAGTAATCTCTTAGGTGGTGGGCCCAAGTCTATCTGCTACAGACTGGGAGCATCCAAACCAGCTGAGGATCCCTGCACCAGCCCTCTGCTTCATTCTTTCCACTTACAGCCAGAGTGGAGGCAGAACCCTGCACACCTTGTGTAAAGATGGTTAATAAATACATTGCACATGATACCTGGAGGGGAGTTCATTTGCCTTTTCCTTGCCATGCAGCACTGGGGCCCCAGGGGCAGTGCAAAGCCCTGCTGCAGGGAGGTACGTGAGCAGCCTCAGCCTGTGCTCCCGGCGCTGCCAGCGTGTGAGAACTCGTCAGGGCACAGGGAATCAGGAGGGATGCACTCACGCTCTACTTCCTCCATGACATCAACTGAAAAATAATGAGGGCAAGCAAGCCACTAAAAATAAACTTAACCTTTCAGTGGCCAAGGCATCACGGCTGCCACATGCAGATGACTAGGCCACCATGCTTATTTCTGCTGATTCAGGACTGGAAGAGTGACAAGACACAGACCAACCCTTAGCTAATGAAAGGTGCTCATAGTCTGCTGTCCCTATCAGTATCTATCTCACCAGCCAGGGACAATGTTCTGCTGTAGGCTAAGGACTAATGCAAAGGTTCAAGAGGCTTGCAGATAATTAATACTTCCTAGTAACATACTCTGAGACAAGAACGTTGCTACTGCACATGCAGGGAACCTAAAGGATGAAGGTGGGAAGTGATTTCTACACAGTCACAAAGTGAGACAACAGTAGAGCTGGGATCAAAATTGAGTTTTCCTTTCCTTTCTCATACACAACTCTGCTAGTAGCTTGTTTTCCCTGTATCTCTTCAGGATGTGGGAGCACACCTAACAATCTGCCCTCCATTCCTATTTGCAGGAAGTGCAAATTGAGCAAACAGAAATCCAGGCAGCTGGAAGCTCTCTAGTGCCTCTGTGGCAATGGTGTGAGCATTGGTCACCCCCCTCTGTTCCTCACTCACTGCTCAAATAACTGTGCCCAAAGCGTTTCCCTGCTTAGCCCAAACAAACTCAGTTTGCTTTAACTCCACCCCATTCCCTTCTCTTGGGCTGTTTCAAAGGTTGCTGGGAAAAGCCACGATCCTCTCTAACACTGAATTCCAGCTAGCAGACAGCATCAAAGCCTTTCAGCATCTTCCCAGAGGAGCTCAGTAGGTCACAGTATGGATTTTGGGGCACTGCAGCTTTCTCTAGGCAAATCCCTGTGATGTTGCTAGCAGGGGAGCCAGAGTTATTTGAATTGCACAGATGATTCAGAAAACAAGTGTGGGCGCTAAAAATACAAAAAACACTCACAAAGAGTTCTTCCCATGCCTGGGAAAGGCTGGAGCAGCTCTGAAGGAGACCTCTCTAGGACACTATGAGGTCTGAATGCTGGTGAACAGCAAGTTCTCCATGGAACAACAATGTGCTCTTGTGGCCAGTGGGATCCTGGGATGTATCAAGAAAGGTTTGTCCAGCAGGTCGAGGGAAGTTCTGCCTCTGTTCTGCCCTGGTGAGACCACACCTGAAATCCTGTGTCCAGTTTTGGGCTCCCCAGTTCAAGAGAGACAGAGACCTGCTGGAAAGAATCCAACGCAGAGCCATGAGGATGATTAGGGGACTTGAGCCTCTCCCTTATGAAGAGAGACTGAGAGCCCTGGGGCTGTTTAGTCTGGAGAAGACTGAGAGGGGATCTGATCAATGTCTATCAACAGCTGAGGGGTGGGTGTCAAGTGGAGGGGGCCAGGCTCTTTTCGGTGGTACACAGTGATAAGACAAAGAACAATGGCTTCAAACTTGAACATAGAAGATTTCACCTCAACGTGAGGAGAAACTTCTTTAGAGTGAGGGTGACAGAGCAGTGGAACAGGCTGCCCAGAGGGGTTGTGGAGTCTCCTTCTCTAGAGACTTTCAAAACCCTCCTGGATGTGTTCCTCTGTGGACTATCCTAGGTGATCCTGCTTTGGCAGGGGGGATGATCTCTTCAGGTCCCTTCCAACCTCTGATATGCTGTGAGACTGTGAGATTGTGAATGTGCAGAGGGTTAAAATAAAATACAGTAGCTGTGTTGCCAGCAAAATGTGGGTGATTTTTATACAAGGGATTTTTGTCTTTCAACCTTTCCGCATCTCAGCACAGAGACAGAGGTATTCAGAATGTAAAGAACAACGTGGTGAAGGCACAGATTGACTTAGGAAGACTCGTAAATAGGGATGGCTCCAGTAGAAGAGCGACATCCTTGGGTCAGAGGTAAATTCAAGTACATAGACAGGATGACAACATCCTCTGGAACTTCCCAAAATCCAGCCACCACTAGCTCAGGCATCAGCTAGTCACACACTCACCTCAAACCAGAAGTGAAAAGTGATCTGTGGCATATTTTAGTGAGATGAAGGACAGGAAGTGCAAAGAGGGCCCAGTGAAAGGGACACTGGCAAAGCATCAGCAGACGGAATAATAAAAGATGCTGCAGGTCATTTACAGAGCTGTGAGAGTTTCTCCAAACATATTGTGTCCACAGGCTGGCACTCACTTCTGTCAGTGAAGTTAACAGAGCTTTTGGCTTTAGCTCTTGGTTTTCCTTACACACAAAGACCATGTTCACTCTAAGACCGTAGTGAGGCATTCAGTGAAGCATGCAGGACACTGTACCTTAAAGCAGTGTAAAGAGAAACGTGGTTAGCATGACCACTCACTCCTCCTGCATCAAAGGTGACCACCTGCAATGGAAGCACAGAATAAAAATCATTTTGAAGAAGGAGACTGTGCAGTTACCAGCTTTGACATCTAACACAGCACTGTCCAGCCCACTGTATCTGAAGAGTTGTTTTTGTGTTGCACAATGAAGCTTTGTGTGTGAACTCATGCTACAGAAACACAACTAAACAAACAAGGCACTCTGGAACTAGATGACTACACAGTCCAACAGCCTGAACAACAGAAAGATGACAAATAGCATGTTCCCACTGGCAGGATGCACTTGTTACTTATTACTGGGCCAAAAGGTTACTTTCAGAGTTCAGAGTGATCTGTTGCAAACTTGTCTCTGACCCAAGAGGTCCAGCTCTGCAAATCATCCTCTCCTGCATGTGAGAATACACTAGAATGGCCATGACTACAGGGCAATACTGCAGTTTGTTGCACTGTGAATCAGGACATAGTGCTTTAAGCAGGACCATCATGTACTACAGTGCTGGTTGTCACAGGATAACATGGTGATAAAATAATCTGATATGAGAACAAGCCTTTTAAAGAATCAGCTGACTGCACTTCTTGTACAGCCACAGAATCACAGAATGGTTTAGGTTGGAAAGGACCTCAAAGATCATCCAGTTCCAACCTCCCCTGCTATGCGCAGGGACACGTTCCACCAGACCAAGTTGCTCAAGGCCTCATCCAGCCTGGCCTTTTTCACTGATTGAGAAGATCATATTGTTTATTGCCACTCTGCAAGGGGAAACGCAAGCTTCATAATGTGGAAGTAATGTGTGAACAGCACAAGTCAACATCCAAAGCACAGAATACCCTTTGCTCCCTGCCCTCAGACCCAGAGTGTCAGGGGTGAAGGATCCATCCTAGGGGCTCCCTGCACAGTACTGAGAAGTTGGTACTTAAAAGGCAAAGAGCAACTGGCAGCAGGAAGTACAGAGCTGACAGGGTATGCTGCTGGTAGGCTTTCCAGTGGGTGAAAGTGACAGTCCTCAGACAATCTGAAGTTAGAGTTTTACTCTAGGACAGCTCTCCACAGCTCCCTTCCCTACAACCAGAAAGAAATCCTAACCCCCCTATGTTCAGTCAATGTCTGCTTCCTTGCCAGCCTTTCTTTCCTCAGGGAAGGAAATGCTGCTGCCTTGCTTACTCACCACAGCTCCATTCTCAAAACCTGGTTTATATGCAGGGCCTGAAATACTGGGTTAAAGATCAAGGGAAGATCAAAAGCCACCCTGCCCCGCCTGAAACTTGCTACTCCGCCCTCCAGCAGGAGAGGCCCTCTCAAACACAAGGGATATTGTGTAAAGAGGGAGAGGAAACACAGTGATAAGAAACACTTCAAAACCACCAACTCCAGACAAGCCTGCTTATAAACCCATCCACCCAGTACAAGTCCACAGTTAGACTTTCCACTTTGCCCAGTGGCTGTAATAATGCTGCCACCAAGCAGCAGGCTTATTCATCGCTGGTGGGAAGTGGTGGGACACAAATTGGTTTCTTTCAGGCTCAAAAAGGCATTTTCTGGTCTACCCCTATTTCATAAGGAGAAAAATGATGTCTTTGGCTGCTTCTGCTGTACAGCAGCATTAGGTGAGAGGCTCTGACTGCATGGCCTGGCATGGGGCTAAGTCCTCCCTCAGGGTATCAGCTTTTTGAGTAGCTCATCTGGCAAAGACGTTATTAAATTCTGCACAGCTCAGGGACTGAGGACAGCACCCTGTATTTTACAGATAAGAGAAAACACTCTCTGAAGTCACTCCTACCTCGACTGGCACTTTCCTAAGATGAGAATGTACCCCCCTCACTGCAGGCACAATAAATTCCTATGCAGATGAATAACTGTGAGTCTGCTCAGGGCTGGGCTTAACCCAAAATTTCTCACTAAATGGGGACAGAGAAAGGATTTGCCTCTTCTTCCTGGTGCTTTATTTTCCTGTAACCTATATAAACATAACATTTGTAAGAATACTACTGCCCTGCTGTCCAATATAGTTGAAATTAGCCAATGGACTCTGAAGTCTTTTGACACGCAGAAATACAGCTGCATTACACTTGTTTCCTTAGGAAACCAAGCTCAAAACCCCAGGTGAGCCAAAACACACATTCTTCCTTCTGTGGAGGCTACAAGAAAACAAACTAGAAAAGCAAGATATCTGCACTACTGGTCTGGTCACAGTGGCATTCACTTTATCTGCAACGAGACCACCTCTGAAATATTGGCTCTTCACCTTTAGGGATCCCTCCCAGCACACAGGCTGGCTCTGACACAGTAGTGATGTCCAACCTCTCCAGTGGCTGGCTAGTTCTGTTGTCTAAACAGGGCACTGATTTCACAGCATCACTGCAGTGCTCAAGACCTAGAGCAGGCAGTGATCCCATGGAAATCGATTCCTCTGGCTTCGGGGATTCATTTCATTGATAGCAAATCAGAATCAATGCTGAAGATGCTCTCACACTGGAGCATTTGCTTCTTCCATGTGGTGCAGCTAGCTGGTATGCTTGCTGCTAACACACAACCTGAACTGGGATGGTGATGAAATCAAGCAAATAATCAGGGCAGGATGAGAAAACCTGAACGTCTTGAAACTGTCTGGGTTAAAAACAGGCTTAGCCAGTTCTGGGAGCAAAAGGCTGGGATAGGAAACATATTTGATGTGGAAATTATTGCTCAATGAAATCTTTAGGGCAAGAGGGAGTTCCCTCCCCACACCTGTTCTGAAATGGGAGCTGCTGCCATTGGTGTTGCTGGGTTTTCTTCTGGGTGACCTTGGTATTCAGGAAATAGAGTTTTCACTAGTGGAAGCCAGAGCAACAGCCAAGACAAACAGGTCCAGAAATCCCTTCCAGAGGGGTGAGAGCACAGAGGAAATTACTCCATTAAAAGCAGAAGATAAAAGTCCTGAGAGGTCTGGAGTCCATGCTCCCTCTAGACCTCATGTGCACTGGAGATAAAAACCACTCAGAGCTGTGGGGCTCCCTCACCCTTTCTGGTGTCATCCAGTGCTTCAGACAGAGCACACATCTGCTCAAGTAGCCTGGTGGGGATAAAAAAGCCTTCTTCTTTAAGAAGGGCTGTCCCATAAAATGCCACAGTGAGCAACTCCATTTCTAATGGCCTTCCTCTGAGTATCATTTCACAGGCTGCATTCTGGTCTTGGTCCTGCATCTGCCCTGATCACAGTCTGAATGTCACCTCCTAACCCAAGCTCTGCTATCGCCAAACCTGAGATCCTGAAGAATAGGATTTCATAACCTAGAGCCTGCCTGGGGATCACACGATACCGTGCAACTTAATTTTTCACATGCCAAATGCTTTCTAAGCTAGATGGAGACAGACTAGCCTTGGCTGCCTGTCCCAGCAACACTGGCTTTTGCTTGTAAATCCAGCAGGCAGGAAATCCATTCCAAAGTCTATAAATTAGTTTTGGCTTTGAGTACACCAACCATTAATTTCTGTGTCTGCACTATTTCATGTAGAGCTTGGATGAAATATGTCCTTGTAGCTCTCAAAACGATTGAGTTACTCATGGATTTTGAGAGCAGTTGAGGAAATGAGTAGCTGTGCAATGGAACAAAACTACACATAACATGGTATAGCTCCTTGCCATGCAATCTTTCCTTTCAGAAAGGCTGCTTCTCCACTGCCAGAGGACACATGTTCTGTAACTGAAAGATACCATTGTCCATGCTGTGACTCCTGGGAGAACATTCCCAGTGGAATAGCTGGAACAATACATGTCCTCCAATCATGTTAACTCCCTGGGTTAGCTCGTTGGGTTTGAAGCTTACGTTTTGACAGGGCTCTTGGAACATGTCAAGGCAATTATATCGGTTTCAACATCACTGAAAAACTGACTCAGTTTACTTTCAAGGCCAGGCCATCGTCTTAGGACGTCTTTGGAGCAGAGATGCTCCAAAAGGGGCTCACAGATGGCAAGCTCTGAAGCTTCAAAATGCAGAATGTTTGACAAAGGTAATTAGGCACTCGCTGGCAAGCTTGGTCTGGTCCTAAACGAACATCTGTGTGATTACTTGGGATACTTGAAACTATTTAGCTTACAGAGGAGTTCATTACCCCCATCCCTGAGAAGCTGCTTCAGTCACTGTTGGGACTGCTGATGTGTTCTGCTACAGCAGTTTGTCCTCCCTGGGCTGTGCCCAGCGTTCCGTGTGACTCCAGCTGCACCCCACAGCCGCAGCATGGCAGGAGGCTCCCTGTGACTCTGCACTTTATCCTCCAGCTCCTGCTGTGTTAGTGCAGGCTCCTGCCTCCCCCAGCTTGAGTGCAATTTTCTCTGAGGCTAAGATCTAACCCATTCTAACCATCTAGAGGAGTTCTAGTGTTTTCAACATCTCTGCTGGGATGCTGGTGCACTTGTCCTAGTGCCCAGGAGAGTCACAAACATGCAATACAAATCCTCTTGTGTCAGGAGCTTTCAGATTAGATTAAAACCTAACTATTCATGGGGCCAAAAGGCACAAAAGGAGTCCAGGAAAACTGCATTTGTCTCTGTGAACAGCAATGAATTTCATGGAAAATTAGCCTCAGAATCAATACAAAGTTGGATGCATGATGCTGGGTTTTGTGCTCATGGGGCTTTCATGCTACAGGAGATGTTTCTTGTTCTGTGAATTGCTGAAAGGCTCGAAGAGTTTTGTGATTTTGCTGCTAATCAGTGTGTGACAGTGACATGCCTGATCACAGCAAGGTTCAGCAGAGAAGAACAGAACACAGCCTTTTCCATCCTTAGGCCCTTATTCCTGTTCTGTGGGAAAAAAACCCCAAACTACACCAGTGCTAGGAAGTCTCCATGGTTTAATATTCTTCATTCCTGACCTATAACCCTGCTAATCCAGCTCTGGAACATTTGCCTGACAACCTTCAAATCTACTTCAAATCTAAGCCTAAATCCCAGATGGGCTCTCTTCATCAATGAAGCCTAGCAACAGGGGCAAAATGGCTGCTTTAAAATGTAGAACACATTTGAGGAGTTAGGAAAGCAAAATTCCTCCACAGTTCATTTCTCAGTGGGAAGCAAAGAAAGATCTCCAGAGAGGAAAGCTACATTGAAACTACACCATCCTCCTTTGCTATAGCTTTCAGTGGAGCAACTCTATTTGCTCTGAACTTCCAGCAGTTGTTTAAAGCATTTGAAAGGGGATCAGAATGACCACATCTCACCTGTTGAGACATAGAGGCTGCACAAATACTCACAAAAACCTCAAATACAGAAATGCAAAATTGCTTTCAGTTATCATTTTAGACCTTCTCATTCAGCTGGGCTTACTCACAGAGTCTTCTACAATTAATGAACCCCAAGATCTGCTACAGTGAAACTTACTGGTTTGCAGGTTTTAGCCAGTTTGAAGCTTTTACTTCAGTGAAGGTTGGTGAGATTACAACCCAAAAGAGGCTTCATAAGATCTGGCTAGAGAAATGAATAAAAGGCTAAAGCAAATATTTCCAAATGAGTACATATACTCTCCCCCTGTCCTGGACTATTTTACAGAGACTCCAGAAGCAAAATCCTAGCTTTAATGACTTCACAGATAGCTTCCAGAGGGTAGGAAAAAGCCTAGGGACACTAGCTCAAAAACATTGTGGAAATTGCCTAAGCTGTAGAAAGTTTCACATTACCAGGTTGATGTTATTGGCTTCTATATGCTTCAGCACAAAGGTGGCAAGGAGCTGCGTGTCCCATTCAACAGCAGGATCATCTGGAAGCTCCCTGAAAATCAGAAGTACAATTAGTCACTTCACTGCTGAGAACTCTGTAAAGACCATGCTAGAAAAGAGAGACCCTCTTCTTGGAGAATGAAATCAGGATAACTTTATTTACCCTATAAACCCACTGAACCTTACTTAAGAGTCTTAGAAGCTCTTATATTGAAGGGTTGAAAGGGGGACAGCCATTTCAACACCCTCCTCATAGATTTGCCAAGACCTCCTGTTCTTCCTACCACTAGGGTAGATTTTCTGGCTGCTTTACTTCAAGAATCACCTACTTTGATCAATGATTCTTCTTCTCTATTCATCCCAATAAAATTTCCTTCTTTATTTGAAACCCCTTTAAATCACATTTTCCTGACCTTCCAATAATCATCTACTGGTGAATTACCTATGAAGAAGTACCAGAAGCAAACTCTTGCTCTCATTTAGACAGGAATAACCCGTGAGCCTCTACCAGAGGACAATACAGCCATCATTACATTGCATGGATTTGATAGTAGCTCTTCATCTATTTATTTTGTGCTTTGCATACCAACTGGGTATGCCAAGCATACTGCAGCTGAATACTCTGCCTGGGTATTTTAGATTGCAGGCTTCTAGGGGCAGGGACCATGAGCCAAATGCAAAATAACACCAGACAGCCAAGAGAATGATTCCATATTTACACAAGTGAGAGCTGAATGTGACCCCCATCTCCCCCATTATCTCTGAATGATGCCAAGAAAACACTGCTTGCCAAGTTAAAAAGGTTATTAGTAACAACAGGATAACTCACAGCTGCTAAAGCCTTATAATGACATGCTCAACTGGTCTTTTCTCAGACCTTTTCCCTCCTCTGATAGCCTGATAATTGCTGTGAGGTGGTTTAGCAGAGTAGTGGCTACATGGCTTTCTCACATGGATACAGGGGTTTGGATCTGAACTGATCCAGCTGTTTGCTGCAGAGAGCAGGAGTGCTACCTCCCAACACTCCTCAGGCCTTGCTGACTCCCCAGGCAGCAGGATGATAACATCTGCACCAGAACAACAGGAAAACGTCATCTTGGCACGCTCCAAATTAAAGCTTAGCCTGGGTCTTCATGAGAGGTCTTCTGGCCACAAATTTTCCCACTGCTGTTGACAGTAGTAGTAGCAGAAGGAAGGGCCTGAATTATAAACTGACCATTAGCATTTTACTGTCTGTGTTACACACTCCTGCTCTGCACAGGCCAAAAGAAAGTGCTGTTAGAAACCCCAGCAACAAGGGAAGGCGTTTCCACCTCGGGATGGTCCCTGGAGCAGGATTACCAACAACAGACATTTCTGCTGTTGCTTGCAATTCCCTCTTGTACAGACAGCATCTTTGCCTGATGTATACAAGAAATCTGAATGTCATCAGAGGAAAGATTCTTTGGTACATGTGGTGCCTGTCTCATCAACTCAACACATTTGCAGCTCATCTGCTCAAGAGAAAAACTTTTCATGTTTGAAGAGGAGGTGGCCCTGCTGACCCTGAAGGTATGACAAGTCCTACCATGTCACAGCAAGCTTTCAATGAGCACACTTTAAAAACAGGCTTCAGCTAAAACATCCCAAGCAACATGCACACTGAGCAGAGTCCAAGTGCAAGCCTCACAGTGCTTCAGCTGTTCAGATGGTACCTTTGAGGTTGTGTCAAGGCTTAATCTGATAAGAGTAAAACAATAAATTAGTCTAAATGGGATTCTTCACTGGCCACTGGCAATGCAAATACCATTTCCCTTTTTGGACAGGGGTGAAAGGGAGCTGTGGAGGAAGTGAGGAGTCCCATTAAAACAGAACCTGGGCTCCAACACTGAGAGGTCAGGAAAAAAAAGTAGGGCTTGGAATTTATGGCTTTGGTGTCATAGCCACTGCACTCAGCTTTATTGGGCTGTCTCCAAAAAGGCTGCTGGGTAGTAGAGCAGGTTTTAACTAGTTTAGATAGATAAAGATCACCCTCCTTCAATGGAAATGAACAGCTGGAGGCAACGGTTTAGAATCCCTGGAAACAAAACAATCTGAAGGCATGAGCAAATTAACTCCATGAACACTGAACTGATTAAACAGGATTATTCTGCAAAAAAATCTGCTTCTACACCATGACTGCTGCTCATGGAGAGAACACTTGCTCCAGTAAGGAAAAGGAATTATTTTTGTCAGGCACCAAAGAGAGAGAAACTGATCTTGCCAAACAAGATGCACACGTAGACAAACACATTCATAACTCATTAACATCCACCACGGGCCACTGAAGCCCATTCTGCAAACAAGAAGTGACACACAGGTTAAATGACCTGCCCAAAGTCAGCCAGATAAGTCAGCAGCAGAACTGGCAATACATAAATCCAGATCACTCCAGGAAATTATTTTTTTGTTTGGTCAGTTTGTATAATACTTTGTAAAGTCTAAAATTTAAACATTCCCATGACAGTAAGGACCCCACAGAAATCATGAGTCCAAAAACCTTCTGCCTGTGCTCTGGATATGAATAAATGGGTCCAGGCAAGGATGAAGGTGACTCAGAAAACCAAGTTCATATCCACCATACAGCAATGTACACAAGACAGGTTCTCACAGGAGATCTCTACACACCCTAGGAACTCTGTAGGTCCATTCAGTTTGAAAACTGCTGTAGTGCACAAAATAATCTCTTTAGTACATAATATTTTTTCCTATGATCAGAAATCAGTCCTCACCGAACTTGGTAAGTTCACTGGCTTGCAGCACTAGTGAAATAAGTTGAATGGACTTTTTTTAGCTTCAGGACTTTGGGTCACAAACATTCAGCGTTTAAGTGGTTAACTCTATTTTGTCTTTCTGGCTAAGGCTGATAATGCCTCCCAGCTCAAGGTTGAAGGGCTGAGATAAAGGACTCTAAAGGAGTGAAAATTAGCACATTCCCTGGAGCAGACTGGAGCTCATCCCGGGAGACAGGGTTCCCCACCCACTCTCTCTGTCCTCTGCCCCAGAGAGCTCCTCGCTGCTGCTGTCAGTCACTGGGACAGATCGAGATACAAATCCTGCACTGGAGGCCTCCTAGGTCACACTGCTGGAGGGCGTTGGTGGGACCAGTAGAGGGCTTTGGTCACTTGCCCTCACTTCCACACAACTCTTAAGAGTCTGGAAGTGATATTTATGGGCATTCCACATGACTGATAAGGAATGCAGGTGGCTACTTGGATGAGGCCAAGTTGACCAGAGAAAAATAGGGAAATGCATAGAGAAAGATAAAAATATAAAACAAAACAGTGGAATAGGGCTCCAGAAGTGTTGCTTTCCCAGCTACTTTCAGCAAAAGCCACACTGTGCACTGAGCAGGGAATGTACAGCTGTGGCAAGGGATCTACAGACTGGAGAGAAATGGAGAATTATGGTGCTGCAGTTGCTGCAGAATATAGTAGTGTCTGTCTCTGCTTGTTGATTTCAGCAGGACCAGTCACGAGAAACATCTCTTTGGAAAGCAAAACCTGGACTGTTCCACTCACCCATCCACTGTTGGTAGTGAGAACCAGACAGGAGCCCTGTTTTTCTCTAGCTCACCTCCTTGTTTCCTCCTCACCAAGCTGAGCAGACAGAGCAGACACTGGCATCTCCAGCTCCTCACACAGTGTTTCATAGGGAGAGGATGGTAGATGTCCTGCATATCCTGGCTGAGGCACCAGAGAGCAATAAGAGGGCCACAACAAGTCCCATCAGCAGTTAACCCAAAATTCGACCTTGTGTAGCTCTTGCCCAGCAGTCTTACAGCTGGCTGCAGGAGAGAAATGTCAGCAATCACTGCCTGATGCCAGCTCCTCTCCAGGCCTCCTCCTCCTGCCTGCTGTGGGCTCTGGACCATGACTCCTCTGATGCCTCAGCCTTGGCCATTCCAGCAGTGCCTGTAATTTTATCCCTGCCAGGAGCCTGGACATTTTGTAGGGTCGTCTTTCTAGGAACATTTGTGCTCAAGATAGCTAGGTTCCTGTCAGTTGCAAGGCCTCTTTTGGCTAAGACAGAGATTTAAAAACCTTCACAGATATATACTGCCAAGTTACACCTCTCTTACATGATATACTACTCAATCCCTGTCCAATTTTCCACTGCTCATCTTCCACAGCTCTTTTAACAGCCAGTGCATTTGTGTACAATCATCCTTCAAAGCCTTCCGGGGAATTTATTCTGCTTGTGAACTAAGCTCTCATGCTTGCTCTGAAGGTTAAGTTTAAACAGTTAGTCCATGTGGCTTTAACAAACTGCAAACAGGACAACTGGCCTTTACAATAACCTTGAGATCTGTTCCACCTGACATCTGTTCAATTGGGCAATCCTCAGTCCCTGGGAGCATGATAAAGCACTGCCTCTGGTTTTGTGGCTGTTACTTTGACAGGGACCAAGCAAGCACCCTCTCTGTCTTGGCAGGAAGCCTTTACAGGTGGCAGCAAGGTGGGGAGTGGCAATAGGGCTCCTTCTAGAAGCTGTTTAGGTCTCCATTAATACATTCTGAGCCATGGGAGCAAAACTTTCAAGGTACGAATGTGATTTTCCATTCCACTACACACCAAAAGGGTCAAGATGAAAGCTTTCCCATTTCTTACTGCCCTTTTATTCTGCAGCATGACCTTCATCAATCCAAGTCTAGGGACCAGGAAACATTTTTGCCTAACTTCTCTTCCTTATCCCTCCTCTCCCCAGTGAACGATTTTACATTAAATCAGCACAAAGGTGGGTAGATTGATGGTGGATTATTACATAGGAAAGAGGTGACCTGCCAAGCACTAGGTTCCCAGCTGAGAATAATGACCACAACGTGTTTGTTGGAACAAAGGATGCCCTTTGTATAAAGTTAACTGTATGAAATGAACATCTGGGCAATTGAAACTGGATCAAGAAGCCAAAGATCCCCCAGAACAAAATGACGTGAGTGCACAATTAGAGGAGCAGCCACGTGATGACCGGCGGCAGGCGCTGACCTTTACATCACAGCCCCACAGCCCCTGAAAAAACTCTGTCAACAGAAATCGTCGCATGCTCTCGAAAGTAGAGCAGAGAATTTGTATTTTTGAGATGCTGCTGAGATAAGGTAAGACAGGTTAGCCCTAGATCTTGAAGCAGAGCCTCTAAATCCTTACCTTAATAACTATTTATAAATTTCTCTTCCTATAATGGCCAATTACAGACAGGAGGGAAATGTTGCTGTCAGGCTGCATGCTGAGTCTCTGATTCAAGCGAAAAAAGCCCACTCAGACAAATGATCAGCATCTTGCAACATCATGTTATACAGAGAACAGATGCTGTGTGCTTATTGGAATGTAACAATCTCCAATTTAGAGGAGAAATGGACTAAACCAGGATGGTAACTGTCAAATAAAAAGCCACCTACGACAGAGAAGCTCAAGTTGAATTTTTTACAGCAGCAGCTTCCTCCCTCTCCTTATAGTAAAGAAAGCCAAATTATTCTGAAATTTGCATTTTAAGGCAGGAAATAAGAATCACAGGGTTTGGTGTAGGTAGAGGGTAAAGGAAGTGGTAGAAATGTCAATGACTGGAGTATTAAAAATAAAGTAACACGTCAAATATTTCAGAAAAGGAAAAAAGCAGAATGGCCATAATCCTCTTCTCCCATCCTTAACTTTTGTAAGTGTGTACATTTAAACCTCCTTTATGCAAATTTCAAAGGTAAATTAAGTAAGTTTAGATGCCAGCTAAGTGCTGATGTCACTGATGTGGCCATACCAGGCTGAAGACATGCATAAAGGGAAAGAACACAAAGACAGACAGCAGACTCGCTTCAGCTTGCTCCAAAGTCCAGGCAGACTGCTTGCTTCTTCACTGAGCTGTGCGAAAACACAGAGCACCTCTGACAGACAATGTTCCAAGTACCTCCAAAACTCCCCAAGGTAAATGGTAATTAAGTCTCTAGGGAACAAACTTTTTGACTTGTGCACGGTCCTGTGTTTCTGTTTGAGAAATAAGCATCCTTTGGGTTTAAATTCGGAGGAATTACTACAGAACACAGGATTGGTTATTTGCAAAGACCTATCCAAATGTCCCTGTACTCTTTTTTTCTTTTTTTAAATGAATAATTGATGATTTCTCAGCAGAGTTTAATGTCTATTCAGAGAGATGACACAATTGCTTATCATAATTTGAAATCTGGTATTCATTTGACGTCTGTGCCTCAGCACCTTGTTGATAAATTACAGCACAAAGCTCAGCAGGAACAAGTTCATATTCAACATCTTTGAACAAAAACAAATGATGGTACCTTTCAAGAACAGAAATGCACAGAAACTGCAGTGGGTAAAGCTAGTTTTAAAAAGTAGCTTTGAAAAACTACTTGTGGGAGGGGGCATCAGGCTCTGCTGTGTAAGACAGGAAACAAAACTCAGGTAATTCTGAACAGATCGCCGATTTAGTCACAGCTTTCCCATCTTCCACTCTTCATGCCAGCAAAATGGAAATAATTGTGTTCACACCTGCATAAAGAAGCTTGAGATCATTCTATGAAAAGCATTGAGTCTGTTCTCTGATTTCTAGATTGAAGTCTACAGCACATGTCTTGAAAGTCCTGGGTACTGGGAACCCCACAAAATTGTCCTTTACTCCCTGCATTTCCATCCCATGGAGTACTGAAACAAGTTTAACAAGTTAGTCCTGACTTGGAAGTCTGGGCCAAAACACAAAAGACTGCATAAAAGCTCCAAAATGATGAATATGGTGAACTGTTCTGCCCATATGGTGCAGAGGAATTCTGCAACAAGGATAATATCTTCCCAAGCAGTTAGGTCTTCCTTAGGGGCTGGTGCCAAGAAGTGATTGATTCCAAAACCAAGCATCATCCCTCCCAAATCAAGTGTCATCTCAAACTGCTTTGCTTTCAGCTGCAAACACCAAATGCTCCTTGGAACATAACCTGTTTAGCAGACACACAGCAATATTAGAGTTTTAAATTTCCCAGACTCTCCAGAGCACACAGAAAGCTGAGACATCTGGGCCAAATGTTATCTGAACAATGGAGACCCTGTTTGCCAAGCCACATGACCCAGGGTTGGATGTGCACCCTGCTGGGCACCTGGCTTTGGGCACATAGTGGCAAGGTGTCACCCTGCAATAACACAGCTAAGGAACATGATTTCTATTCAGGTGACACTGACAGAGAACAATTATTTCCAGCATCTGTCTACAGCTTCTTCTCCCATCCTTGGTCTCACACAGAGCAAATCACACCTCTGGCTGATGTGCACTTAATATACAACACTTACCCAACACTGTCGTGCAAACATGAGGAGAAACAAGACCTGGGATTCTTATGTGCAAGTCACAGAATTACAGCATTAACCAAGTTGGAAAAGACCTTTGAGATCATCACTCCATGTATGACACTCCATGTGTGACACTCATCACTGTGCTGCTGGAAACATGCTCAGGAACTAGTGTGAAAAACACTTCAGAACCTGTGTAATCATTGCTGTCTGACCCATCAGAGAAGGCAATGGGCACCATGTACCTTGCTGTCATGCAGAGCTTTGAATTCAGCTGCCAGAGGAAGGAGGGGTCACTAGATCATTTGCTCTAACCCATGCTGAGAAGTCTGCACTTCAGCTGAAGCAGAAGTCTGCAGTGGGTTGTTTGCAAGAACTATGCAGTGGTGTGGAGTGTTTCTGGATCCCTGGTGAGACCAGGAGTAGCAAAACAAGTCCCTAAAGATAATTCTTTAAACAATAAAGCAGTTCCCCCCTTTCACCTCCAAGCTGGGTGCTGTGTTTTTATATCCAACTTCATTTATGTTTGAGATGCACTCATTTTGCACATCCACTATCTGCCAAGCCAAGGCCAGTTACAGCCTTTGTCCCTGACAGCCATTACGTGACCAGAATATACTAAGTGCCTGTCAGCTGAGTGGGGCCCACAGATCCTACATGAGTGACCCATTTTCAGTCAGCCACCATTTAGCCTGTTTCTAGCACAACCAGCAGTTTCCAGCACTACAGACTGCCAGCAGGGACTTGCCAAGTGCTGGGCAAGAAGCCTCCCTTTCATTTTATAGAAGCTGGACTTTTGTGTGATCTGTTGGGGGCCATTAACAAAGTTCACTGAAAACAGCAGTCAGAGGCCAGATTTAGTAGTCTCATGAGATGTGGGGCTGCCATGCAGAATAATGAGTCAGCAGTTCCTTCTCTGGCCCACTGACATGTGGTTTGGGCAGCAGACAATAGGGCAGTGTGAAATGAAGTCAATTCCACTCACATAGAAGGTATGCAGGGAAGTAGACCATTAAAGTCCTTATCTAGCTCAGGAAAATGAGAATTCACCAACCTTTTGCTGAGTATCTGCTGGCAAAGTGCATTTCTGGTACTTGTCCCAACTGACTGACAAAGAACAGATTTATTAGCAACATCTGGCAATGTCATCTGCAGATTTCTAATATGAGAAACATCTTCAAACACACCACTGCTGGAGCACAATGCTGGGCAGTTATACATGGAGCAGCACTTCAAGGCCAAGATGTTTGATGGAAATGCTCAGTGGAAAGCCTGAACAGTGCACATGGCCTGTAGCAGTTGGTGGCCCATGAGAATTTTGCTCAACATTCCTGGAACAATCTGCTCTTGTCTGTGTCAGTTCTCAGAGGAGGGATAAACTGACCCAAAACCCAAAAAGGTGGACTCGCCTCTACTAACACCCAGCTCCTTGGCCTCAGTTCCTACTTTGGGATGTCTCTGGCCTCTCTGATATTTCTGACAGCAGTAGGGGAAGGACACAGACCATGTTTCTCCAAAAGCACCATCTGTACTATAAAGAATGAGCATCATTAGGCCTGTAGGAAACGATTGGGCAGCTCCCAGAGTGGCAGAGAGCAGCACTCGCTGCCTCATTGTTATTTCTGGCCTTGCCAAAGCGCCCAGGAATTCATCTGGGGCCTGACAGCGAGTCCTTCTGAGTGAGAACAGCAAGCCCAGCAACCCTACAATCCAAACTCATGTTTTAAAACTGAAATACAAATCACTAGCAAAACCAGGTCTCTGAGGAGCAAACCACAGGACTTCACTCCTCCCTTCCTCATTTCTTTTGTTTTGTAAAATGCTTTGGAAAAAAAGAAAGAGAAAAAAAAAAAGAACAGTGAAGCAGGGCAGGGCTTGGGAGGGGCTACATTGACCCATGCACCAAGAAGCCATGTCCAACTAACCTGAGTCCTGTCAGCACTGGTTCAAGAAGGACCAAGTTTAAGTTTCAAACTTCTGGGCAGGAGGTCTCACTCACCTGGCAGAAGAGCTGCAAGCAGACAGGTGGAAGGAGAACACCCTTCTAGCTAGGGTTTTACTACAGTACTAGCACATGAAGCTCTTGACACACATCATAACGTGACCAGGACTCCACAGTGCAAAGGGTACAAATCCAAGAGAATAGAATGACTGAAACACCACCACCTCTATCTGACAACTAAACCTAGGGCTACTTTGTCACAACCTAAATATTGAATCTGCTGCTGGAATGATAAATACAGCACATTGTACAGGCAAGTTCTGATTCTGGCCCAGGTAAGTTATTCAGAACTTTGCCACTGACTTAATGGCATGGGCCAGACCCTCAAAGAGAAGGACAGCCAAAAGCATAATCACTCCTACCAAAGAGACAGATCTTGGTCTGTTCGGCATCACAAACTGCAGACAGATTGCTCAGGAGAAAGCCTGAAGCCAAATGAGTCCCTCAGCCATTTTAATTAATCATCTAGGAAGAGAAAGCACAGAATAGTTACTTCATGGACATTTATTTCTCATGCCAAAACTTATGTAAATGCAGATGCAACTTCAGCGGAGATCTCAAGAGGATGGTGAAGCGATTCCAAATGCAGCTTCCCATATCATAACATTCCAGCTTCCCTGTACCAATTCCATCGAAAATGAGGTTTCCTAACGACTCAGCTTCCTACAACCAACCATCTCCTGCAATCCATTTGACCTATGCAATGCTATGGGAGTGGTACTTCTGGGAGCTATGGTGTATAACCCTGTATAACTCAAAGGTTCTGATGCCCCAAGCTCTCTAGTTGGGTGCAAATTTTATTACCACCAACACTTCCTTTTGTAAGGCAGCTTGTATCACCAAGTTGAACACCTATCTTCACCATGAACTTGGTTCCACAAATTTTACTGACATGCAAAGTTTCTTCTCATGCAAACAATCCTCTTGCAGGCACTGTCTTGCCAGCTCCACTCACGTGAGAGCCTCAATTACATGATTACATGAGCAAGCTCTAGGCCAGGCCCTGCTCTGGCTCTGCAGCTGCTGAAAACCCGCAGCACTCCCACAGCAGCCCTGCCAGGAACCACCTTTGGAACTCCAGCAGCAGCAGCTACGTGGGACTCAGCAGTAACGGAGGAGCCCAAACGCAACGACCTTTATTGCTGAGCCCTCCTCTCCTCCGTGCTCTGAGCTCCTGGAGCATTATGCAATGGCTTTGCTATAGCAACAGCCGGGGTGCTCGGCAGTAACCCCGGCGCTGCCGCGGGCCCTGGTGCAGCCACTGAACTTTGGCCCACTGGTGAGCCTCCCACTCCCGCAGCGCTGCCGGCCTGTTTACACTGCTCACATGACGGGGGAGAGGGAGGCTCCTGGCAGCCCACAGCATCCAGCCGGATTTCTAGGACCAGGCCAAGACTGCCAAAGGCTGGAAGTGATTAACTCTTGCGAGTAGGGGCTACGAGCTCCAGCTTCCGCCTGCCATGGCTCTGGGTGGTGTGAGTGGGGCTCCACCTTCCCCGCACCACTGCGGGAAACAGGGCAGGATTAAGACACTCAGTGAAGTGGGGTAAGGAAATCAATAAGCTTTAAAGGAGGAAACTATCTTTTCTTTTTATTTTCTTTCTTAATGAGTGGCAGTTGAAGGAGGATAATGAACTGGAGCTGGGAACATAATAAGCTCATTGGGAGCTATGTGCTATGCATTGAATGCACCTGGGATATAGGGGGGTGCACAGAACTCCACCAGTGGCACAGAACTGTGTTGGCATAGTGTTCCATGGGCTTTGGAACACCTCACAAGTCCCAGGAGCACAGGAGTACCTTGGAGACAGGGAAGCTGTGCTCTACAATGGCCTTGCTAGAATGGTTACTTAATCTTACAGCACAGTCCTGTAGGAAACAGCTGCAGATCACAAACCTGCAGCCGTGCCATCGCTGGTGAGCAGGACTAGTAACACCTCAGCACTTCTACAGCATTTATGTCCACACATTAACAGATACTCATTAACTAACCCCACTGTGAGGCTGGTATGGGGAAGCAGGCAAGTAATAACCTCCACATTTTATGAGACAATTAAGAGCTCAGGTAACTCTCCCTAGAGAGCCCAAGGCAACAGCACTGAGTCAGGGACAGAGCCTGGAATGGAGCATGTGAGCTCCCAGCACGGCTGCAGCCCAGTGCTACATCACCCACACTCACTCCAGGAATACATTTTATTGCCTGGGGCAAATAACAACCCATTTTTCAACAGGCCTCTTAGAGGTGCTCTGCAGAGCCTCATATATTCCTGGGTACTTGGACTGTGCAGAAAACACATTAACAGTTGCAAATTATCCATCATTTCATCAGCATCACAGGATGTGTGATTATTATCTTAAAATACCTCCCAAAACCTGTCCATGGCTGAAGTGTTGACCTCTGCATCATCTCATTGTGTGCTGGACTGCACTGGTATAACATAGAGCTGGTTGACTGTTTCTGCCAATATTCTTGTCTGCTTATGTACTTGTTACTTAGAAGTAGTCTACATAAACTCAGTCTTACCCTAAAATACTGCATTCTCCAGTAAACCCTCATTATTCCCAGTAAAAGGTTGTGTGAATTTATTTTCTTTGCTATGAAGACAAGTTCATTGTAACAAGAATAGACCCTGCAGTTACAGCACTGAAAAGCAGGTATGCTTTGGTACCAGAACTAAATTCCTTTTGACAGCTTCACCCACAGTTATACCTGCATCCAGATGGAAATATTTCATACAAAACATTGAAAGGGAATTTGTTACGGCTGCCTAAAAACCTAAGCACTGAAATTAAATGAGTCTCATTTTTGCAGAAACAGGATCACTGCAGTAAACTGTTCCCCAGCCCCTTACTGGTCAGACTGGCTGAGTTCTCTGGTGTTTGTATACAAGCTCTCCATGCAGAACCTCGACCTATTAACACAAGTTCTGCAGACCCCTCACCTTCTCTTCCCCACAGACTAAACCTCTGTCTGCCAGTGTTTTAGCTTGTAATATTAAACACTGTCTTCTCCAAGGCAAATGATAAACCAGCCTTGGCAGCCCATCATGTGGCTGCTTGCAAGAGTAAGAGAAATGTTGAGTATTTGGCTTATGAAACAAAAATACAGGAAGAAAATATTTGTAACAATGCTACTGTTTAAATAAGAGACCATAATTTATTACAGATGTGACCCTTCCTTCCAAAATGAAGGGTTTAAATCTTTCTGATGCTATGCAGTGACATGAAGTAGGATGGACTTAATGAAGAATACATCCAACTTAAAATTGTCAGCTGCCCCCTTTTATCCCCTGCCATTTTGTACCCCAAAATAAGCACAAATTATGCTTCTTTCAAGCACAGTTTGCCAAACTTTTCAGTGCTCAGAAGATTAAAATTTTTATTTACAGGAAAACATTCATCCTTCGTCTGAAAACAGACTGGACACTTAATGCACTTAATGAAATTCAGTTAAATATTAACTGTTAAAGAAGACAGAAGATTGGTTAAGCTTACAGTCACAACTATAAAGAATGAGGAAGGCATGTGCAAGGATAAGGCTCTGTAAGGAATGGGATTATTTAATGCAAACAGTAATTGCAGGGAAACAGACTGCAGCACTGAAAGCAGACAGCACTGCAGTGACTGCACAAGGAGTGTGCAGGTATAATGGGAGAGCTATTGCATCACTTGTTAGAATAGGAGGCATGACTTGGCATGGAACTGCCATCAAATTATTTAATGCTTCAGTTGGCACAGAAGGATCAGATAACAAAATATTCATCCCAAATCCTGTTTCAGTTTCTAAAAGAGTATTTCAGCTTCGTGCACAGCGGGAATTTTATTTTTTCTCTTAACCAAGACTGATTGAAGAAGCTACAGGAGGCAAAAGATGCTTAATGATGTCCAGCAAAGCATTTATTTCCCCTGGTCCTCATCTCTAACGCAATAAAATTGAGACTATGGGTCACAAACCACCACCCACATTTGCAAAATCTAGTGTGCATTTGAAAAAAAGGTGAATATGTGACAAATGAAAGCAAGTATTTCCTATTTGCTTCATCAAGTTCTGTTTGCTCCTTTAAAAAAAAAAAAGCTGGTGTTGCATCATCAAAACAGCTACATTTGCTACAGAACAAAGTACCTCAAGTGCTCAGAATTGGCTTCAGTATCTCCCACCAAGAGCAGCTGTAAAATTCCATAAGCAAACTCGTAAATCTCAACCCACTGCTCTGAGATAGTGAGTATCTTTCACGCAGTCTGAGTCATTAGAATGAAAATCCCTATCTATTTTCTGAACAATCTGTCAGTATTGCTTACCTCCTTCTTCTATTCATAGCTGTTGTATGTTGGGAATTCTGGATTGCTGGCACTCTCTGTTGGTGGGATAAGCTCTCTTAAACAAATTTCCTCTCTGGTAGTGGGGTTACAGTCAATATACTCCCAAACCACCAACTGTCCCTTTAAGGAATTTATTATTTTTAATAGTTTGCTCTAATCTGAGGTACTGCACCCACCAACTTCCATTTCAAGTTCACACTGGAACTTAAAAACTTTGTAATTTGATGTATCCTGATTGAACTAAGGCCAATGGGAATAAAGCCATTTAGCTTTCATGTGAACTCAAAAGAAGAAAGGCTTCTTTGGCAATATAATTACAGAGCACAGATCTTCTAAGAGGAAATGAACTAGAGGGATTTATATGATTAGATTTTGTCTTCCCCCCCTTTCCTTTTTAATGATTGCTAAGGCTTTCCTTCACTCATCCCCTCCAGTCTGAAAGCACAGAGTAAGGAAATTCTTAGCAGGCAGAAACTAGGACTGTTAGAGATGTTTCAGTGGGACACTTTTATGGGGTGGACTGTGTCAATGTCAATTTTTCACGAGGCCCACCACACGTCTTTACCTAGCAGCAGCCTTAACATTTCCCTGAAACTGATCAAGAAGTCAGTCATGCCTGTGGCCCCTTACTAATGCTTTCTTTTTGTGGCAGGCAGCACTCTGGATTGTAGCAGGCAATACTAAAGGGCAGTGGCTAGTTTACTTAGTTGTCTTGCTAATGAAGTGGTTGACCCAGGTTGACCAGGTCAGTGTGACTTAATCATCATAAGCAGAAGGAAACAGCAGCAACAAGTGGCAGAGCTAATTAACGTAGGTTCCTTCCCTAAATGGACTTTCTCAACCTTGTGGCTCACGTTCACAACCTTTGGCCTGCCTAAGCATTCAAACAACGTGACTGTGTAGATACCTGTGGCAACAAAGATACCTACAGCTATTTATTATGTCCCATGGAGCTGTATATATTTATTACCTATGCACTCTGTATGATTCACAAGAAGCACTCAGGTTATAAACACCTATTTACACTGTGTCAGTATTCCAGGATCTCTGCTGATGGGCTCTTAGTTACAAGGTACACTGTAAAGTGCACGTTTTACCTATTAAGTGTTTAAAGCTATTTACCTTAAAGCCTGTCTTTCTCTCTCTACAACAATGCAGCTGCAGAAATCATCTGAGACACTGAAACAAATGGTCCCATGATGTAATCCTAAGAGAGCTGGAGGAAGGGCATTTTCAGCAAGAACCCTGACAGCAGAATCTGCTTCTCTTTAAGTCTGACTGGTTCTCCTAGGAGAAGCAGTATGACAAAATGTTTTGCAGATTTGTACTTAAATGCATGGCTGTCAGTCCTAAACGCTGCTCCTTGTCCTTATGATAATTACAGGGAATGCTCAGTGGAGATGTTTTCTAAACTGAAATAAGCAGAATCAATACAGACTTGAGTTAACTGCACTGTCACACTGCATGAATAAAACACACCCGTGGATGCTCTTGGCTAGTATTCAAGAGGGATTTGGTCATTGTTATTGCTATGCAAACTGCGTTTTAAATAGTGTGCAAGCAGTTTAAAAATCTCATTTCTGTCTTTCATCTATTATTGTTACCAGTGACTCCTAGGATTCCTCAAACAGAAAGAGTTGCACATTTCCCTCTGTCACACAGCACAAAGGAAGAAAAAGAAACATTTCAGAAAACAGATATGTACAGCTGTAAAACCATAACACTGTGCAGGGATCTAGGGGACAGATACATAAAAATTACTCAATATTTAGAAGTTTACATCAAACCATCTGCATTTCTTCTATATAATTCCCCACCACCAGACCACCCTTTTTTCATGCTGCCTAATGAACTGCTACAGTAAAACAGACTCCCAGACCTTCAACTGGTTTTGCAGTTTATATATCCTTTAGAGGATCTCACAAAATGATTGCCAAACTTCTAAAGATGGCAGCTTCCTTTATCACCCCAAACAGACAAAGGTTGTTTCAGTTCACTGCTGAGGCACTGAAGCATATACAGGTCTCATCTGATTACAAGAGCCTGTAAGGCCCCAAGGCAGTAGAGACTGTCAACACAGCTGTCCCTGTGTGCTAAGACAAATGTCCTGCTGGGCAATCCCTGAATCAGAATGGAAACACATCTTCTGAAACGGATTAGGGGTAAGGACAAGGACTGTAAATAGGCCAGGGAGCCAGGAAAGTTTATAAGGTATTATTAGAGGAGCTTCTATCAAGCTACTAGAAAGTCTTTTGACCTCAGTGCTGTTTTGTAAACCCAACTATTCTTCAGCATTTTATTCCTCTTGTCACCTGTAGCTAGCAGAAGTATATCTAAATTAACATATTCTGAGCCCATCTTGCTTTGTACACACAAGCCCACACAGAATGTGTAAAAAGCTCTCAAAGAAGGGAGGTGCAGTGATCTGCAGGCTGATGGCATCATGAGCTCTTGAAGCAAAGCAGCCCTGCTGCCTCAGCACAGAGCAGCTCTCACCTGCATCCACCCAGCCCAGTGGCACAGGCTGTGCTAATGCAGCAGAACGGCTCAGCGACCCCCAGGAGTGATCCCTGCCCCCCTCCTTCTCATCCCCATGAGGACAATCCTTCCAGAATTTCTCCTGTCTCTGCTGAGTAAGAGATGAATCAGGAATGCTGTAATCAAAATGTGCCACTCCATCAGATCTTTCATTGACATCCTTGACTCTTCTCTAAACTTATGACCCAGCAACCACCTTATCCTCCTTCTGAGGTATGACAGACATTACAGACATCATTGTATGGGGATATCATGACATGGAGAGCACAGAAAAACTGCAGGCACTGGCAAAAATTCTGATCCTTACCAGAGCTCTGCTTAGAAAACTGTCTCTCCTGACACACTCTGCAGCAGAGGGAAACTGGAGCAATCCTAGCTCTCAGTCTTTGTAGCCACTGAACATGACCATCTCCTGAATATAAATCCTGAGGGTTAAACTTCCCAAATAAATTACTGTTCGTGAAGATCCCTTTAAGGCCATACTAATCTGGGCTACACTGTTTCAGTTTGGCAGGTTTGCTTCTCTAATCTCTCTTGATTTTTTTCTTTTTAATGAATTTTCTGGTCATCTGTGGCTTAGAAAATGATTGATTCAGTGGGTATCTACCCCCACAAAGTCACAAAAATGATGACTCTTCTCCTGCATAATACTTTATTGCTTCCTATATCCATGCTTTTGGTGTTTTAATCACAACTAGAGGCTCAGACACTCACATCTTAGCATGTATGGTATATTGGATAAGCCAAAAAAACATTGCCCAGACGTCTAATCTCTTATCACAAACATCTGAAATTTTCTTTTGCTCTGAGTCACTGATAAAAAATTTACTTCATGGAACATTTGAAGAGGGAATTAAAAAAAAAGAAAAAAAGAAAACCAGCCATATAAATCAGAATCTTTAAAACATTTTCTGTTGCTGTGTCTTGTCTCTCTCCATTAGGCTCCTGAAATGGTCAGTGATGGCTTCTGACATTCCAGCAGTGGCTGCCTTACAGGCAAACTCAGACATGGGGTGGTTAGGGTCCGAGGCAGCAATGATCCCTGGCCATGCTGCTTTTCACTTGCAACAAACCCACAGATGCTGGGATCAATCTAGCAGTACATGAAGAAGAAAAAAATCCTACCTAGCTCTGTCAGCCATGCAGGACAGGTTGATTTCAACCCACCCATTTTAAATAAGTGATTTAATTATTTCTGGAACAGCTCCATAGCTAAGCAGAGAATTTAATTTGTACAGTTTATTGCATTAACCAGCATGGAGTGATGTATTTTTCCTCACTAACTTAATTTTTATTCATGGTTTGTGCAGCTTGGAGTTGAGCTGGAAGCTGGAGCTCAAAGAGATGAGAACAGTATTTTACAATTGCATTCTAACATTAGAATTTCTAGAAGCGTATGGAAAAGCTTACAAAAACACAACATTAAAACCTAACAGATCCAGTAAACAAAGAACTAATAGCTGTAGTTCAGGAGATAGAGCAGTTGTTTTTGGATCACATGTGCTCTTCAGGCATCTAAAATATTAGTAGAACAGACTTTCACATCTATTTTTATTCACAGACCACAAGACGAGAAAAAGCTTTCCTCCTTCCTTCAGTTTTGAATGAGCCTCTCAACTCCCAGTTACCTACTTTCAGAATTAGGTAAGACAAGACAGCTAAAATGGAGTCATTCACTCTAAAAAAAGTCCACTGCTTAGTCAGAGATCCCCATCAATTCAGTGGGTTACTTCCTCTTAAATACTGGCAGGAAAAAGCATACTGCCTGCCTTTTTGATTTCATGTCAGTTATCCTATTAGACAACTCGAAGCTTAGTTCTTAGTACAGATGGTCATAAATGTACATTCAATCACAATGGTTTATTTGAAACCATTTAACATAATAAAATATTAATAATTGCAATAATTTTTTATCCATCCTGCTCCAGAGGCTTTGGCTTTTGCAGTGGAAAATCAGACTTGCCAGCTAATTAATTCTTATGATTGACTGTAGTTATTATCATTGCCATAGATTTTTAAAGCCAGCAGGGACCACTGTGGTGATTATTCTCATATGAGATGCTAGGTAACAGCTCCACAGACCTCATCCAACAAATCTCTTCCCCGTGTTGATCCTCCTGCATCACTCTCAAGTCATGTCGTGGATAAATCAAAGAGCTCAAGCACCTGGATCATCCATTATTAGGCCTGTTTTCTGCACTTTTCATCATTCCAATGACTGCTGCCCAAGTATTTTCCAAACATCAGCATCTTTTTGGAGATGTAGATTTTATACCAAGATGCTGAACTAGATCAGGAGACACTCAAACAATACATGAAGAGGCAGTAATATCTCCTTACTCGTATCTGTTATTCTCTTGTTCACTGACTGGAGTCTCTGTGTCACAGCTATGGCACTGGGAGCTGATGCTTAACTGTCTACCTGCAGCTACTCCTTGAGAGCTTCTTTGTGTCACTTCATACGTCTGGGAATGCTCCAGTGACAAACTTTTAGCAAAGAATGAATATCTTTGACTATAAATGGCTATCTACATTTGTCAGTAACAGCCACTTTCCCATAATAGCTTTTCCTATTTATGACTCGCTAGGCTGCTGATAGATTCCCACTTCCAAAATCTGGGCAAACTCACAGGTGAAGAGATCTGTTCAAGTGACACAGTGCTAGGCTAGGCTTAAAACAAAGGAACCTTGGCTCCTGTTTCCAGTTGGGTACGCTGCCTCAAGCAAATGAGTGTGTAAAGAGCACACTGCCTCAAGCAAATAACTGTGCAATAATCAAATCAGCCTCTTCATCTGTCTTGGTGCAGACGAAGAAGAGGAAGCAGCACAAAGGTGCAGCAACAGCAAACTGGAGCAGTACCTACTGCAGCCATAACGTTCATGTTTTACTGGCACAATAAAGAACTGATAGCTTGTGTTTGCCCTCAGGTTCTGCTGAGAGGGCAAAAAGAGCCTTTGGTCATTACCATTCCACTCCTGAACCCAAGCATGTGAACTGAGTCGTGGATTCACTGTTTGTCCTTGAACTGGTGTGGGCTGCATTTGGCATTCTGCTTTTAGATCAATATATAACCCAAGTGTAATCTTATCTGGCAGGAACAGGGATATTGGGGGAGGGGGGGAACAGCCTCTAGAGGTGAGGAGAGCAGCTCTTCTAAATGTTAATGGGTTAAGAATAGAAAGGTCAAATGCCTGCCTTATCAAAAGGCCCCATGTGCAAACAGGCACCAAGCTGCAGCAACCAGAGCACAAGCTGGGTATAAATGTCATGAGTTGGTTACTGTAGCTGTGAACACCAAAAGCAGAATGGTGGAACTGGGAAACTTCCCAAGACACTTCTGGTTAATACAGGTCACTGGGAAAGTCCAACCACCAAGACTGGCTGGAGGTTACTGGAGTATTACAGCTGCTGTGGAGCCAGGGATCACTTGTGAGCCGGGTGAAGGCCCCAGCAAGGGTACTGCAGAAGTATACTGTGAGTGTCAACAGAATGAGCCACTGTGGGAAGGGGTATTGAAAGTGCTGTATGTCAAACATCTTGTGCTGGCAGAACACTGCTCCACGCTGCTCTAGCAAGAGCAAATCCATTCTCCTGGATATAGGAGGATGGAGACAAGAAGTCCCTCCTTACCTTCTTGTAGACAAAGTGGGCACCAAACATGGCAGAATGTGTGAGGGCTCTGCATAGCAGGTCTTGACTGCTCTACAGCATCTCTATCAGCATAACGCATGAAGAATTGGGATGGAATAAGAGACAAGGTAGCACAGCAAAAATACCTCTCCCTTAAATACTAATATATTTTTAGCCCTGTTCTAATTAATCTTCTTACTGACATTCAAGGAAAGAGGCCAAAAGTTGTATCCCATTGGACAGTAATTTTCTTGCAGATACAAGCAATTCATTTGAAGCAACAACAAAGCGTACAGGCGTGCACCAGTGTGTAGAGTTACTCTGCTGTGAGTAACACTGTGTGGGACCTGTCTGCTGCTTACCAGTGCTTTCTGTCTGGCACCTTTTGCCTACAGTAAATTGTCAATAAAATTAATCAACCACCCGATCCCCATTGTCAGAAAAGATGGGCAGTGAGCAGGCATGTTTAACAAGATTGCTGTTCCCTTTTTCCTGGTGCAGGGATTGCCCCAGGAGATGGCTACCTGCATTTGGGAAGCAGATACAGGATAGCTCCCTGGCATAGTTCCCTCCTTCCTGCAGAACAAAGAGCACCATTGTTGTCAGCCTGCTCCCTGCTGTAAACAACTATCAAAGGATAGGGTTAATTACTGGTTAAAGCACTAAGAAGGAATAATAACTCCAAATAAAGCAAGACTAAATATATTTTATCCCACAAAATGGATGAACAGGGTTTGTGCTCATAGCTCAGAGATGATATTCTAACCATTAAATAGCTACTTTAATTGGTAAAGATAGGGTTACATTTAGAAACCAAAAAAGGAATGCACTATATGAAGCCATTGCTTTCTGAAAGATTATTTTAGTTTAGTGCCTTCATGTTTGTTCTACAGAGTGACAGCTCTGCAGTAACTGCACTGGCCTCTAACCCCACAGAAGGGGAGAACATGGTCAGGTTCTGAAATCTGCAGGCTGCAGCCTTTCTGCTGCAGAGCTCCCCAGTGGGCACAAATGGCTGATTCCCTGCACCAGCCTTACTCGGCGCCTGCTCATCCCACTGTCCTCTGCCAGCATCTGTTCATTGGCCAACACACAGGCACTGCTCTGCATTGCCAACCTCATTTTCAGCCTAGAAACTCTGGAGTTCATTCATTTAAAAGAGCACAGATACACTGCAGCAGACATTTTTCATACACATGGCAATGCTGAGTGCTATTAATAGCTGCTGTTTCAGCCTAGAAGCTACTGCATTTTCAGTGACAGCGCCAGTATGCTAATGATCTGTGATGTTCTCTGAACTCTTCTGAGGAAGAAAAAGCCCTTCTAAAAATGTAGGCTTTTACTCTTTTTATTCACATCATGAATGATGACACTTACTTATCCTATGAGCCACATCCCAAACACTTCACATGACTGACAGAGCTATAATGTACATTCTGGAGAGCCACTACGGGAGGGATGGAGAGAGCCTTAGCCATCTCATTTCTTGAGTGAAGAGTTTAATTCTACTTACTGCAATGTAGAGAGTAAGGAATGCAACCCAAGTCTCCCAGCCACACAAAGATGTTTTCCGAGTCGCTATGAATGTGAATGAAATCATTTGTCCTTGCTGAGTGAGGCTGTGGAGACTCTCCTCCAAGCCCTTGTCTTTCATTGTGTAGCAGGCACTTCTCAAAACGCTGCCTCAGCTGGGATGTTTATTGTGTGTACGTGTCTGCCTGCTGCATGTCCTCTCCATGCCTCTCACTCCAACATGCCCTGTCATTTTCTTGGCTCTCAGTCACAGATGCCAACAGTGCAAGAGCACAAGGGTGTTACAGAAACACCAACTTTATCCCTGTTTAACATGTTCATATTTCAAAAGATGATTATATGAGCACATTTATCATTTATTGCAACTGAAACTCTTTAAAGATTCAAAGGTATTAGGCAACTAAAATGTAGAGCCTAACACAACATTAAATGCAAGTTCAGAAGGGACCGTATGCAATTTTCTGACCTGTATTATTTCAGTGCTGTCATCACTTTGAGGCATTTGATATGCTGCAATTTGGTTTAAACCCAAGAATGGTATTTGAATTTTTACCATAACAAACTTTCCCCACAGACTTTGCATTTTCATTATCCTGTCCATGTAAGCCACAAGGATATTTTTCCTCCCTAAATGTCCAATCTGCAAGGAATGGTTGTGAAATTCCATTATTTCCAGGAATTGCTGGCAACCTGCTGCTGTCTGTTCTTGTCAGTATTGCCTGCATTTTGCTTGTTCAGCTTTAAAAGTAAACTTGGTTTGCAAAAACGTCTGGGTTTCTCAATGGCAGAACTGAGTAAAGACAAGAACAGGACTGAATTAGATGGTTTTATTATGCTGAAAAGCAATTAACTCACGTCAAAGCCTATAAAACAAGAGTATAAAACTGGAAATAAATTCTCAGCTTTAAATTCTATTGCTCAAAATGTTTCCAGTGGCCTTTGTGAGCTCCATCACCCTTACCTGATCCCTGCAATTGAAGCAAAGTAGATTTTTTGGAAGTTGTAAGTACTTGTATTTTCATTATTCAGTAAAGACAAAATCTGTAACAAAAGGCAGCCTGAATTCTCCAATGTGCATAGTGTCTGCCACAATTTGGTCTCAGTTGCCCAGGAAAGAATAAACTCTAGGGTATATGGTAAACAAAGCTGGAAGATGTGAAAAAGATTCTGGATTATCCAAACCTTTCATCAGTCATGACAGTCCAAAAGTTACAATGAAAAACTCCCCATCTAAAGGTTAACTGCAGGACCACAGTGTGATTGCAGTCACACGTGACTGTAGCACCAGAGAAACCAGGAGAATTGCTCCGAATTCACTTTAGCTTGACCAAGATGAGAATCTGACCACATCCAAAGAAAACCCAAACAATGCTACAGGCTGTAAGAGCAACTATCAGTAGCTGGAGTGTAAACTCAGTGAAGATCTGCATGATTCTGATACACTTCAGTGACTGACAAGATTCCAGCCCCATTGTTCCTCCTCTCCAAAATGACCTGGACTTCAGTCCTTGTTCCTGAGGCACTCCTGACAGCAATAAAAACATACCTGACACTCAGAACTGGCTGAGCTTCTTCAGCTAAGTATTCTCTTGCATTCAGTTTGGGAAAGCCATAAGGTATGGAGCAGTGGCTGAGGCCTGCTCTCTGGGAAGAGGAAGTCGACCATACACAATGTCAACCAAGTTCATTCCTAAATGCAAACCACGTTGGGCTGTGGAGCACGATAATAAAAACCTGCTGACCTAGTTTCCTGCAGAACAAAATCCTCTGTCTTCCCTCCTCCTGTGCCAAACCTAAATCAGATCTCCTTTGGAGAAATAAATTAACCCTTTGACTAGCAAGGAAAACTCTAATAATGATCCTTAGCACTTGGGCAGCATTTCAGACCATGAGAATAGTATGGAAACAGTAATTGGTCCATCTCCACAGCTCTGCAAAAAGGCAGGATTATTAGAGGATGAAAGTAAAACACAACAGATCTCAGAGATCTTAGTGGAGTTCAATAAGGAACTTAAAATTTTAATTTCTTCCAAAGGATTCTGAGGTATGAAGCTCCGTGCTTTAATCACTTTGCTTGAATACCCTTCTACATTTTACTCTATGCAAATATAAAACTTTCATTCATGATGTGGCAAAAAAGTAACAGCACAGCTCAGCCTTTTGAAAAACTGCATCAAACCACTCAAGGAAAGTCTATTGTTCTTCCCAAATTTTGCAATGTCAACTTGCAGTCCATTTCTGGTAGATGAGAGCTGATTGTATTTGCTCCAAGTGTTTGGCAAAAATAATCACTTTTAATGGCTTCACTTCCTCAGTGATGCAATGTTTCATTTGAAGGGATGCCTGAGGGAACTTCAGAACGGACACAGACTGCAAAAATAACAGGGCATGTCACAACAAACTCAGCCAAGAAAATCCAAATGGGAATTCTATTGCTGTAGGATGCTTCAAAAGGCAGCCCTGGATCATGCTGCAGAACAGCACCTCACTGCAGTCTGTTAGAAGCATCTGGGGAGCCTCAGATTCTAGACTGCTGAGAATGTCTTTGCTGCTTCACACTCCTACAGTCAGCTGGAGGAGCTTTCAATCATCTGTCAAACATGGGTTTATTAATGGAAAGAGTGGAGATAACAAATGCTGTCCCTCACTGCCATACAGCTTTGCAAGCAGTCTTTTATCGTGAGGTGGCTGAAGTGCAACCTGCAAGTGGAATTGCTAACAAAGCTCTGTGCTGCAGCCAGAGCTTTCACCACTGTTATCAAATGAGGACCCTGCAATAGTTTCACTATGCGTGGCTCCCTTATGAACTGAGAGAGCTTTGTCAGCATCCAGATGGTACCCCAGGACCTGAAACCTCTCCATCACCACATGGCTCACTGGCATCTGTCTCACAAGGTGCAGCACCTAAGTTACTGACAAGCTACCAAATAGAGACCTCTGTACAGCAAAATCTGTGAGCCTCTGCTACACAAAGCAGCCTAGTTCAGTAACATGCCATGGGAGAGAAAACTGAAACATGAAAAAGGTAACAGAGAGGTATGCCAGTGCCACTGTTTCACTTGTGAAGAAGTTACTGTCTCTATCACTTTGTGGATTTGTAGGGAAGCTGTTAAAAGAGTACAGGCTTACAGAGCAAAGACAGCACTTAACATAGTGCACCCTTCAGGGAGATGAAAGTGAAGAACAGAGAACCTAGGTTAGATAGCACTGCAGAGGCCATCTTAACTACCTCTGTTCTCTGGATGCTGCATCTTCACAGGTAAACTCCATAAAAGCTGCTGTTCCAGCTTTGAAATGAGGAAGACAAAAGTCTGAGTTCTCACAGACTTATTACTAACATTGGTCAGGGTTAGAAATGTGATGATGTTTTTGAAAAAGAGCATCTTATTCATCATATCTGGTCCCTGAGGGGTTATGCGTTGTATATGCTTATTTTATTTACACAACCATGTTTTAACTTCCATTGTCTTGCAGAGGAAGAGCAGGCTGAATTCAATTCTGGCTCACACATCATCTGCAATTCTAGCCAAATCCCAGCCACACAGCTTTTATTACTGGGAGGATGTCAGAGGCAAAAGACACAGCTGGATATTCAGATCCCAGACTGAGTTTTGCTGTGTTGGCAGTCAGACAAACCAGCTTTTGATTTGTATGTAAACAGAGCCAATCTGAACTAGAAGGTCATTAAGAGAAAACACATTTTACACAACAGCCATTGTACAGTTGCTTTCCCAACTTTCCCCATACTAACTTTTGTTCTTTAAACAAGACTTTGTCTTCTCTTATTGAGTGTTTCAATGACAATGTCTGCTCCTGCTGAAGCCAGTGGCCTATTCCCATTGACTTTGAAGGGACCAGGAGATAGAGGGAAGGGGTAGAAGGAGAGGGAAGGGGTGGAAGGAGAGGGATGGGGCAGAAGGAGAGGGATGGGGCGGAAGGAGAGGGAAGGGGAGGAAGGAGAGGGAAGGGGAGGAAGGAGAGGGAAGGGGAGGAAGGAGAGGGATGGGGCGGAAGGAGAGGGATGGGGCGGAAGGAGAGGGAAGGGGAGGAAGGAGAGGGAAGGGGAGGAAGGAGAGGGATGGGGCAGAAGGAGAGGGAAGGGGCGAAAGGAAGACTGTCCAAGATTCTACAGCTCCAATTCTACCACCTGTGTGGAAGAACTGGAAGAATTGGGTTGATGTAGACCCAAAACACATGTTCTATAAAACCCACAAAATTTGCAAGTCCACATCCTCACAAAAATTCCATGAAGGTTTTACAATGTCTGCAATCCAAACAAGGCTACACTTCAATCAGTAGGAAAGTGACCAAGTTCCTTTTACAACTCAGGAGTGATGTCCACTAGGAAATGCCTTTTTTTGTTTTTAACTTTCCTATTCTGACACTGTCTTCTTCTATAAATGAGTCAGAAAGGTCCCCATTGAACACCCAGCAATTATTGTAGGGAGAGGCAAATTCTTGGGAATTTCCCTCACCCAATGGTCCTGTCTCAAAGGCCCCAAGGACATCTTATTTCTGTAGCTCCTCAACTCAACCCTTTGAGTCTGCCACAGAAGGGGATGCTTCCCACTCATCCCTCAAGCACTGTAGGCACTGTTCTCATACTAGCTGGCAGCACAGAAGATGCCTTCGGACTCCAATGGGAATTTTGAAAACAAACTCAAGAAATGAGGATTATGTTGCTGGCATTCAGCAAGGCAGCAGCATATCGTGGCATTTAAAGTTGTCCGACAGCCTCTGACACTGTGTCTTGTAATTGGAAACATCCTGTCCTTAATGAGCTTAATAAAGGCCTTGCTCCCAAGGCTCAGCTATTGATTATTCCATAAATTTTCTAATGACTGTCTGAACTAGCAGTTAGATGAAGGGAACAGGAATAAACCAACAGCTGGTTTTAATGCCATGAGACCCCTGGACCCACTGAGGCTTCTTGTCTTCCAGAAACTGAGGCAAACTGGGGGAAGTACTGCAACTGTCTCCAACCAAAGTGTAAGTACAGGTACACACTACCTGCAAGAGCTACCTAGTACACCTATGATCCTGGCTTTTTGGAAAACCAGGAACTGATGTAATTGCCCTTCTCTGGATTGAATGCCAAAGGGGTGTTTGACCAAGAGAGGCTGCAAATTCCCTTACTCTGTTTTCTCATGCAGTAATTGCCAGGCAAGCAGAAAATGCAAGTCCATTGCAGATGGATGATGCTCCCAAACCATGTCTTAGCCTCAGATCTTACAGCTTTATTTTAACTGAGCCACTCAACATTTTGTACTGCAGCTACAACTGCAGCTGCAGGTTAAAATGAATGACTGGCAGAGATGTTGCTGGGTTATCAAAGCAGGGATCCTTCCAGGGGCAAAGAGGGAATGCCTGTCATTCTCCATTAGCTCCTCAGGGTGTCTGCTGGCAAAACATACTGCATTGTTCCACTGTCTAACTGGCAAAATAAGTAGGTTGTTATATTTTGTCAGGTTTAAAAGGGGACTCTTGGGTCTAGCTGGTGAAAACAGCTTTAATCGAATGCCTGTATCTTTCCATAGCTACTAGAATCATAACATAAGTCCATTCAAAACATTCTAATAAGAAACCCTAATTTTTGTACTGGACACCAGCAAACCCAAAGACATTTCCTTCTGCATGGACACAAGTGGTCTAGTTACAGAACTGCTCCAGTCACAATATCTGTGTTACCAGGAGACAGCAAAGCTGGGACATGAACCACCCACAAATGCAGGATGGGTCACTGAAGCTTGCTTTGCTCCAAAGAAGATGTCTGTCTTTAACATCTGCGTGGGATATTTAAAAACTACTAATGAAAGAACAGTAAAAAGCATTTCTGAAGGCATGGACTAAGAAAGAATAACCTCCACCCCCCAACTTTTAGTGGATTTCCCTGTTCTAGTGTCTTCAGCCCAAGCCAGTTTCCCAGACTCCTGAACCATAGCCTTATTCCTTTTCTTTCTATCAGCTTATCAATGCTGATGTTTTTTAAGTTGAATCAAACTTTCATCAGCTCCAGGGGATGGCTGGGATCCTTATTCTCATCTTTCATGTTTTGAGATCAATCTTTCATAGTTTTTATTCTGCTAAAATAATTTTGAACATTGAAAGTATAAATCCCAGTGCTTAGTATTTTGATTTGATTTCCATAAAGACATTTTGTCCTTTAGCAGTACTCCTCCGCTTCCCTCTGTATTTTTTCAGAGCCTTTGGCTTCTCTGGCCAGACTCTTGCTCTTAATCAAACCCTGCTGTGACTTCATTGAAGTGGTTTGACAGGTCTCTGTTGACATCTGAAGGAGAATCTTTGAATGTTTTGAAAAGGACCACTGCTCATTGCTCTGCAGAGGTAATCTGGGGGACATGCCCCTTTAGCACTGAAAGAATCCTTTTCCCCTTCACCGCAGACCCTTCCCCCCTTTTGTACAGCAAGGAAGTTAATTATGCTAGAAAGCTGAGAAAGGACCTGGTTCACAGAAGCCCCAGGGGAAACAAAGGACAGATTTCCTTATTGAGGAAAATATCTAACTCAGGACAAAATAGCTAAATCTAACTTGCAGCAACACAAGCCTTTGTTTCAGAAAGCAGCTTTTCCTGGAGGGCAGGGAGAAATCTCAATCCCCAGAAGAATTTCCTCTTAAATTATTGCATAGAGCAACACTTATAAAAGCAGAAGCCAGAAGGCAGACTTTGATATAATCCTTTTTATAAAGTGTTCTGATGTCCTAAAATACCAGCATGAGCTGCCATGTGGTAAGCACTTTGGAAAAGTTATCTGTTTTTTTAGAAATATGAATAAAAATAGGTGGCCAAATATTTTAATGTCTTCTCAGACAAAACATTTTCAATTTCAAGAATTATACTAAACAGAAGTGAAATCTGGCTACAGTGATTACATAAACACCAGGATACTGACAAAGGTTTCATGACTTCTTGTGTTAGTATTCAGGATGCTTTTAAGTATTCAAAAGATGTAGATTGATTTACCTGTACCACACACTGACTGTGTGAGCAGTTTACAGCTAAGGGTTTCTGGTCCCACAGATGTCATTCTTGCCTAAAGAAAATTCTGCAAAACCAATAAAGACTCTTACAGCATTGCTGGGGTAAGTGAGATGAAGAGAATCCCATCACTCTCTACTGAAATATGAAGCATTGAATAAAGCACGGCAGCAATTGTCACCAGCACATAGATGTGCTCTTTAGAATGAGCAATAAAATAAAACATCAACCTATAACAGAATCAGGAACTTAGGAAGACAAAATGTAACTAATTGGCACAAGTATTTCAGCAGAACTAAAACTATTAAATACTCATACCTAAATATGAAAGATGAGAGCCAGGGAAAGCAGAAAAAACACCCAAGTGATTAGGAGCACTAAGATAAATAAATCTTTAAGTATCCCATTCATTAAGATGACAGAGGTCTGCCAATGAGTGAGTCAGAAACTGGTATGAAATCACTGCGAGCTTTGCCACAAGCCTTGACTGAGGCTTTTATCACTGCATTTCCTTTGATGCCTTCAGTTTCAGGCAAGCTTTCTTACTCGCAGCACATACTCTTACTTCATGCTTGCATCTTCAGTTTTCCTGCACTAAGCACCCTGCACTCAAATCAATAAAACCATCACTGAACCATCTAACTACAATCCAACTGAAGTGGAGCAGTGGGATTTACTTCTCAGCTGTCTGTATAGATGTTTCTGACTTCTAATACAAAGGTTCCTATTTCCAGTGACACAGTTCATTCTCTGAAGGGTCTGAGTGGTTTAGTATCATTCTGATCACCACAATCAGACACACACACATTATTTATTCAAGGATATATTTTTCCCATGACATTACAAACTCATTTCTCCAACATGGGGAGCTCATGGAAGGAAATTAGGAGTTAAACATGAGGAAGTGCAATAAGGGGAAAAACCAAGCCCAAGAGCAAACAATTTTTATATGGGGGAAAAAAACCCAAACAAACACCTGACTTTGAGCCTCTCTGAAGCCTCACAAAACCTTGCAGCTAGCCTATGATTCCGCATGGGCAGATGTCCTCTCTCCTGTGCACTGTCTAATCAGAGCCCTTTTGGACTTCAGTGAAATCATAATAATCATAAAAAAGAGAATGGAGAGCAATTTCCATGGAAACTTGGAAACAGATGTAACATTATTTGCAGTAAGCCTTTTACACTGTGAATGGAAAATTTTCCAGTTTACACAAATCTTGGCCATTATTTTCTTTGCAGTGCAAACTTGGACCAAGTATTTTCTGTCGCATGAATGATGCAAATAGTCAGATTTACTTTCTGTCCATTAAAAACCTTCCACAAAAGCTTCAGAAACTGCAGCAAAATGCCTGATGTTTATCTTTCCATAAACCCAAACCAGATACTAGAGTAATTTGGGCTTCTTTTTTGCTTGTTCTCTTCAGGAAGTGAAAACAGCTTGGAAAACATCTCCTGTTTGTATGCAACGTTTCAGGCTAGTAGACAGCCAGAGCATTGAATACACGTGCCCAGTGTTAATGGGAGCTTAACTAACTCTTCATATTAGATCAATTAGTATCTAACTGATCAATTAGATACTAACTCCTGGTTTTCTGTATACCATGAGAGGCATCTTTCTAGCTCAGGAACACCTATTCACAGACTCATCATTTACAGAGAGCTTTCTTAAACATAAGTAAATTCCCAAAGTTAACAAGTCCAAAACCATGGCAATGATTTGTGACCTGATAATTGGTTTTGGAGATTGAACTGTAACATTTTTCTCCCTTAAAAGCCGCTGTTGAGGTAGTGTTGGAGAGATGGTAATTATATGTCAGCTCAGGGGACACCTCTTTAAATCTGATGCCTGACCTGTGCTATTCACAAGTAGGAAGCGTCCAGTGCTCTAATTTAAAACAGTCTGCACCAGGCTGTCTGCATGCCCATCTGCCCTCCTACACTAACAGGGTGCTGCACTCCTGGACACGCCCTCTACAGCAAAGAACTTTTCTGCAGGAGATTTGTGTGGACCTCAGATCTCTAGGACTGAAATGTAGTTACAGTTTGGGGGCATATTTGTGCAGAAGGCCTGAGTTGTCTTTAACTGAGGCAACAACACAGCAGCAAACACCTGCTGAAGGATCAGTGCAAAAGAGTTGTCTGATAGAGACTGAATTCACCCTGCCCTATGAATTCTGGCTTTGCTTGAGAGAGTCATTGTTTAAGGCAAGGGACTGCTTAATCAGGATTTGGTCTCTAACAGAGATTTCATCACAGGCTGACTGACTGAAGCTTTCTCTTCACAAGTTCACAAGCAATTCAAAATGTCATGTTGATTTTCTACCTGCCCTGCCAAGTGAGATTAAAGAGCAAGTCAATCACCTTGCTTTTCAGATGCATTTCCTCTTTTACATCTTGAAAATTCTACTCACTCACTTGTAGATCATGCAAAGAAAGAGGAAGCAGCATGACTCAGCTCCATACTACAATGGTTGGAACAGATCCAGACCTAGCAATCCTTTGGGATTTCCTTACCAAAATACAAGTCTGCAGCTTGGGTAATGTAAAGCATCCAGTGTCTGTATAAGAAATGTTGGGTGGGCAGTGTGCCAGCTGCAGTCCTTAAGCAATATGCTTAGTTTTTTACTTTCTTGGAGAATTATCTTTTGAAGAGTTAGGAAGGGAACTAAAAAACCGAAAGGCTCTGATCTTAAACAGTGCTTACAGAAGACAAAATGCTAAAAAGGAACAGCCTCCTACACTGTATTCTGTAGAAATCCAGTGGTAGATAATGTATTTATTTAGCAAGTTTCACATCATGCCATACTGGCAAATATTTTTATATCATCAGTAAATTACAGAAGGAGTAAATTATAGGAAAGCTACTGACCCTAAGGAATCCAGGAACTTTGAGTAAGTTTCAAGAAGCTTGAGTCCTAGTGCTTTGTCTAAACTGCTGAAAAATAGTACCCTAAAATTTATCTACTCTAAAAATTCAGCCTCATCTAGAATTTAATCCTGATCCTCACCACTTTGCTAACACCTGACCCACAGATGTTTTTCATAAAGATCATCCATATGGTGAGTTATTGCAGAGTAAACAGTGCCTGTGAACACACTTCACTGTGTAAATAACTCAGCAAAATTCAGCATGAACTTCAGTTCACTTCACTCCCTGAATGTACAACAGATGATTTGAAGGTTCTGTCACAGCAATCTTACCTCACAGATATTGACCTCAAATCTAAACCTGTTTCTTAGAACAATGTTGTAGATTTTAGTCCATGCCCAGAGCTCTGGGTGATGGATCTGTCTTTTCAGGCACTACATTCACTGGGGGAAATGACACATCAGTCATTACTTACATGAATATGGGTAATACTGGTAATGAAAGTAACAAAGAGGCTTGACGCAAGCTGCTTCTCTGAACTGGCCCTCACCTTCTTACAGAGCAAGCCAAAGTATTACTTCAGAAAGCATTTCTCTGGACTGTGTACGTGGGGGATGACTGAGCAGTATGGGGAAACTTGCATCACACACTAACCAGCCTCACATTGTGTTAGAGGATGAAAGGTGAGCAGGCTTCTGGGCTCTGTTAATTTCAAAAGATGGTTCACTAGGTAGATTTTATGCCTAGCAAAGCTTAGCTGCTTTTTTCCTTATTCCTCCTCCAAATGTTTTGGGCATTGTCATATGATTGTACTACAAAACTTGAAGTTATCCAAAACCAGTTCATGTGAAGCAAACGGAAACATCTCTTTTCATGCCAAAGGAAAAACAACTCCTATGCTGTTTTCCTAAGTGAGCTGAAAACTTGGAGAGAAACCTAAAGCTAAAAAAAGCAAAGAACTCAAGAAGATTCATGTTCTGGACTGGGGTTTCTGTTGCCTTAGCTCAAGGGAAAATATGTTCATGGGAAAAGGGCCTGCCTGAAGTCAGATTTTTTTTTCAACTCTGACTTTTCTAATTGGCATGGCTCTAAATTAACATGTTGCCATTAAAGTGATTTCTTCATAAACAAAAATACTCTTTATGGATTAGATGATAGCTGTTTAAAATAAAACAATCACTTGTACCATATTTCTTAGCAATCAGTATCCAGTTCAGCTCCTATCAACCCTGAGTAGAAAGTGATCAGGCAACTTAAGAGGCCTTTGCAATGTTACTTCTGAGTGTTGCTGATTCACAGAAAAGAGTTCCTAAATTAATCCCAAAGCAAGTGCCATCTTCATCATCTACCTCTGTATCTACACACAGCCAAAGAAAACAGCATTGATGCCTTTGCAAACCAGAAGTCTAGTATGGCTTAATTTAAAAGACTCAGTTACTGTCAAGCTATTATGGACTGTCTTTAATACTGCAATTCACTTTTGTCTCTAGCCAAGACTAAACAAGATTATGAATATAATAGAATTCCAGACTAACCTTGTAAAGACCAACCTACAGACAAACCTGCCACAGTTAATTCAGAGAATTTGTAGCTGCAACACTGCAACAAGGGTAACAAAATGTGATCATGCTGCCCAGACACAAAATGCTAACCCCCATCAAGCACAGTTAACATCAGACTAAACGCTGAACCAACAGACCTTGACCTAGGGGTTACCATCCCCATTCCACACCCACCTCGACTGTCTTCTACATTAATGAGATTTACGTTAACAGGTAGCAAAAATATCTAATATGGCCTTTTTTTCTGAGATTCCTCAAGACTTTTTAGAACAACAAGCTTTCACTGAACTGGAAAGCAAACTTCACCCCCTATTTAAAACTTCAATGAAATTATGTTGTAAGTGAAACCCAGTTACCTGTGGTCGATGACTGTTACATCAGAAGCAGGAATCCCCAGAACAGAACAACTCTGCTCCAGTTCCTTCTTACGAACCTCTCCTTGATTGTAGTAATTTCCTGAAAACAGCAAGCACAGCAACACCTATAACTTAGTGTAGGTTAGCTTGGGAACAATTCCTCTTTTCTGCATCAGCATCACACACTGAATAAAGGCACATCATTTACATGGCAAGGGGCTACCTCCATAGTTTTATCTGAGGAACATGTGATTTACCATAGTAAAACTCTGAGGCAAACTCCTGCCCACCTTGACCACATTCCTCACATTTATGCACCAAGTGTGGCTTGCAGCTGTTCATGAGCTTATTTGGCAAGGACATCAGAAATCACCATGTCTGATCAGATCAGTGACCCAAACAGTCCAATACCTCACCCTAAAACTGACCAAAGTTAAATGCTTCTGCTAAAGACACAGGAGATCTTCCAAACAACAACTCTGGAATAACCTGCTTAGGAAACTGCTTTCAACAACCTGTTTGATTGGCAGATGTCTTATTCCTTGTCACATTACAATTTCTAGCTCTTCTGAACTTTTACTTTCGGCTTTTTGTTTAACTTTGGAATATGCCTAATCCACTTCTGGACACTGTTAAGTTTTTAGCAAGATTTGGGTGAATTCAACAGGCTAACCATGCTTTGTGGGGAGGCAAAAAAAAAAAAAAAGGAGTGTTCTAAAGTGCACATGTGTGGACAAACTGCTTGCACGTTATCTGGATGGACGTCACTAATATACAACAAAACAATTGAGCAAGACCTTATCATAAACACAGGAGAAACTGCCTCTGCAGTGAGGTGACTGAAAGTTTACCACTGGCAAATTTCCAGGGTGCCTCTGTTAGTGAGATCTTAGTTCACTTTCGAAAAACCACAATATTCACAACAAATCAGTGATAATTAATCTCTTTAGGAAGGGCCAAGGAGTCTCCTTTCCGATTAGATGTGCTGCCTTCAACTCCCTCCTGTACTCTAAGCAGCACCAGGCCCACAGAGCCAAGCTGAACAGCAAGTCCTAAGCACTCAGAACTGTTGAGATAAAACATGGAAAGCCTGTCCCATAGTGTATTCTTTAAGGGATTAAAGTTTATAGCATAGCCTGGGCCACTTGTAATGAGCAGTAGCTGTCGTAACACTATGACACTGCAAGAGAATACAGTGACAGAACTAAAAGGATTTGAAGAAACAAACAATCCCATTTTCTGGTTTAAGACAGATTTTTCAGAAGTCTGCATCACTCACAGAGGAAATTCAGGCATCAGCTAATACAACAAAATTACAAAGAGCTTGTAAAACCAAAAGAAGAAATCTAATTTAGATAAGGCATTTGGGAAAGGTTGTGGCAGACTGAAATCAACAACTAGCAGGGCAAAGAGATTCTTTGTCTTAAAACACAGCCTCTTTCTTCAATGAATTATTTTCTTCTTGCCCTGACGTTCTCTTACTTTTTCTTGGCATCAGCCATGCAAGGTGCATGCCAGAGCTGTGATGGTCCCTGTCAGAACATGGCCCTGTGCAGGGCAGTACTTTCAACCCAATTTTAACTTTGAAGCAATAAAATGAAAAAAACCCCACACAGCTAAGTTTGAACGTATGATTCAAGTCTGTAGTCAGCTGTCTTGAATTACACTAGAACTTTTTATTGTTGTGGGTGTGAGTCATCTAAATCTAGCCTTTCTCCCCAGCAATGTTGCAATCACTAGCAAGCTTTGTAAAATTTGCAGAGAGAGAAAGAGTAACCAGAAAAAACAGAAAATCTGTCTTCTTGCAGGTTGTGAGTGAATGTTTTTGGGAGACTATGATGATTAGCTGTGGGTTTGCTGAGGAACACATCAGCTTGGTAGTCTGCAGCTGAGACTGCACGTTCCAGCTTCAACACAAATTAATTTACCTGTGCGTCTCCACTGGATGATGACCTGAGCACTGTGGGACTTAGTCCAGATGGATTTTTTGCAAAGCCTTTACCTGCACGAGCATTTTAAGGTTGCAGTGCAGTGTCACAGCTCACTGCAGGTGATGCTTCATCCAAACAGTACCACTCTTCCCAAAATACCTAACTTCTACTGAACTCAAAGGAATAGATCTGTTTCACAGCTTGAGAAATGAGTCAGGACATTAGGAATATATAAATGCTAACAAGAAAAAAACTGATAAGCTATTGAGAGTAAAATCATCTGAATAGTGGATCTTGTTGGACCATGTCCATGGAACACTCACAAAAGAGTCAGCTACTACGCAGGGCAAAGCACATTTATACTGAGTTATTATTTCAGTTGAAGATTATTCAGTGTGTAAAAGCCTGGTTGGTTTTTTTCCCAGTGCTGCAATGCTAATTCATTTGGAAGTCATTGTGACTGACATCTGAAAACTGCAAGTATGATGGTTTCTCAAGTAGTGATTTTGTCTCAGTGTTACAGTTTGCAGTCTTTGATCAACTCTCTTGTCATCATCAGTCACACAAACAATGGCAGGATGAACCACCTGAATTTCCCAAAAGGCTAATAAGAGGCACAGAAAAATCTATGAGCCCAGTGACTGTGCTCTCCTATATGGGCTGCTAGTTCTGTTAGGAAGATGTGCAAGAGAGTAGAGAGAAGGCAGTGTAAACACACCGAATGTGTCATGCCACTGAATCAGGAGTAAAGAAAAAAGTTAACACAGCACTTCTTTGGAAAGTTCTCCAACTGTAGGAATTTATTAGTCCCCAGATCTGAAATGGCAGAGTTGCACTTCAGTAATCTCTCCATAGCTGTGGAAAACCCAGCTGGCATCCACTGACCTTTGTCCCTCAGCAATGACAACTGAAAGCTTGGCACCAAATCTTGAATGGGAGGTACAGAGTGACCAGTAAAGCCATCACACCACCAGACCTCAACAATAGCTTAATCCTCATCTTCTCACCTACATGGCTTGTTTTGACAGAGAGCTTTGGAAACAAAGAACAGAAAAGTTGGCAGTAAACTAGCTGGAGCTTTCAAAACCACAGAGGGCCCTTTCCCAAATACAAGTAGCTATCAGTGGAAGATGTGTTCGTAGCCTCAGATACTCCTCCCAACAAAAGAAAAAAGAAGTATCTTTAGTTTTCAATGCAGGCTCATGAATTCTGGTATAGCAGTATGGTCTGAAAGATCAGTTAGAATGAGGTTGTTCCCTAAGCACAAAAAGCTGAACAACGTAATAACTAATGGGGAATCAGTTCTGCAGAAAAACAAATAAATCTGGAGTTTTAGTAGATCACAAGAAGAGCACAAGAATGTCATGTGCTGGGCAAACAGCGGAGCTTGTGTGAATCTACATTCTATTCAGCCCCAGAAAGGCCTTGTGGGAATAATGCCTCCAGTTTTTGACCACTGAGCTTCAAAAAAGATGGGAACCAACTGGAAAATTCCAAAGAAGAGCTATGAGAATGCTCAGAGGTTTATAAAACATGATCTATGAGAAAGATTGCATAAAATAGGGTTGTTTAGTCTGGAGAAGATAAGACAGATAAGTCTTAAAATACGCATGAGGCTGCTACAAGGGGATACTTTGATTTCCACATTCATGGCAGATAGGAAAAATAAACAAACCAATGGTTCAGGAAAAAAGTGATTTGAAGAAAAGCTAATGCAGCACTGACACAGACCACACAGGCTGAGGAACCCTCCTGGAGGTTCTCAAGAACAAACTAGACATCTGTCTACAGCAAAAGAAGACACGTTGATGCTGCCTTCAGGTCAACTGATGGCCAACATGACCTCGGGTTCCCTTCAGGCTTGTTTTTCCATGACTGGATTGTTATGCAACTGTTATTTTTAGATGTGTTACAGAAAACGTGTCAGGATGACATTAAAAACTGCATCATCTAAGCAAGTACTCTGTGAGATGGCAGAATTACAAGATGCCACCAGGCCATGCTAAACAGTGGTTTTACAACTTACTGAGGCTCCTGCACAGTTGGAAGTACCTCAGTGCTGCAACAGGTGATAGAATTGTGAAACCTCTGTGCAAGGTACAGATCTAAAGGGAGATTTGGCTACTGCAGCTCTGCAAGAAGCAACATTTAGAGCAAAGCTGCTCAGGCACTGCAGCTCTCCAGAGAGCACAGGATGTTCCAACTGAATGCCATGACCCAAACCATGACATCAAGTTACCCATGGAAGGCACAGCACCACTGCACAAGTATTGCTCAGCTGCTGTCATGGCAGTATAGGCCTGGAGGCCCTGTTCAGCATAACATAATGGTTGGCCTCGATGATCTTAAATGTCTTTTCCAGCCAAAACGATTATGATTCTGTACAGCAATGGCATCATGTGTGGCACCACGGTGGCCTCACACGAGACGTCACAGCTGAGCAGGGTCATCCCACAAGACAGCCACCGCTCGCTGCTCCGAGGCACCGACACGTCATCGCAGCCCAGAGTTTACGTCACAGCGTGAGGCCACACACTGCTGGCATTCCTACGACGTCACGGGCGGGAATCCCGGCCTCCAGGGGCGGCCGCGACAGCAGCTCGGAGTTTTGTGCCCCGCCGTTCCCGGTGCGTCCCTTCGCTCACCTGAGGAGCAGCATAGCAGAGCCGCGCGAGCACCGGCCCTGCGCAAGCCGAGCACCGTGGGGGCGAAGAACATCGCTTCGTCATCAGGGTGCGCCGTCACCAGCAAGGCGCGGCCGCCACCCACCCGCGCGGCCGCCGCCACTGCCCTTCCGCTCAGAGAGGCGCGAACCCCGTCCGACGCGTAACGGCGCCGCAGGCAGCGCGAGCCACCAAGCAGCAGCGCCAGCAGCAGCGCCAGCACCGCAGGCCCCCAGCCCCACGACTCCGCTGCCATAGCGACCGGCGCCGCGTGCGCGCCAGGCTGCTCCGGCAGGAAACGGCAGAGCAGCAGCAAGGTTCCGGGCCACCAAAGGGCCTCGCCCATGACCACCCCTTCTCTCTCTTCCCCGCCCCGGGGCGGGGCTGCTCGGCTGGTGTCGCGGAAACGTGCCGTGGCTCTTCTGCTCCAGGGCTGCCCAGGAGGAGGGGCACACCGGGAGGCATCCCGCTGCGCTGCCCTCCCCTCGCCAGGCCTGGCAGGGTCTCAGGCAGGGAACGGGACCCCGCGGACGGGGTTTGAACGGGACCTGTTCCCCTGGGGAGAGTTCGTCGTTGCCCGGGCCCTGCAGCTCACCAGCTGAGCCGCCGCTGCTGCATTAAGAAATAATAACAAATAGTGACAAAACCTAAGCTTTTCAGCGTGTAGTACCTGTTATCCGTGCGCTGTGCTACTGTGGAAGAGACGCGGGTTAAGGGAGACGTCAGAAGCAGGGCAAGAGGAGCTTATCTTCAGAGGTATTCTGCTATCTGCAGATCTGTCTATCCAAGTATGGCTGCAGGAGAAAAAAACGTTTGGATATGTCTAAGAATTGAAGTCAACCTTTGGAAAAGGCTGCAGAGCAAAAGGAGACAAGAAGTAGTGTAATAAACATGAAAAAGGCAATAGGATATGGGATGCCTCGAAAACTTTGCTTTTCAAGATTCAGGCAATATTTGGGCAGATATTTCAGGCAACATGGAAGACAATAAGTCAGAGCGTCGTCCCTTTTCTGGAGAAGAGAACAATCACCCGTCCTTGATCTGAGTGTCCCTCCAGCTCTACTTACAGCTCGTCTGGGACACGAGTTGCCTGTATTTTCTCTGTCAGTGACCCAGCAGCTTACTGGCAGATGCTGTCCCAGATGCAACTCTCCCCATCATCTCTCCATCCTCATCAATCCCCAACTCTCTCCATCATTAAAAAAGAGGCACCATGATGGAGTGTGTTAGTTGGGTAGGCTGAAAGAATAAAATGGTGAAAACAGCTTAGAGGAATTCAGTATCAGAAGAGCAGCTAAGACCTCATAAGATGCATGCCTGACTCATCTTCACAGATATTCATTTGGATACTTTAACTTCCAAGTGAAGAGATAGTCACTGGCATGTGCTGGGATTGACCACAAATGTTTCACCTGGAGATGTGCCATGTCACCTTAACACAGTACTCTGTTAACAGAGTGGAACTTGGCTACTGTAATAACTACAGACTTAGCAAAATACATGTTTTCTAAGTAACCCTGTTTGCTACAGTGTAAGCTCCTGAGTTTTTAGTCTGAATAAACAACTGTGTGGGCACACATACCACAAATGTGGGATATGGCTTCTAGTTATGGAGAATTTTAATGAGATAATTTAATGTTGCTGAATCTCCTTTTCCCCCCATAGTAAACCAGATAAGGAATTAATTTGCGATTTCAGCACACCTGGAACTGTGTATCTGCAGGTAAAACACCATGCAGATCTGAAATCCCTTACTGAAAAAAAGGGGGAACAATTTGGACTCTTCATTTGGTAGAAGGATTAAAAAGACATTGGCAACTGGAGTTGGAGGATCTTTAAGGTCCTTTCCAACCCGAGCCACTCCATGATGTTAAAACTTCTCACGTTTTTCGTAAGTCATTCGCCGCCAGAGGCAGAGCCACGACGTCACTGACAGCGCGGGAATCTGACGGGCCCCAGTGGAGGTGCCGCCGCCTGGGGGGGGCGGGAAGGGCACGGCGGGGGCCGGGCACCCTCCGGGCGATGTTCCGGGCCTGGAACGGGTTCCCGCCCCCTGGCTCTGAGCCGCTCGCGGTTTCAGAGGTCCCATTCATTGGCATGGCCGTGGCCCGCTACGTCCGCTGGTGCCCCCCGCCTCCCCCCCGCTGCGGGCCCGTTATCAGTTATTATAAATTTACATCGATTCGCCCGTAATGTGGCGGGGTAGAGGAAGGCGCCGTGGCTCTCCATTCCTCTCCTCTCAGTAGAATCACCGGGAGAGCCGCCGGGCCAGGCCCACCGCAGCGGCTGCCAGCGGTGACGGGACCCCTCGCCTCAGTGCCGCCGCGCCCCACACTCGCCTCATGGCGGCCGCCCCCGCCCCCCGTGAGCCCCCTCAGCGGGGAAGGGGGAGGGAACCCTTCCCCTCCGCACCGGCCAACAGGTCCTGGAAGGAGCATAGCAACTCGGCCTGTCAACGCCAGGCCCGCCCGTCGCTTCTCACGAGCTGGCACAGCCTGGCCAGTTGGACACACCGATATGGCAGGAGGAGAGGGCGAGCCCCCGCAGCCGCTAGAAACCACCGAGCCGCGGCGTTGCCGTTTGCACAACTGCTGCCAGGACCTGGGGAGAGGGGGTGGAGCCCACCGAGCCGGGGGAGGGGAGGCAAGATGGCGGTGGCGGTGGCGCTGAGGTTGAGGTGAGACGCTGCGACCGTCCAGCCCCATCAGAACCTGCCGCCCGGCCCGCCCCAGCGCCGCGCCGTCGGTAAGGGCAGGGGGTCCGGCGGGGCGGCGCGGGTGGACGGCGCGGCCCGAGGGGGCAACGGGGCCTACTGCCTCCGCTGTGAGGAGGAGGGGGAAAAGGCGGGGGCCCCGGCCATCCCTTCCTCCTCCCTCCTCACCGGGGAGAGAGCCGCTCTCGTTCTCGCGGGGAGGGCGCTGGAGTTGTGGGGGGGTCCTTGACGGAGCCGTCGGGGTTGGGGGAGGTAGGTGAGTCAGGTGTGGGCTGGGGTGGAGGGTGCCCGGTGCCCGCAGGGTTTTTCCTCCATTGAAGCTGTTTGTGTGCGGGAAGGTCCGGTGGGGCGGGGGGGCCGTGGGAGATGGCCCTTGTGGGGAAGTTTCAGGAGAAATCCCAGAGCATCGCTGTGTTGGGTGTTGATCCCTGTCTTGTAGGTAGCAGAAGTGCAAGTTTAAAATAAATAAATAAATAAAAGGGGCCAGTTCTGCCAAACCGACCGTTTGGCCGCTCGGCCAGGAGCGCGTCGGTCCCGGCCGTGTGCCACTTTCCCAGCTCCCGTGTCCGAGGGATACCACTGCCGCCTGCTCCGGCTCCACGTTGAGGTTGTCGGTGATAGGGTGTTGTTGGTGATGCTGACACTGAATTATTCATATAGGACCTGTAAACATCCCCAGCTTCTGTCATCTCTGGGCTGCTGGAGGGCACAATGGAAGTGGCTTTTTCTAGAATTGTTCTGACTTGATGGTAAAGAACTTTGTACTTGCTGATTCTTTTGTAGTTAAAAAACATGTGGGTATCAAGTCGGTTTCAGTTAGACAAGGTTCTAGGTGGGCTTATGAACTGTTAATGTTAGACAGGTTCAAGTAAGTAGTAGTCTGAACAATCTCGTCGTCCAAAACCTCTTTTTGTTTCGTTAATATAGTCTTATACAGTTATACCTTTTTATAACTGTAAATAATGTTATAATCTAAGAATAATCTTTAAAAAAGGAAGGACAATTTACTACACTAAGAAGGGGAAGATTACACTGCGAAGGGGATGTCTAGTTCTGCAGACTTGGTTTTGTGGCAGAATTCTTGTATTATACAGTATTTTTAGGTAGAGCACTATAGTTAAGAACTGCTAGAGCTCAAGTAGTGAATTTTATCCTAGGTTGTATGATTTGATGGGGGAAAAAAGAGCAGTGCTATTATAAAAAAATATTACTGTTGTGGTAAGTAGGATGGCCATGGGCACAGCCTAAGTGCCAGAGTCAGTAGACATATAGCATTGTATCACTGCACATGAGGACTGTGCAGATCTGTTGCAATTGTGCACTGGAATTTTATTCTGCAGAATGTTGTTATTCCTGATTAACTAAACAACCTTGACATTTGGAAAGGAAGTGTGAAATATTTGAAGTGGATTTCTCGTTAGCTGAAATCTTGTGTCAGGGATGAAAAACCTTGCAGATCCCAGGGATTCAAAAGTTCAGAGGAAACAAGCCAATGACAGTGACCCTTTTTATGAAAGCACAGTTCATTTTTTTTTTTGACATTGCTTTTCTTTGTGATACAGTATAGGCTGCTAAGGAGAAAAAAAGTTCTCATGTGCTTTATGTGCAGTATAAGTTTCCTATTCAAAATATCTATTGGTCACTAAAATACCTAAACTTCATACTCAAACTTGGGAAAGAGCAGTATTTTAAATCTTTTCTCTAAGAGTTTTATCTCATGTGCATTTTCTAATGTGTGGAGAGGATATTACACATTGTGTTGTGTTATTGTGTGAATCATTTAAAAGTAACTCTCCAGATTGGAATTACATACACAAAATCCAAGCATATTAACTTTTCTACATTGTACTGCTGCTGATGTATGTCAAATACAGTTTATCTCCTACAGCCACTTATTTCAGTTGTTCTTTTGGGGCATGCATGATTTTCATTGTGATCTAATGGGATTTAGAAGACTCAAAAACTGCAGTAAAAGTAGGGACAGACTCTAAAGCTTCCTTTCAGTTTCCCCCCTCTAGTCCCTTTTCATTGTCCTTGTGGTTCTATACCTGCATCTTCGAAGTCCATTTCTCACAGTATGACTGAGAGATGCTCACAGGAAAAGGAAGCTTCAACTACTGCTAAATACATAACTAACTGAAAAATTCTATTGTATAAGAGAAGTATATATTTTTTTTCTGTGTTATGTTCTTAATATTGGCATTTAAGTTACTCTGTCAGAGCTCTCAGCCAGAATTTTTGGTCCCCTTCTTTTATGCTTGCCTGCAAAGTGATCATAATGAATGTTTTCTTGTATGGTCAGAAATGCTCTTTGGATTTCTAGTGTGCGTAGCTGCTTAAATTGAAGGGTTTAACGATTGTTTGAGCTGGAAGGGATCTGTGCCTCGTGCAGGTGCACTGTAGCACAGTACTATCTTGAGAACAGACTAGTAACCAGACAGTGGTTTCATAATGCAAACAAACGTTTCCTGGATGCCAGTCTTGAACTCTTCAAGTCATTTATGTTCTTTAGTCAAATCTGAATCCATATTTCAGATAACAAACTATTCACTGAACATGGTGCCTTGTGTCTACTGTAAATGTTCCAGATAAGCATTCTGACCTGTGCAGGACTGCTGTCTCTAAATATTTACTTTGTGCTATTTCTAAATTATGCAAATAGCCAGGAACATGCTGAATACATCTTCCATGTTAGCTTCTCTCTCCTTCAGTGGCTCTCCATCTAGTAATGATATTTTGTGATGTTCCCTTTCTCTTTTGTGCTAGTTCAGTGTTTATCCACCATCTGTTAAATGACTACCACAGTCTGGGCCTACTGGGGCTTAAGTTTAGTGAGTTGGTGTTCACACAGAAAGCTCCCTCTTACCTTGGAGCTATGTTTCCTCCCAGTATCCTAAGAGAGATTTTTGTGTCCTTGAATAGCTTCCTGTCTAAACTACTCCTGTAATGTTGCCACTCCCAGACTGATTTGATATGCAGTCTTTTCTTCAGGCTTCTTGGTCTGTGTGGTTTTTGAAGTCAGTGCCTTCACCTGCTTATGATTACAAAAAGTGTTACAAAACGAAGATGCTGCATTGGTACAAAGATGCTTCAACAATCTCTCTGCAAAGTCCTATTGTTTGTAACTCTCAGCAGTAAAAAATGTCAGAAATGAAATTTTGATGCAGACAGATTGCCTGCACAAACTGTTGACCAGGACTGAAAAAATTCTGTGCATGTTGAATGAGTAGTCTTGGATAAAACTGAAAATGAAAATGCATTCAGGAAGATGGCAAGGGAAAGAACACCTATAAATGAAAAAGGATGAGTTAAAGTATAAAATATACTTCAACTAACAGGATATTTCTTTTTAATACCTCCTCTTGTGCCATGCATTCACTTGTGCCTTATGCTGTGCTGCAGGGAAAGCGCATTTGGCTCATTCTCTCTGTAGTCTTCATGAAGTCAGCGGCATACTTGTCCCATTGAGGGTTGAAAACAGCCACAGGAGCTTTCCCTGGCTGCAGGGCATAAGCCACATGTTCCATGTGAAACATCTGGGTTGTCACTGGTGGATTCCTGGGCAGAAACTGGGGATGTTTTGAAAATCAGGTGCTCTCCTAAATGGCTTAAAACACAGTCACGTTCTGAGGGAGATGTCTAACAAATGTGAATATAAATCAGTTAGGAAATGTGCTGAGTCCTGTCCTGTTTGTCAGTGTTAAAAAGTGAAGCCCCTGCAAGTTCATTACAAGTTCAAGTGCTGTTCAGCGAACTAGATAGATGTATAACTATGGTTCAGCTGTACTCTTCACCTCGTTAAGAGTAGTTTTGGGGGAAAAAAGAGGAGGAATTAGCTTGAATAAAAAAATAACAGTTGTCTGTACTTGGTTATCCACTGTAGAGTTTTATCTCGGGTTCATATTCTTCAACCCTTGTTTCTGTTTTTAAGCTATCTGAAATGCTGGACTGACAGAGAAGGGGTGTTTGAAGGTGGGAATTCTTCCATATGATCACTGTAATTTCATGGTTTAGCCTTCTTGGAATGTTACTCCCTTTCTTAATGAATGTGGTCACTTACCTGTTCCATTAGAGCCATTATTTGAACAGGTGCTGATACTTCACTGTGGTCTCAAAGGTCAAACTTGGGCATTTCTAGAACCTTGAAGTTGTGTATTTTTTTCACAGATATCAAAGTTTACTTCCACCACTCATAGTTAAGATCTCTTCCATTCTTTATCTTCTTTTCTGTGACCTAGAGGCTGTTGTGATCTCAGAGTTATATTTTCATATCTTGTGGCATCCCCTGTGAAGTAGAATATCTCAAACTTACTACATTTATGATTAACCATAAACTTGGTTTCCAGAAGGCCGTGGTGCATTTCCTGTGGATTATCTGAGTGGACCTAGACACTGCTTTTAGGCAACACAATTTCTTATTTTAACCTTCTTGGGAGTTTTAGCTAAAATCTAAACTTGATTTTATCTGAACCCAGTCATCTGAGGAAAGTGATGGGGCTGCTACCTAGTTTGTCCTGGACCCCTCTTTGTAGTATGAGGTTTCTGTTACTATACATCATAGTTTGTGGAGCTATAGGTGTAGTCAGTATGGATTAGTCAAATTATATTTCCTTTTCCAAACCTAAGCTGCTTTAAAAAGCTGCCACTAAAGATATGCTTTTGATAGCAAATGAGCTACAAGAGGAGGCTGAAAACTTAAAACTGTGGCCACAATTTTTCTTGCTTGTTAGATGATGTGAAAAGCATTTTTTGTTCTGCACAGATTAGCAGTGGAGGAATAAATTCGTGCAGAGTAGCTGTTTTTAAAGTGCTTGTGCTTTGAATGCAAGGGGGAGAAGCAAAAATTGTATTGAAAGAATATTTCACGTGTAGTGTTTGATAGGGATGAAATTTGAGATCATCATGGATGGAATGGGAGGAGATAGGTGAATTTGAGTAAACCTCAATGAGTTGGTGGACACTGAGTCCTGAGTGAGGATGACTAGCTGGGGAAGGTTGTCCTAAGTTCTTATCACTGCTGTTTATGTAGCATCTATGCATGCTACAAAGTGCTACATTGGAGGATGCTTGAGCTGATTTCTGTTTCACCTCATAGTTTTGTGGGTGAAGTTTGAATACTGTCGTTGATGTTTCACAAGCAGTTGAATTACCCCTGTGGAAGGAATGAAGCCCTTCAGAAGGGATAAGGTAGACGTCTGGGGTGTGGGAACTGCTGCAGATCTCAGGAAAAAAGCTGTCTCCCTTTGTGAGAGACCTTATCTGTGCAGTGTTTGGACTCTGTAGGGTTTGCTTTGGATGTTCAGTTCTGTGGATTTGGTTTCTGGTCTTCGGCACATGAAAATCTTTTGTGATGTACATTAACTGCATGTTATTTGCTATGTTGGGACAACCAGGAACAAGGATTGTGCTGTGGCTGGAAAACCCAAGTGTGCTTCGAATGTCTTTAGGAAATAAACTATCTACTTCTCTATAATATACTTCTAAATCCAGAATTCTTGTAAGGGTTTTTACCCTCCTATGGTTGAAATCATTGCTCAGTGATGCTTTTAGTCAAAGAAATGCCTACATCCTTGATTTCCATTTCTGAATGGAGGACTTCCTCCTGCCTCTTCTGGATAGCTTTGGTGTTATTGTGACCCTCCTTGGCAGAAGAGAGCTGTCAAGGCTCCATCACCAAGTGCTATTCCTTGATAAAACCCAGAAGAGGAGGTTTCCTCCCCAGGGATTCTCTGTACCCCAGTGTGTCATCCTGCTAGCTGTTGAGTGGATGCTGAAAACGTGTTCTCTAATTTCAAATGTGTGTGTGTTCAGCACTCTTTTTTTTTTTTTTTTTTTTTAGAAGAAAGTAGGTAGCTGATTAGAAACTTCCAAAGATGTTAATGCAGTCTTTAGGTTTTGCTGTTATGAACTCCTATATAATACAGCAAAGCTGTGTATGGCCTGGGTCTTGATATCATGTATTAGCAACTTTTCTTTACCCTCATAAATTACAGGAGAGATTAAAATAGAATTTCCTGGAGAAGGGTATCTTGTCAGCTGAATTTGATCGACCCCATTTTGGTAGAGCACAAATTCTATTTGTATTTGTAGTTACCTAGCAGGAGAGAGAGAAAGAGAGAGAAACTGTTATTTAAAGATGAGGTATAACAGTGTGATCACAAGATTTGGCAGCAGTTTGGTTGTAAATTACATGTGTGAGAATGCAACCAATATTCACCTTTTGGAATAGCAACAAAAATCGTTGTAAAATACTCTTTTAATACTTAGCTTTCAGTACATTAAATACTATTACTTAAAGGAGTTGATAGTCTTTTAATGGAAAATGTTTTCCTGTTGGAATTCGAAGTAGAAAATCCCATCTTATTTTTTCATCTATCTTCATGCAGATGGAAGAGTCTTGCTGCTATAGAGTGAATGTGACATCTTGAATTGCCAGCTGTAATGCTGCTTGATTTCTGTCACTTCTCTAATTGGCTAAATCAAAATATACTGTGCATGTAGAATATGTCAGACATTGTTTGGCATAATTGTGAGTTCATGCTTTGGACATTCAGAAACAAGATGTTATTGTACGCTAGTGGAGATTTCAGGGGGTGGAAATGGTCACATTCAGATGTTTGGGCTTTCCCTGGCATCTTTTTCAAACACTTCCATTGCTGTATTTATGGCTTGATTCATGGCCTTAATAATTAACAGAGAGAATGTTAATGAATGTTATGGGTAAAACACAACCATATAGATGTTAATTTTTGGGTTTTTTTGCTGTATTTCTAGCAGGGATAGAAATAGCAATTTTTACGTCAGTAGCCTTGTGAGTAAAGGGAGTGCAACTACATGAGATGAAAATTCTCAGTAATTTATAGTGTTTCTTAAATGTCTGTCATGGAAGAAGAAAAGACGTTTGCACAAGCAGAATTGTCATGGAAAATTCAGCAGTTGCTCTCAACTTGGAGAAAATACGTTCATTGTTCCTTTGCATTCTGTGCCCATACGCTTTGACTACAAGCTTCAGATTCTTCTATGACATAGAACTGAGTGGAAAAAGCTTAAAGAAAGTATGGAAGAGGTCTTGAGCTTTGAGGGTGATGTCTGTGCTCTGCAAAAATGGGAAGCACAGTATTCTGGAACATACTTAAATAGCTATTACTTAAATTGTCTTTAATTTCACTGCTGACCTATTAATATTTTTTTGCTCGTAACATGCAAAGAATCTTTCATCTTTTCAGGGTATGCCCAACAGATTTTCATGCTTCTGAGAACACTTATAAGATGGGATATTCTAGCTGAAATACATTTCCTCCAATTCTTGTTTTAAAGCACAAAATCATCTGAAGTCTGCTCAGGTGTCAACCTTCCGATAGGTTCTTAAATTAAACCTCTGTATCTTTTGGGATGGTCCTATCTAATGATCATGTAGCTAATTTTCTCACCATCCCATCCCACCATACTTCGCAGAACTTTGTATGATCAGAGTTAGAGGCTTGATGCAGAATAGTTTGAACCCAAACTTACTTGCTTTGCCACTAAATTGTTCATTTTTTTTCCTGAATATCCGACTTATGACTATGCTGCTAATTGGACATGAAGGCAGTGACTGAAGGACTAGTGAAGCTCATGAATTGTCTAGTGCTTTTATAGGTAAGACTTCTAGACTGTTAAGTCAGTCCTAACTTGTAATGGTATCATGAATACCCTGAGCAGTGGAGTTTTAGATGGCAAATAATACTTAGCCTTTCCCTCTATGGTAGTTTGAGTAAATAACTTTTTATATGGACGTTGGATTCATTAAACTGTTGTAAAATAAATCTGTCAGAAACAGACATTTTAGTATTTTCTTGTATGCGATTTATCCCCAAGATGCAAATTTGATGTTTTTGCTTGAGTGTTTGAACAGATTTATGATTATTTGGCAAATAACAATACCAGTAGGAAGAGTTGTTTTGCACATTTAGCAATGTACTTGAAGGGCTTTGCATATGTGACTCTCAACTTGGAATTTTGTGTTACTCTGTCAGTTGGGGGACTGTTGTGTCTTGAAGGTGCAGACACAGATCTGTAATTCAGGAAATCTAATTATTGTTAATAGGCTGGTCCTTAAGTACAACCTGGGTTTGTTCCTTTTTTTTTTTTTTTTCCCATGAGGTGGTTTCATTACCTTCTATAATGTAGAATTACAGAAAAAAATATTGACAAGTGTTGTTACCACACTTTGGCTAAAGCCTTTCTACCCACTGCTGAAACAGTCCCTTCACTCTGCGTTTTCTCACCAGAGTAAACTTGGAATAAATATCCCTGAATTAATTCTGTGATTCATTGGAGATGCCCTGGGTAAGGCAGAGCCTTCCTGGTTCTGCCGCAGGGTAGTTACATCAGAGCTCAATTTACTAAGGCTGCTGATTCAAACCCAAATCCCCCAACTCTGTGGAAGCCTTATGTGACTGTAATCTAATTCTTTGTGCTCTTGATATCACACTTGGTTTTCTCCAAAACAAGATGAGGAAAATTCCCAAAAGGATGTGAAATTTAATTAGCAAACATTGGTTAAGTACTTCAAGATGGCGTGGAAATTACTCCAAATGCAGAAGTGTTAGCTTTTAGTGTGTATGGGAAGGAAAATGGAGTCTGTCCATGAGACTAGCCTTTCATCCATGAAGGTGAATGTGAGAGCAGGAGACAGTATTCCAGCAACAGGACTATGGCTCCACAAACAGCGAGAAGGTGACCCTACTGTCTGTCTGCCCTCTTGACCCCTTCCCTTCTGCTGGCGTAAACATTTGTGTGGCCACACGTTGAATGATTTTGGGGAACTGGCCTGCTAAAAATAGTCACAGTTTTTAATCTGCTGTGTTTTCCCAAGTGAGGAGCTGCCTTTCTCAGGCACTGCTAGCTTTGGCCTGCTAAAAGTGCTGCAAGACTTGAGCTTGACTCTGTCATTGACTGTTTCCTGGGTAGTCTTTGCTTGATTTCTTAACCTTTCCGTGAGTCATTTTCCCACGTGTCTGCTGAAGATGGTATGGACTTCTGCTTCTTTCTGAAGCATTTTGAGATCTGAGGATCCAGAAATAATTGTTCAAATTACCATTGCCTGATAGAAACCAAATCTGAGTTTGCACTGTGACTGTTGCTATTATAATAGCCAGTTCCAAATGATTTGTGACTTACTCAGAATTCTCCACATATGACAAATGTAAGTGCAAACAGTAGCTTTTAAGGGGAACTCTGAATTGGATCTCTCCAGTAATTGGAGCTAGCCAAAGAGACAAATATTGTGATACCTTTAAAAATAAACATTGTTAAATCATTTCCTTGCCTGAGAAGCTGACATTAACACAGGGCCAAGTATCTCTTCACAGTTCTTGAAACTGTTACTCTTGTCTGCTCTTTCTCAACTACCTTCAGATTTAGCAGCTTATTCTTGAAGTCTTTGCTCCAACTTCTCCTGTAATTTTGTTGTTTTTTTAAATATTATCCATTTGACATTACTGGGTTTCCCCATCCCTTACGTGTTTCACCACAATCAGGGGAGCATCAGTGGAGTGGGACACTATACAGAACAGACAGGACTCTGAAATACAAACCAAGAATTACTGCTTTCTGCCCCTTTTAATTGTCAGTATTCAGTGAGACAGACAATTTGCCAGCCTGGTTGGCAGCTGTGTGAAAGTATTGATGACCTAGCTTTATCTTTGTGAGACATTTAAGGCAGAATTCCAACGTCTGTAACAGCTCTTGTAAATGTTTACATCAGAAACCTTTGAAATGTGCAGAATAGTATGAAAAGGTATGAAAATACTTGTCTGAAAAATAGAATCTTGCTGTCATTGACTGAGCAGAGTTGGAAGCTGATTTCCTGTATTGTAATTTGTCAAGGACACTAAAAATGAAGTTGAGCAGCCACTGTTCTGGCAGAGAAGCAGCAACCTGTGGAAGGATTGGAGAGGAGAAGAGAATTGATAGCTTTAAAGGAGGATTCTGACTGGATTTGGGTAGAGCAAGATGAAGTTTGTCACAACTAATGGAAGGATACAGCAGTGAGGAAAGCCCACATGAGGTTGGTTGCGGTTTAGGCACACAAGTTACAATCTTACGTGAAAAGATTGCCACATTTAAACATAATCTGAACCTATGGAACTTGGAGAGGTTAACAGCAGGAAGCTGACATTACCCTCACTGACCAAGAAGGAGATTGAAGAGTAATCTGTGTCTGCTGGGTACTTGTGAGCAGATGCTGGAGAGAGAGGTAAATGCTTTTAGATGAAAGGTCAGAAGGTTGCCTGCAGAGAAATGAGTTGGAGTCAAATACTCACATCCACAGTTGCAGAACTGAAGCCGAGGATCTATGTCCACGAATGAAGGTGGTAAACAAGGAGCAATGAGCAAGGTATCAGTGGTAATTCTGATGGCAAATATTGGCAAAAACTCCTCCCCCAAAAAAGTGACAGAGTGTAAACAAGCTCATACTACAGGAGACTGGGAGATAAGATGGCCTCTGCAAGGCATCTGAAGAGGTAAAATTAGGAGAGTGTACAGACACATGTAAGTGTCTGTAGTGAGAACAGGAGGCTCAGAGGGAGGGAAAATGGTACTTCAATGTCATTTTCCATATTATTGTTCCACAGTGTTGATTTTGTCTTGAAAGAAATTGGATCCTGGGCAGAATCTCCATTCTTTAGTTCCCTCTAACCTTGTAATTGCCCATATTTAACCATGTATTTTCCTTTACTGGTACCACCCTTGTCTCTTCCTGTTGTGTCAGTTCCCTCTGGGAGCAAGATTAATGTACCCCCATCAGTGGTAACTTCATTTTTTTCTTTGCTCTCTTCACTTCCCACCTCTCTTATTGACCCAGTTGTAACCTCTGTTATAGCCTCTGTGCTGTTTCTGTTGCCTTCCTCCGTTGGCAGCTTTGCTTTGGTTTCACTTTTAAAAGATTTTGGTTGTGGTGCCACAAACATGATCATACTTGCAGTTAAGACTGAGCATTTTCATGTGCATTATGTAAAACTTGTAGGTTATGAGACAGGGAGTTTGAGTTAGTGTTGTTGGATGATTGAAGGATGTTCATGCTTGTGTGCTATGCTTCCCTTCTCCCCCTCAAGTTTCCACTTCTAGCACAGAATTTGGAGAGATGGTCAGGATTTCTCAGTGCTGTTGGTTTTGAGAGTTTCTTGTATGAATGAAGACTTGAAGGCTAACAGTCCTAAAACAAACCTAACAACATGTACACTGAAGTTCTCGTGAATGGACAAACAGCCTCTCCAGCATTGTACAGCATAACTGCAACTGAACTTTCAGCACCTGGGTTAATGATCAACTTCAGGTTTGACTGACTACTGAGAAAATAAGGAGGAGATGTAACTTGACAGAAACTGTAAAGAACTTTGAATCATGCAGTAGTTGGCCTATATTTATGTGTGAGTTTTCATGTGGTTCCTCTCCCGGTCCCTTCTGCGTCCCTGTATTCTTCAGATGTACCTGACTGTGGTGATGGAAGAGAGTAACAACAGGATGAGTATTTAGGGACACTTTCCCAGAGCCTGCTGTGCATTTCTGGCTCCCTGTGCCTCAAAATGGATATCACAGAACTAGAGAAGGTTTGGAAGTGGTTGACAAGAAACAGCCAAGCAGACTGGAATTCTTCAGTGTAGAAAAGATACAGCCAAAGGGGTATGCTAAGAGTCTAGAGAATCACATGTGCAGAGGGGGAAAAGAGAATATGAAATAGATGTTTGGTTTATTCTAATCTGAACATTGGAGATACCAAAGGAAGGAAAATGTCCAGAGTGAACAAAAGCTGATGGTTTCTCATGTGAAACACCACAGAACCATAGAAGTTCCTGCAGCAAGCAGTTGTGAATACTGAGACTTTATATCAGCATAGAGAAGAGCTGGCAGAGAAAGCCATTAAGAAATCGTGAACAGAAAGGCTCTGCCTCAAGGAATCCCTGAGCCACAAGCTGTGTCTTGAGGAGCCACTGGCAGGCTGGAGGGTTTGTTGGTAGAGTACTGGTACGTGCTGCCTACATGCCTGCTGCTGGCCATGGTCAGTCTCAGCATATTGGGCTAAAGGAGCTTTGTTCAGATCTGGTATTACTCTCTTTATTCCTCACTGAAGTTTTTAAGGTGTAGCAGACATAAAATCCAGTTAGTGATTTTCCACATGTTTATGAAGACTGAGTATGGAGCTGCAGAGGAAGCACAAGGTAGGGCATCAGTTCATCAAAGATTTGTACTTTTGTAACTTTAAATAGTTTGAGCATCCTTACACCATGGATCCAGTCGTTCAGGCTGTGATGGGGGAGTAATTACCACATTTGGCTGAGCTGACAGTTAGCATGGAGCTTCACAAAAATTGAGAGAGAGATCAGAAGCTTTCTTTTTGCTGTAGCTGGGACCTAGGTATACATTTAGAGTGTTCAGGTACTGTAGCCTGCAACTGTCACAATGTGCAGTAGCTAAAGCTGCTTGCTTTCTGACACTGCTGCTTGATTCGATGTAAAGCATATGAGTCAGACCTATTAGAGCGTCACATAGTTGGTAAAAGATGTACTCCAATGAATGCTCTATGAATGATAATGTATAATAAATGTTAATGGTGAAGAATTTGTCACTTGGATATGAATTGTAGGTACTACAATAATATAGATACTATAAAGCACACTACTAGTGATCTGTAGTATTGCTTTGAAATAGAAACTATTTCTTTGGGGGATTTTTTGTCTGAAAATCAGGTTTAAGAGGTAAATCTAAATTTGTCTCGTTATTGTGGTAGTCCAATGTGTAAAATTTGGTTTGTTTGATGGAGCTGTGGGGGAGAAAGAACCCCAACCAGAAGAATAATAAAACGTCTGATAAACTTCAAGATCTGTTTGTATAGCTTGCTGAGTTTGATCCTTTCCTGAGCTGTTTTTGTCTATTGACTGTTAATGGAAAATGCAGTTCAGAAGTGTAGCTTTACATGTGATGTTTGTGAAAGGCTGCAGATTAATGTGCTTTGAAATAAAGCCATCTAGGCAGGGATCAGCAGTTACTTTATTTGAAGGTCTGATATGTCTGGTAGGCTCTGGAGCAGCAGTTGAGAATGTGCTACAGGTCTGATAAAATTCTGTATTTAATACATAGGCTCCAAGGATTATATCTTCGAGCAATCAGAGAGAGATACCTTGCATTTAAAATAAATGCCTTGCTCTTTTGGTTACAGTCATAATTTACCTCTCAAAGTACTGATGGGCACAGTGTTTGGGCTCAGCATTTAATTGATGTCTTCTGATCTTCAGGAGCTTGGACTTTGTTAGTGAACTTGTCTGGATTTTTTTCAGTATTTAAAATCTTCCCCATCTTTTCAGTGTTCACTGTTGAGCTGGAGACTACAATGGAGGCAAAGTAGTCATCAAATGGCACCTAAGCAGGATTGTTTTAAAGCTTCATAGTATGTTCACTTTCTGGCATCCTATAAGAGACAAACTGCCATTAGTTGAAACAGTGTTGGGTTTTGTTTTTTTTTGTGACTGCCTTTTTTACTAACTACTTCTGTAAACCTATTGTTAGATGGTAATAAGTATTCTAGAACCTGACTAATACACTGTGCTTTAATGAGCCGTAGGTGGGATTGAGTAAAAAGCCCTAAGATTACCTGAATCTGAAAGTAAGAAACAGTTCACAGGATCCAAAAGCTCTCTGGAAGAAATTAACTTCATGTTGTGTTAAGGAAGTTTACTGTAAATAAAGAGTCCACCTATAGACTATTGCAACCTCTTTAACATTTATTTTGAGTGACCTACTTTTCTTTTCAAATCCTCCTGATTCAACTGGGAGGCTGGTACAAGGATGTATTCGAACAATATAATCCTCAAATCTTTGTGTAGACAATGCTGACATGTCTCATTTTGAGCCCATTTAAGACCCGTTAACATGCTTCAGACTAGAGTCACCTATTAAATAAATACATCAGGAAAAAGCTTTTACTGGTAATGGTTGTTTTGCTTAGGTGACTATGGCTGTAATGTATTGTGGGTACATCTGGTACTTCACTGCTTATCAGTGATCTTTTTTCCTTTAGGCGGTTTCCTAGAAACATGATTGCTTGCTGGTCTTGATCTCACAGCTTAGTGAAGACTTCTTCTCTGATAATGTCAAGTTCAGGCTATCCTCCTAACCAAGGAGCATTCAGCACAGAACAGAGTCGTTATCCTACTCACTCTGTCCAGTACACCTTCCCCAGCACCCGGCACCAGCAGGTAAGGAGGCACCAGGGTTACAAATCTAGCAAGAGTACAGTTCAAGTGCTAGCTGTGCCCAAGGGGCTTGTTTGGACTTTTTGGTTTGTTTGTTTATTATTTGTTGGTTGGTTTTGGTTTGTTTCTAAACCTGTGTTGTAATACAAGTCTTTCACATCTGAAAACAGTGGAGTTGCAGACCCATATGTCCTGATGAGAACTGCTGTCAGTGTTGCTTAGCTAAATAGTTGTGGGGTGTTTTGTTTTGTTTTGTTCTCTTTTATTTGATCCTCTTTTGTTGTTTTGGGTTTGTGTTTTTTTTTTTCCCCTCTTCCTGTTTTTTTTTTTTTTTTTCTCTGATCTGGTCTTGGTATTTAATATCTTTGGAAATGATTGTTCCATGACACTGAAGACTCTTGATTGTTCTAACACAGAAGTATGTTTCATTTAGGAGTTTGCAGTCCCTGATTACCGCTCGTCTCACCTGGAGGTCAGTCAGGCAACGCAGCTCCTGCAGCAGCAGCAGCAGCAACAGCAGCAGCAGCTTCGGCGCAGGCCTTCCCTGCTTTCTGAATTCCACCCAGGCTCTGACAGGTGAGGGTGCTGCTTTTGAAGTCTGTGAATATAAATCTTCTACAAGTTTATTCTTTCTGTGAAGTTAGTTTGAACTTCTGAACAGAAAAGTTTTGGAGTTTCACAGTTTGTGTCTGAGTACTTGACTGCACTGATGGGTGCTCCATTGTCCTAAGTCTCCTCTCCTGCTTTTGAGTGGTGTAAGCTGTCCTGTAATTCCTTAGTCCCTTTGGCTTAACTATTATGTTTGTTTCACAGACAGGAAGAAACAGTTTGCTTCACTTTCCTTGCACCTCTCTTAACAACTCTGTCAGTAAACTTTTGAGAATCCATATTATCTGTATCTGAGAATCCAAAGTTTGCATATTGCAAACTTTTTAATGCTTGTTAAAGCTCAAAGTGTGTAAAATTTGTACTTTTGGATAATTTAATTTTGCTGAGTAGAAGCAACAAGTGCAAGAGTTGTTAGAGTGTGAATATTACCTTTCATATTTCCCAGAAGAGGTTTGTTCAACAGATGGCATCTGTGTGGCTGAGCAAGTAAGAAATGACAGAGCTAATTGGGTATTTTGAGTTGTAAGAGTTGTAGAACAGTGAAATGTGGCACAGGATGGACTTCCAGGCACAGAGGACTAAATCAGAGTGTATGCTGCTTTTGGCAAGACACTTGACAGCTTCATATCGTTTGTTCTAAATACTCTTTTTGTCAGTCTCATATGCCATTCCTGTCTCTGTAAGCAGATGCAACTGATCTGGGTCCAGCAGGTTAACTGAGGACAAGTCCAGCGAATCACATGTAGGAACTTGATTTCAGATTGGTAATACCTCACTTCTCAGCAGGGTGGTTTCCTTCACAGTGGATAGTCATGAATGTTCAAATGTACATTGCTATTGCTCTAAGGCTGATAGGTTCAAGACATTTTTCAGACTGTATTAAGCTTTCATTCGACCTGAATTATGTTGGATGGACTCTGAACCCCAAATTTAGAAATGAAAACCCCACTACAGACCAGAATAAGATAACTGGACTCTAGTAAATTAGCAGGAAAACACTTCCTCTTAGGGAAGAGATTACTAGATGATTTATGTGCCTCTGTTCCTTAGGGTATTAGGATGCTGTTGTGGAGTTGTAAGCAAATGTTATTGCTTGTAACCACCTCTTTTTTTTTTTTTCTTAGACTCTTAGTAAGAGTATCTGCTAGGAGCAACTTTATGTGCTGGATTACTGCTAGCAGTTTATTTTGGCTATAACTGAGGTACCTGGTTCTGAACAAATAGCAGTTATGAATGCTATGTAAATACTGGGCTACCTTAAAATCTCATTAGAATATTCCCAGAAATAACTTGATGATAGTGAAATCTGGGACTTTTGCACATTGCCTTCATCTGGTGTCACCAAATTGTCAGTGAGGCAGAGAATCGTAGTGGCTTTTAGAGCTCTCAAAGCTTCGGTTTATAGAGGAAGTCAATCCCTACTCTGCACTGTACATTTGTAAAAGCTTATTCAGTAGTTCTGGCAAACTACAGGAAACTACTGTCATCTCCTCAGTGGCACTTCATAGGAAGATCTTGAAGCATATGAGGCTCTTTTATGGACATCCTGTGCATTTCAGTGCGAAGAAGCTGGTGACACTGTTCCTTTGCACTTTTCTGAGAAGGAGGAGTTTTTACGTGACTCATGCGTTGAATCAATGGCTGTTGCTGTCATACAGTGGCATTTTAGTAGAGATCAACTTCCAAATAGGCTCATGGCTCATTTCAAGCAATCTGTCTGTATTTCAAAATTATTTGACTGCATAAATGAAACTATGGAGCTGCTGTGGCCATCTGTGTTCAGTGGAATATAGAACCGTATTTATCTCCTGGATTTTATTTGTTTATTGTTTGAATTAAAGCTTTGATTTGAACATCATTGCAGCAGTGGTAAGTTTCTTTAAGGTTTGTAGTGACAGGCATGTATTTAAACAGTGACCTTTAAAGTTCAAGCTAACTTTCTCTTTTTGAATGGGTTTAAATTGTGTTGTTGAAGATCATGCTTAAATACATTGGTCTGCCTCACTGTTTACTAGGAGCTTTACTAAATTGCACCTCTTGGATATTTGAAAAGGGTTAAAGAACACCAAACAGTTTCATTGTATGGAAAATGTGTAGGTTTAGTGTATGCAAAACGTATATTTTAATAGTTTGTCTCTCCTGTATATTAGGCCTCAGGAAAGGAGAACTGGATATGAACAACAATTTCATCCAGGTCCATCTCAGACAGATCATGATTCTCTGGAATCTAAGCGACCACGTCTTGAACAAGTCTCTGATTCCCATTTTCAGCGTGTCAGTGCAGCTACTGTTTTGCCTTTAGTACATCCTCTGCAGGAAGGATTGAGATCTGCAGATATTAAGAAGGTAAAGCCATTTTCTTTTACAGTGCTAAAGGTGTAACTTCCTGTATTGTGTTAAGCTGATTAATTTTTTTTTCTGCTAGATGTTTTGCTTTATTTTATTAATTCTTTAATCCCAAAAAATTACTTTTGCACATGTCAACAAACTGGCCATGAGTCAGTGTTACTCTTTTATAAAAAGAAGATGAGTCTGCCTCAAACACAGTAAAGAGATGGGAGTCCTGAGTTCCTACTACACTCTTGAGTTATTAAAACCTCAGCTGCAAAATGATTATAGTATAGTGCATGAAATATTTTGCTTTTTAGTTGAAAGCTGCTGGCAAATGCTTGCAAGGCCATTTTTATTCTGTAATTAATATTTGTAATGAGTGGTCAAAGTACTCCCTTCCGCCCCCTTTCCCTTCTAAGCATTTGAAATGAATCTGCTTATTTACATAACGCTAATTACTCTTGTCACTCTCTCATTTGGGGTAAATGTAGGACAATCTAGTTTGGTGTGGATCTTTTCTATTGTAGATACTGAATATTGATTAGAGCAATTTGTGTAGAGCAGACAAAAGTCTCTTAAATGAATATTTCATACCTTCCCTCGTGCACCCACACAAGCACACAGCCTCCCACACCAAAAGGTGGTACATAACAGGTGTGACTTCTGAAGGTGAGCACTCAGGTCTCTAAACTCAGGTCATTTAAAGACAAATGAGTTAATAGGCACCAGATTTTTATGAAGTTGATTATTTGTCTTGCCTAATGCCTACCTCTCCTTTTATCATGTGAATAAACTGTGAAGTAAAGTACAATTATGATAGCGTGGGATTTGTTAGTCACTTGCTCTGTTGCATAGTAAAGGTAAGATCAAAGGGGGCTGGAGAAGCCAAGCTAAGGAATGCAATGTTAACATGCTTGCATGCAGCTGAATTTTTATCTAGGTGCTACAGATAGAAATGTGCTGTCTCGATTTAGAAGTGCAGCCTAGTGTTATATGGAGGAGAAGTGGCATTTAGGGACATCATCTTTCAGTCTAGCTTGCACAAGGGATATGTTACTGAGCTAGTGTTTGCCAGCCAGGTAGTCATGGAGCATGATGGTCTGAGGACGTAAATACTTGGTACAACAGTGCTGATCTTAGAACAGGAAGCATGTTGAAATATGTTGTTTGGAAACAAACAAACAAAAGAGAAGAAAATCAAAGCCAAATGAAAGTGACCTGTTCTTTCCTACGTCATTTCTCTTATGTTCTCTATACAACTTTAGATGTACTTTATCAGGCTGTTCATGGTTATCTTCAAGAATCTCATCAATGTGTGCAGACTATTGAGGATTTGCTCTCAAGTAACCCTTCCTTTAAAGATAAAAGATACTGCTTACAATTCTGGTAATATATTTTTTAAAGGGAGATGTTTTGATCTTATTTTGGTTTCAAGGTAAATACTGAAGTCTGCTGTTAATTTAAAGGTGGACTTTGAAATGACAGTATCATAATTAGCTGAGATTGTTGGAGTTATTCAGCCTGGAGAAGGAAGGGCTCTGGGCAGCCTTCCAGTATTTGAAGAGGGTTGGAGGAGAGCTGGAGAGGGACTTTTTACACAGGCATGGAGTGACAGAATGAGGGGTAAGGGCTTCAAACTGGAAGTAGCTCAGTTTAGACATTAGGAAGAAATTCTTCCCCATGAGAGTGGTGAGGCACTGGAACATTTTGCCCAGAACTGCTGTGGAGGCTTCAGCCCTGGAAGTGTTCCAGGCCAGGTTGGATGAGACCTTGAACAACCTGGTCTAGTAGGAGGTGTCTTTGTCCATGTCAGGGGAGTGGAACTAGATGATCTTTTAAGGTCTCTTTCAACCCAGACCATTCTATGATTCTATGCATGGGCTGTCAGTTAATTTCAAATTATTTAAAGCATTCATACACTCAAATATTTATCTTAGCTCCTCAACAGAGGTGTAGGTAACTGGAAGTTCTGTTTAATTAATGGATGTTAGTTTGATTACTGAACCCTCATGCACGTGGTACAAAGATGACTGATTTCTCTCAATCTCCTGCCTTCTTGTTCCCATGAAAGGACCCAGCTTTTGGAGGGAAGCATGAGGGACCATCTTCTCCAATTTCTGGTCAGCCTTGTGGGGAGGACCAAAATGCTTCACCGTCAAAGCTGTCAAAGGAAGAACTGATCCAGAGCATGGACCGTGTAGATCGCGAGATTGCGAAAGTTGAACAGCAAATCCTCAAACTGAAGAAAAAGCAAGTAAGCACAGCAGGCACTGTGGGAAAAGATGTGGGAAAACTTCGTTTGGTGGTGAATTTTTTTGGTTATGTGAACCAAAAGAATAAGATAAAAAGGGAAGGTCATGGATACGATTCTCTAGAGTAACTGGCTTGGACTTCACATAGTTGTAAGCATTTTGCAGACAGGAGGAAACCACTCAGGAACACCAACAGGAGGTGGCTTTGTGCTTTAAAATTCTGTTAGGTGACTGCTGAACCATGGGCACTGTGACTGTAATTTCAGCTTTAAAGATGACTGTTGGACAAGAGGAAGCTCTCTTCTTTCTTCTTTCACAGTCTGTGCCAGGGGAGAATCCCTTGCATGTGTCTTCAAAACCAGAGCTTGTACAAAAGTCCCTGGATCATCTGTATTCACAAGGGCAGGAGATCCTTAGCAGGAACTAAGGTTAGCCTCAGGAAAAGTGGAGGAGGAGGAGTGCAAGTAAACAGAGAGAGCAGAAAAATAAAGGAGGAAATAGCACTCTTTTTTGAGTAAAATCCTGGCTATGCTTTGCATCAGAGCTGCACTTCAGCCATTGGAAGCAAAGGAAGCGTTTGCTGGCAGTAGATGTTGCCTTCCCAGTAGCTGTTGTGGCCAACTAAACCCACCCTTCAATCTAGGCATCTGTTACTCATTGGCAAAAACAAAGTCCTTGTCTCCTTTTCCTTTTGTGACATTCAAGGATCCATGTAGAAGTAGTGTCAGCTTTATATTTCTTTTTTTGGTGTAAACACTTCAGGAAATGAGAGTTAGAGACTATAGGATTTGTGAACTCGTTAGGTCCAGGATAACAGACAACTCTCTGGAGCAGCATGGGTTTTTGGTTTGGAAGCATTTAATTCCATCAGAACTGTAGTGACCTGTAAAGTGACTTTGATCAGAAACCCAAGGAAGGATGTCACTGAGTACCTGGCTGTGTGTTAGTGATGCTTATTTTTTTGTGTCTTTGTTCACTTTTCCACACAATCAGCAAGTACTCTGCATGTTGGCTGTGGAGGTTCATTTGTGCATATTTCTGCTATGGTCTGACTTTAAAAACAACACAGAATTGCTGTTGCCTGCAGTAATTGAGCATGTTTGTCATGGCACCCTGTAAAAATTCTACATTTGGAATTCTTGTGCAGCAATATACCACACTGCAGCCAGTAACAAGACAGGATGGATCCCTAGCATCAAAAGTTCTTTGTTGTATGTTTGTGGCAGGCATGGATGAAGGATATTTAGAACTGGAAAGTGAAGATGTTGCTGAACTAGATGGTTTTTTTTGATGTGAAAGGGAATAACAGCACAGTATAGTAGCTAGGGAATTATTACAGGGTTGTGTTTTTTTTGCTGTTGGTTTTTTTTACTTGTAACAACTTGGAATTGCAAGACATGGAGTGGTTTTTTTCTGCTGTGAAGTACCTTTAGAATGCTGCTGTCTGTGGAGTGTTAGAAGGACTTTTGTACCTTTTTAAAGAATAAGACAGTAATAGTGACACTTGGGTATCTACAATGTAGGAAGGCAGCTCTGTGGATTAGTTCCTCTCTGAGAAGGCAGGTGTGGTGCAACTGTTCTCCAAAGTGAGTATTTTTCTTTAAATAGTGATAAATTACAATGTGACAGTGGCTGCAAGTGTCAAGCTGAAACAAGTCTGAATCATTGCAGGTGAGTCTTGTAAACAGTGAATTTGTTTTACCAGTAGTACAAAAAATAGTCTTGTTATCATCCCTGTTGGTGTTAAAACCATTTCATTCATTCCCTGTCAGTTACAAGGAGGCATAGCAGGCAGTGCTAACAGTTGATCAGATGCATATTTTATCTCTGGTGACTAATTACTGGTAAGGGGAGCGTGGTGCGGATGGCTGATTTTCTTTCTTTCGTCTCTTAGCAACAACTTGAAGAAGAAGCTGCTAAGCCTCCAGAGCCAGAGAGGCCTGTCTCCCCTCCTCCAGTGGAACAGAAACACCGCAGTATTGTCCAAATTATTTACGATGAAAATCGGGTAAGCTGCTCTTCAGATGCTGGGGGGAGCTGTGAACCTGACCATGGGTCCTAACAAAGGTGATCCAAGGGTTGGAGCACCTCTGCTACCTGGACAGGCTGAAGGAGCTGGGATTGTTCAGCCTAGAGAAGAGAAGACTCTGGGGGGCCCCTTAGAGCTGCCTTCCAATACCTGAAGGGATCCTACAGGAAGGCTGGAAGGGGACTTTGCATAAGGGTGTCTAGCAATAGGACAAGGGGAATGGCTTTAAGCTAAGAGAGAGTAGGTTTAGACTGGATCTTAAGAAGAAACTCCCCAGTAAGAGGGTGGTGAGACTCTGCAGTAGCCTGCCCAGGGAGCTTGTGGATGCTGCCTTCCTAGAGGTGTTCAAGGCCAGATTAGATGAGGCCTTGAGCAACCACATCTAGGTGAGAGGTGTCCCTGCTGGCAGGGAGCTTGGAGTAGATGACCTCTAAGATCCTTTCCAGCCTAAGCCATTCTAAGATCTTTCAACTGCTTCTGTCTGTAGAGCTGTTTATATCCTTTATACAAGTAGAATTACTGAGCTTGATGCATTTAAAATCCATGTAGGACTTGGTTTGAATTTTCACATCAGGAATTATACGTACTGTAGATTGGCAGTTTCTGTACTGTAGAGTTCAGTTTCAAGTGTTTTGAGACCAGAAGAACCATTCTAGCAGGGCAATACTGTAACATTTCCTTGGTATATAATTATTTTGTGCAGCTGTGAGTTCCAAAGAATTTCTCAAGATTGAAATTACATGGGAAGAGTTTGAACACTTTCTAATAATAACTGCCTTATGGACTAGCTTATCCTATATTTTTCTTTGCAGATGTTTAAGGGCTAGTATGTATAATGATTGGGGGGAAAGAATCAAATTGGAACTAGTCTGTTGAATCACTTCAGGAAGCTTTGTCTGCTCACAAAGGCTTTGGAAGACTGTAGAGGCTGGAAGTGAATTTGTGAAACCCAGATGTCCTTACACTGCTGCCTCCTTTAGGGTCAGAATTGTTTTGGGGTCTTTGCCTAATGTGAGGGAAGGAGGAGCTTTGACATACTTCTTTGTGTGTCTGTGCACACATTGATTCATAGTCCCTGACTTGGCAATTGGAGAAGTTTAGTTTGTTAATTCCACTGTTTTTAAGCTAGCTATACTTGGTTTACTGAACACCCTTCTTCCTCTTATTAATTATCTGCTGTATTATTTATTAAATGTGTGGGGTTTTTGAACTGCAGAGGTCAGTTCCTACTTTTATGCTCTATCACCATCCAAGCATGGAGATCAGAGTGGTAACTACACAATTCAAGTATAGGTTTCTTGATCTGCTGAGACAGTTTTGCAGCAGTAGGTTAAAAAGGATACAGTATGGTCAGGCAAGGGTTTAAACACCAGTGAGCATAAGTGAAAGAGCTCAGATATGCTTCAGATGATTTACTTAGACTATACCAAAAAAATCTTGTTTGCAGAAAAAAGCAGAAGAAGCTCACAAGATTTTTGAAGGTCTTGGTCCAAAAGTTGAACTGGTAAGTTGTAGGTTTGAGTTGTTTTGGGTTTTTTCCTTTCTTTTGTTCTATTTTCTGTGTTGCCAGTTGCTGTAGTTCTGTTGTGCTAAACAGATGTAGTTCAGTGTTTATGTATAAAAGAAGTGTGTGGTGAATTGGGCTCAAGTGAGCTGAGTGGTCACTTAATTGTAGTTTTTAAAGTAGATTTGAATCTGTGTGAGAGAACAGATTGAAATCTGAAAAAAAAAAAAAGTCCTGTTACATACCTAAGTAGTTCTAATGATCTAATTTTACATAATGAAATCTGTGCTTTATCATGAGTATCTTCCAGTTTCTTCAGATTGAGTGCACTGTTGGCAGAATACTAAAATACTGTTAAAGATATTGCATATACTTTTAGAATTACTTGCATTGGAAAGTACTAAAAGTATGCCTTTCTAATCCAAAATCATAGCCACTTTACAACCAGCCATCAGACACGAAGGTCTACCATGAAAACATCAAAACGTGAGTGCTTTAATATCTTCTCATTGTCCCATTAGGAAAGACATTCAGATCCTAGAGTGTGTCCAGATGTGTCGGTGTGAGCTGAAACTCCCCCCTCACCAACAAGTAACCAGGCTAGCCCAGTCTGGAAGCAAATGAAGAGCTGTATTTACAAGCAGAGTCTAAAATCTACGATGAAATGCAATGAATATGTGCAAATATACAAAATTCACAACATTCACAAATATATACAATCAACAGAAAAGCACAACCGATCTCCCTTTGCTTCCCCCCAAGGGGACCCTCCCAAAGGGGCCTCCCTCTCCCACGAGCTTCCCCCCAGACCCCCCTGGACAGAGAAGCAGAGTTTAGTTAGAGCAGAAAGTTGTTAACTTAGCTGCCAAGGTCAGTGTGTTATCTTCAGCCAGAAGAGAAGAAGAAACAGCAGCCAGACAGCCCAGCAACTGCCCCCACTGCAGAACGCAGAACGTGCAGAGTGCCTACTTTGTTTTGGGTAATAGTTCTTAAACATTTCTATCTATCCAATGGAAGTGTTTAGAACAATCAGTATTTTGCTTTCTTACACCCAATAGTGACTTATTTACACTCTTTCACTTTCTCTGTTCTGAACTTTGCAAGGAAAAATTAAAAAGACAGTTTCAAACCATCACAACAGAGAAGAGCAATGAGGCTGGTGAGGGGTCTGGAGGGCATGGCATATGAGGAGTGGCTGAGGGTGCTGGAGATGTTTACTCTAGAGAAGAAAAGGCTAAGGGGAGATCTTACTGCTCTCTACAGCTACCTGAAAGGATGTTGAATCCGTGAGGCTGGTATTGGTCTCTTCTCCCAAGTAACCAGGGATAGGACAAGAGGAAATGGGTTTAGGTTGTGCCAGGGGATGTTCAGATTGGACATTAGGAAAAACGTCTTTAGTGGTGATGTTGGAACAGGCTGCCCAGGGAGGTGGTGGAGTCACCACCTGGAGGTGTTCAGGAAGTGTATGGATGTGGTGCTTCAGGGCATGGTTCAGTGGTCATGGTAGTTGGGTTACAGTTGAACTTGATGACCTTGAAGGTCTTTTCCATCCTTACTGATTCTATGGTTCTATGATTTAAGGGATCTGGACTTATTTGCTCAAATTTTTCATTGCTGTGATTTCTACATAGGATTTGTGCACTTTAACCTTAGTTAGAAGGTGCCAGTCCATGTAACTTTACAATTCCTATGTTGTAGAACAGTGCTGCCAGACATAAGTTAGATGTACTGAAGGCAGAGGGAAAACAGAACTTTACATCTTAACTTAAAGACAGGAATAGCTCTCAAAACTGGTAACACTTGTGTTTTGAAAAGTCTAAAATTTGGCCTAGATCTGTCTAGTGAGCACTTCCTCAGTGTACTGTTGGAAGAAGTGTTTCAAAAGTTGCCACTGTCAATAAACCATAGGAGGAGTCCTGATTTTTTTAAATTCTTTTTTCATTATCTGCTAGTTGTTGACTTAAATCAGGTACTCATCTTGTGTCATGGGCTATGAACAGAGATAATTACATGCTACACTTTGGGCAATCCAAATTCAAGGATTTGAAAGAAGCTGGATTGATGGGCTGAGGCCAACTCTATGATGTTAAACAAGGCCAAGTGCCAGGCCCTGCACTTTGGTCACAAAAGTCCTGTGCAATGCTACAGGCTCTCAGGGAAGAGTGGTTGGAAAGTTGCCTGGCAGAGAGGGATCTGGGGGTGCTGGTTGACAGCCGATTTGAATGTGAGCCAGCAGTGTGTTCAGGTGGCCAAGAAGATCAACAGCCAAATATGATCATTTCAGCACGTCTCTCTTGTGGTGCAGGACAGCACCTAGCTTGCAATTGGAAGCTTTTGTGTCTCAATTGCCTATTCTTGCCATCTTCAAGAGTCTGTGCTACAGTACAGTGTTAGATGATTGTTTCATGAAGAATTTTCCCTCTGATTCTATGCTTGAAAATACTTTTTTCATAATAAGAATCTAACATCTAGGATCCATATGGGCTTTGAGTAGTTTGAAGTGCTCAATTCTTAGCTAGTTCACATCTTATTTTAATTTTTTCTAATTTTGTTTTCCAGAAACCAAGTGATGAGAAAAAAGCTAATACTGTTCTTTAAAAGAAGAAACCATGCAAGGAAACAACGGGTAATGCTAACATAGCTTTGTAAAAAGAGCACATAGTTGCTTTGCTGTCTGGATCCCAGACTTGCATTCCCAAATGTGTCATTAGAAAAATAAGATCTTGGGCCATTATTCTGTTGACTTACTGGAAAATAAACTGCAGGTTTATAACTGTGGTTTGTTGATTATTTGACTGACTACTACCTGAAATTCAGTAAGGAAAAAGATTCTTTTTTTTTTTTTTATTTAAAATGAATGAATGGAAAAGAGACAGTGAAAATCTTTAACTGTCGTGACTGGCCTGTCTCTGAGTTTTTCCTCTTGTTTAGTAGCTGTAGTATCTGAAAAAAAAAAATGAGGCAGATCTCTGATTTATGAAGCCTGACAGCATTTTTAATCAAACTTCTGTATGCTGGATGCTAGTAATTAACTTCATGCTTCTCTTGCCTGCTGTTGTAGCAGCAAAGGCTCTTTTGGGTGGTGTCTGAAAGATCAGACAAAGCAAAGAAATAGTGTGTAATAGACCAAATTTACACTTATATATGCACTTCCTCACCTTCCCTCTGCTGAGAGTTTGATAGATGCTGTCTTCAAAGCAGAACCACTAAAGCAGGAAAAATGTGTCTGTTGATCCTGGGAGCCCACCCATGTGCTGTATACTGATCACTCAGTGTATTCTTAGTTCAAGGTTTACTTTTGGAATTTAACAGGAACAGAAAATCTGTCAACGTTACGATCAGCTGATGGAGGCATGGGAGAAAAAAGTTGACAGGATAGAAAATAATCCACGCAGGAAAGCTAAGGAGAGCAAAACAAGAGAGTACTATGAAAAACAGTTTCCAGAAATCCGGAAGCAAAGAGAACAGCAAGAACGATTCCAAAGGTATCACCATGGATCTGAAGTATTCCTGCCAAAAAAATCTCTTAAGTTTTGAAATTCTTTGTAATAAAATTGGCTCATCTTAACCCTTCAGTTTTATATTCATCACTTCTTAAAAAAGCAGATTAGTGTATCATACAGTATAAAGTCAGGTGTTCTTTCATCTCATGGCATTGAGCTCAAGTTTCACTTCACATCCTAAGGATCTTCATGACTGTTCTTGGAACTGTCCTTGGGTGGCCCCTGTCTTATGCCTCCTGCTTTCTTATCACTCCCTATCAGCTTTGTCAGCAGTGCTAGCCTCATCAGCTTGGTGACCTCTTGGGCTGCTTTCACTACGTTCAAATTGTTCCTTTCCTGTCCTCCTTTTTAGATCTGCCATCAAGCCCCATTTTTTCCACAAGAAATACAGAAAATGGGCTAATGAGCAACAGCTAGTTAGGTTGTGATGCTTGATGAGACTGAGTTAAGCTGCTCAAATGCACAGAAAGGTTTGTGGAGTTGGTCTTAAGATAGCTGGAGCATCAGCTTCACATGAGCCTGGGCCTCCACCTTAATTTATACTCAGTATTTTTCTGTCACTGGTGTCTGTGTTACTCCTGTTTCATGATCCTTATATTAGTTAGCCTACACACTCAAAAATCATTTGACTTATTTAATTAACAGTTTGAGTGATCTTTTGTTGTACTTGCCATGTAGTTTTATTCCAGATATTACTGCTTTTTGATGTCTGCAAGCTGTGACAATTAAATCCTTATTATTTAAATTGAATCTATCAGACATTTGTTAAATGGGAGCTGTACAAAAAGGTCTTAAAAGGAATGAAGTGCAATTTATTTGAGAGTTCACTTTATCTACAGTACTATAGGCAGTGCTTGAAGTCAGAATTAGGTCAAGTTTGATTCAGTTGTGGAGAAATCTGTTTATCTAATATTTAAAATAATTGTAATGCACCTTTGAGAGTTAAAGCCCCAGAAAAATGTCATCTTTTTACCTTTCTAACCATCTGTCTAATCACCCTACTTCTTAAACCATAGGAAATCAGATAGCTTGCAATAAGTCATGGGGGCTGCAAGAACTGGCTTTGTGGAATCAAGAAATGAGGACAAGAAAGTAACCTTAGAATGGAAAGAGCACACCTAGCTATGAGGAGCTTTTACTTTAAGAGTACGCCGTGTCTTTGCAGTTGCAGCAGTAATTGGTAATAGCATTTTAAGGGATGTTGAGGTTGTCATCGCTCTGTACAAAATCTGAAAATACGCTCTTTTTCACTTTGTCCTTACAACTTCTGTTTTCCCTTGTTTCTAGAGTTGGCCAAAGAGGGGCTGGACTTTCAGCAACTATTGCTAGAAGTGAACATGAGATTTCTGAAATCATTGATGGGCTTTCGGAGCAGGAGGTGAGGCTGTTGTCTGTATTTTGCTAGAGAAGCACAGCAAATGACTCAATATCTTTTGTCTTGGCAGTGAAAGCTCTCTTTCAGAGCTTTGTTTTCTTGATAAGAGAAACCATTTGGGGCTGGTTTGAAAGAATCCGTGTGAAGTTTGGCTTGAAACAGGTCTTACAAATACTTCTAAGGGCTATGCTTCCTAATTGTATCTGTCCTAGTTTTTTCTCATGTGTCTGTGTTCATTGCAAGCTTGCCACAACCTAGTTTTTCACAGCTCTAACAAACATATGAAAACTCTTCCTTTCAAAATCCCTGCTTTATTTAGGTTTTCCTTGTTTTTAACACTCTTTCCTTGATTGCCTAAATGTTCCTTGGGATAGTGACAACTTCTAGAAGAGTTAAGTGGCCAAAAAGAAGTTTCAGGCTGTGAATGTATGCTGTGGTAGAGCTTTAAAGAGTTGTGTCATTCAAGAATTGTAAACATCAGTAGCAACTTTTTGTATTCTTTACCTTTTTCTTTTATTCTTTGCCTGTAGAATAATGAAAAGCAAATGCGTCAGCTCTCTGTCATTCCTCCCATGATGTTTGATGCAGAACAAAGACGAGTGAAGTTTATTAATATGAATGGTCTGATGGAGGATCCCATGAAAGTTTATAAAGACAGACAGTTCATGAATGTCTGGACCGACCATGAGAAAGAGATTTTTAAGGAAAAGTAATGAGCTTTCTTATCTTTCATTTTTATGACATTGCAAATGGCAGTTAAACACCTGACCCCACCAGTAAACATCAGTGACAGGGGGAGTGCTGAAGCCCTTGTGCAGTGCTGTTTGATAATGTTCTTAGCTGGATAAATGAAACATTGCAGAAGAAGGCCTCGCTTTGAGGCCTTGAGCAGCTGAGTCTAGTTGAGAGGTGTCCTTGCCCATGGCAGGGAGGTTGGATAGATGATCTCTGAGGTCCCTTCCAACCTAAGCCATTCTAGGATTCTGTGATTCAGCTGAGTAGGCTTGCATGCATTTAGTCCTTAGAAAAGAAATACTCTCCAAAGTACTTTAGTTCCTTGCTAAGATTAAGATGAGAAGAGTAGCTTTATATTCTCATGATAACAATTAATAGCTATTTTTAAAGCACACAGTTCTAAGTTTGTACAATTTGAGAAGTAAGCTTTGCAGACTAATTCCACTTGTGTAAATGATGAGTTTGCTGATGGAACACATTGTTTGGAAGACTGCTTTGCTTGTTTGACCATGAATTATGTTGTTAAACTTAAATAATTTCTGATTTATAAAAGGTTTGTCCAACATCCCAAGAACTTTGGTCTAATTGCTTCCTACTTGGAACGAAAGGTAAGATCTTCTTTAATGTAAGTAGAGCCTAGGGTGGGATCCCTAAGTTTCCAAATGTAAGTTATTTATCCCAGCATCATTTTCTTTTCCTGGGGAAAAAAAGAAAAGTCCAAAAATAAAAAACATTCCTGATTTGGCAGGTTTTTATAATACTTGATCAGTGACACAATCACTGATCACTGTGTGCAGATATGTCAACAAAAGTTAGTGACATGGTGCTGTTGACAGCAATCAAAGAAAATGGCACTGCCTTTAGGTTTGATTTTGGTTTCTTTTTGAAGCAGGTAAGCTGCTTTATCGCACTGCTTAGATAAGGGCATAATTGGCTCTGCTGAGCCACTGTGCTGTCTTGCCACCACCTTTCAAGTCAGTGAGATCCCTATTGCTGGCTGAATTACTCTTTAGAAGTGGCTTTGCAGAACTGATGTGAGGAGTAAAAGAATTAGGATTTGTTAAGCCTTACAAGAGAATCTTGAATATATACAGCTATTATGATAACTAGAAACTCTCAAAGTTGCAAGTTGTCTGGTACAGATGGAATTATGCAGGCTGAAGTAGCTGAGGGGTGTTATAAATACATCAGCCTTGTGTTTAATGCTGTCATTTTATGCACAGTTGTGGTGTTGTATTTGTGTGTGAATTCACTGCCCTGCTGAGCAAACAAATCTAGAGGGGCTGAATAGTTTTAAGTGTCGAGAGAAATTAAATACTGAAAACAGAGGTTTATATAGGAGTAAAACCTAATTATTTTTTATTTGCTTTTCCACTTCAGAATGTTCCTGACTGTGTATTATATTACTATTTGACCAAGAAAAATGAAAATTATAAAGCCCTTGTACGAAGGAATTACGGCAAACGCAGAGGAAGAAACCAGGTAGCTTATCTTTATTAATCACTTGGATATAGTTGGTTTATTGTTTCATATTTACAACTGTCTTATTGTCCCATCTAGCAAGCATGAGGAGGGGGAAAAGAAAAAATAATTATATTTCCTTTAATGTAATTTTTGCCCTTTTAATAATCCTGACCATGAGGGTGTTTGTGGTTAGTTGGGTTATAATTCTGTGGCATCCCTTCTTCCTTTGCACGTTTGTGACTTCTTATTTCTACTATGACAATTTGTTTTATTTGAGGACTCTTCCATAGACATTGAAGTTGGATCCATTATTAAATCCTATGTTGGAGCCAACAGAAATTAGGTTTAGCATGTGACTTGCAGTGGAAAGTATATAATCACTTCTTAATGTCAATGTTTGTCAAAAAGCAGAAGTTAACAGTGATCCTCATTTGGTGGTCAGGCTCAAAGTCAAAGTAGAGTTTCATAGCAAGAAAAAAAGAGGCCAATTTAATGCATGCAAATAAAAAATTCTGCTGATTCAGGAAGTATTCTTTGGGAAGTTTTGGTAGTCTTTTTTGGGGGAAAATAAGAGCTTATTATATACAAAAACATATAAATACATTTGCTAGGCTACCAGGGTGAATATGAGTAGGAAAGCAAAGTAAATAAATAAATAGACTTTTCTCTTCAAAGAAAGCAGGAGGAGTGCTGTGCATTCACTGAACACATTCCCTGCTCTCCCCATGCTGATTTCCTCTTGCATCTGTCAGGATTTAGGAAGTACTGGAAATAGAACGAAGCATATGTCAGTGAGGAGGTTAGGGAAGAAGGTCATGTATGAAATAAAGAATGTGAACAGAGTATTAGATGGAACAACCAAGCCTGCAAGTAGCTTGAGTTTTTATCCTTAAAGTTAATTCAAAAGTTGAAAACTGGTACAGATACAATGTTCTGAAAAAAATGCTCAGTGCTTGCTTGGAACTGAAGCTTGATGTGGGTGGGAGGAGAAAGTCCTCTCAAATACAAACACTTGTAGTGTTAAGATGAGAGGGAATGGATTGAGCTTGAGGAGGGGAAATTAGGAAGAAATTCTTTACAGTGAGGGTGGTGAGACATGGGACAGGTTGCCCAGAGAGGTTGTGGATGCCCCCGTCCTGTTGGTGTTCAAGGTCAGGCTGGATGGGGCCTTGGGCAGCCTGTTCTAGTGGAAACTGTCCCTGCCCATGGCAGGGGGGTTGAACTGCATGATCTTTAAGGTCCCTTCCAACCCAAACATTCCATGAATCTATGAATTCAGGGGTTTAGAAATCCACAGACCTTAAAATCTGAAGAGTTGGGGGTTATTGGATTTATTCATATCTCAGCAGTGATGTTAAAAGGAAAATTGTTGAAATGTTGAGGTATTGTGACTGCACAAATCTGTGCTAAACCACAAACCAGCAAGTTAATAAAATACTGCCCTCCAGGATATGTGAATCCTCTTGTTAAGCCATAAATTGTTTGCTTTCCTTGGGTAATGGATGTAAACTAGAAAGATTTTAATTGCAGACCTGTATGCAAGGACATAGATTTGTGGACTTAGCTCACTATAAAAGAAAACCCTTGATGCTCTGCCTGACTTTGTAACTGCTCCTCTGAATACTGATTTATATGTGAATAACTGAGTTCTGAAGGTGCTGTCATTGTTCATTCAACTCAAATTACTTTCTCTATGAATTTTAGCAGAGTTTTAGGTCTTACTTGCTAGGTAGTGATCTGCTGTAATACTCGATGTGGATCAACAAACTTTGAGCAACCGCTAGAGAGGATTTAGTTCTCTGTTAAGGGTATAGCTGTCAGACTTTGTAGATCTGAACAATGTTGAGGTGTACTTGCAAGCTACAGGAAATGCTCTGAACAGTCTAAATGGGAAAATTTATGATTTCTGGAAGTTTATGTTGAGAAGCATTGTAGTTGGTGTGTTGAGTAATGCTGTAATGAAGAATTACATGGTACCAAAAATCCTATTTTTTATTTTTATTAAGGATTAATTAGCAACATCTCTAACAGCTAGTAAAAAAAGACTTTGAGAATGTTGAACTGCCTTGCTTGCCAGAACTTTTATCTTACAGTTGCAGAATGCAGTTGAGCCCCCTTCTCCCTCCCTCTCCCCAGCTTTGTTTGAAGCTGATATTTTTCTTATCTCCGAGTAGCAACCTGAAACTTCCTTGCTGATTGGCAAACACAGGTCCTGTAAGATTTATGACGTGCTCCGAGATGTGCGTATGCCAAGAACAGGTGCTTCAGCTTAAACTCTTAATAGTTCATATATTTTTGTAAATTAGAAGGCAAGCAAGTGGGAATATTGCAGTGGTGAAGATATTAATCACAGTAATGATGTTGAAATCCTTCAGAGAATGTAGCGAGTAGAGAGCTTGACTCAAGTTTCAGTGTGGGGGTTTTTACTTTAAAGAAGCCGAATGCTAGATGAAGGCATGTCAAGTTGAGAGATACAAGGCTTATTACATTCTGCTACATTTTTATCCTCAGATCTAGAAAGGTCTTGTTCTAAAATGCTACCTAAACAGAATGCTCCCAGAGGCAACTACCCCAGTGTGTCATAAAGCGTGACTTCTCAGATGAAAAGCAAGTTTGTAACATAGCGTTTGATGAACACGTGGCTATTGATGCTTTCACGTGGATGATAGAGTCCCTTAAATAACTCTGGAAAGGAGGAGGTTTTCCAGTGGGTGGTGAGGGGTGCTCTGTGGTCTGGCTGTGGGGTCAGGAGAGCCGTGTGTGGTGGCAGCAGGTGGCAGCGGCCGGTGATCTGACTAGACAGAAATTCCCTCTATGGCTGTGACGGCCAATCAAGCCCAGAGCACTGGGGATTACCTCTGGTGACTCCAGTGAGATTAGAAGGTTGTATGTGAGATGGGCAACTCTGCTGTAGGCAGCTTAAGTGACAGAATGACACAATTTCCTGGAATAAACACGTTGCTGGGTCAGGCAGCCTCTGCTGAAGGGGCCGTGTGATGTCGGTGCCGGTGTGGGGTTTGTCCTTTTGAATCGTACCCTGAGTTAAAGCCCATCCCATTGCCTGGAGAGTAAAAGTTTTACTCAACAGATGAATGTGCAGGTACGTCGCTGACCGAAGCTTCAACTGTTTTAAGGTTTGTGTTTAACCTGCACTTGACCTATTGATTATGCATGTGAAATAAAATCACTCTGAAAATAGAGAAGAGCCCTGTTATGTATGACGGGTGATGTTAAGTTTGCCAGGCAAAAAAAGAAAAAGAAAAGGATTTTTCAGTAAATAGATTAGATGTAAGATACGGGTTTTATTTATCTTCTTTTTTATTTCTTTATTCCTCTCCTTCTAAAAATGTATTTTTTTAACTTCTTGCTTTTGAGGCTACTCTACCTAGCAAGATGGAAATAATTTCTCTGACATCTTGCCTGAAGGAAGTTTTTGCATAGCCACATAATGCCAGCATTTTACATGCTAATAATTTGCAGCAAGATGATAGTGATTAGTGTTTGGGTTTTCTGCTCCAGTTCACCTTATTAAAATGTCAAAAACAAGCCCTTTTTGTAACAAGATTTCCAGTTTCAGTTTTGTTAGTGAAACAGTGACACCTGCTGCTACATTTATAGAAAGGTTGGTTCCTCTGGGGGGGGTGGTGGGGAAAAAAGTTTGTTTAGACGAATTTTTCAGTGGACTGTAGAATCTGAGTTGGTGAAGTCTTAGAACAGCAGTTTTGTAGTTCTCTGTCCCTGTCTTGCCATGAATTGCCTGGTGTGCTTTGGGCATTTGTTTGAAGGGCAGCTTTATGTATAAATATTACATGAATTTTGCTTGCTGAAGTTGACTTGCAGAGGCTGATACCCAGGGAGGAACCAGTTGGTTGATTCTGCACACACCAAATTTGAGTGGAGGCTGTCTGGGTGTTGTGGCTCTGTTGAATGGGTGCCTGCTTTGACAGAGGTGGTTTGTTTAACCCATTCAAGCCCCTTCAGTCTAAACTCCTGGGAATGGTTTCCTCTGTGTGGCCGTATCCAACTCTTCACCCTCTTTTACGTTTGTAATTTCTTATCAAAGCATATATAAGGCAGAATTTAAACTGTAATCACGCATTTTAAGTAAATGAATGTATTTTCAGAGAGGAGGAAGAGAGCTCTTTCTTCCTCCTTGCGCTCTTCTTGCCTGTAACTGGAGTCCTGCCTGCTGTAACCTCACCGGCAGCCTCAGACTTTCTTGTCTCATTCTTGTCTGGTGTCTAGCACAGAGGGCTTGGATTTCTGTGGCACTCAGAAGATCCTTGGTCTAGATACTACAAGGCTGATGTGGGTTGCTGGCTTTTGTGGCCCATCAGGAGAATTCATTCGTGTGCTGGTGGTTTCTTGGAGTCTGGGGAGTGGGTTACATGTTTTTTTTCAGTGGCAGCCAACTGCTGCTTTGATATTTTAGCCTGGAAGGGAAGGAATTTGCAGAAGAGCTGTGGATGTAGCAATGCAGCAGTGCTGGAAAGAGCCATTTTGGCCATGGGCAGATATATCATTGTGGGTGGCAAACCCCAATATTTAGGCTGCTAAATATATTCAGGGAGGTTAACAACACTGAAAATTAAGTAAATATTTTTCTGGAGGTCCATTTAATAGATTATATTTTTTCCTAATACTTCCTTTATTTTTTAATTTTTTTCCCTGTATGAGCAGTGTTATTTTTCTAATGCTTTCTTAAAACATCACAGGACATTTCCCTTCCAACCCAGACCATTCTATGATTTGTCTAATGTTTGGCCACCTCTAACAGTAAAGTGAGACAGGGAATGCCAAGGCTTTTTGTGTGTGTGTGTGTGTGATAAGGAACAGCAAAAACAATGCCACAATGTTTTTCCTACATGTTTTATATTATTATTTTCTTTCTTTGATTATTAATTTATTTATTTTATTTAGCAGCTGTAGGAGACCATGTTGGTAATTCTATAATTCACATTAAGTAACAAAAAATCTCTTCCACTAACTCCTGTCTGAAGTAGATTGTGTCTCCTGGAAAGTTTAAATCAAGTTTATGTGCTTTCTAAAATGATATACTTTTGCATCTGGATTGCTTTGATAGACAAAGAAGGAGAATGGGGAATGCAGAAACAGTGTTTTGTGCTGTTTTCCTTAGGGTAATCATGGGTGGTGGCAATTGCTTTGTCAATGCTTATTGTGTTTGTAAAACTCATCTCAGTAAAGACTGCAATTTACAAAAAGAATTAAAGATTCTAGGCTTGAGTTTCCCTTCTGTAAATTCACTGCAAACACAAATCTTCAGTTACCTGACCAGGTTTTGGGGTTGCTTTTTTTTCTTTTGAATAATTATGTTTCTAAATGACTACCCACAGTCTTGAGAAGGTGACTTAAGGTTGGTCACAACTTTCATGCTACAAGATCTCTGCTTCCCAGTTGTAAGCTCTCATGTTTCACTGGTTTAAAATGGACAATGTTAAAAATAACATTGGAGAGGAGCAGCGCCGCCACTACGCAAGATGTTGGCCAGACCTCTCTGAGCACTTCTAAAACTGAGCTGTGCATTAAAATGTAGCTGTACATGCGTGTGTACATTGTCACCTCTCTGCTCATGCTGCAACAGCTGCCACCTCCACTGACTTTTTAAAACAAAACGCCATTGCTGAATGGGGCAGCTGACCAGAAGAAATGTAAGAGAAAATAAATTGGAAGGTTTGAGGAGATACAGCTAATAATATAGAAACTGCACAGTCAGCTCATGGCAAGGAATAATGCCTGCCATGGTATTTGTTGAGATTTCAGGGTACAGATAGGAGTAAGAGTTTTTGGCAGAGGCACTTTCATAGATTCATAGAATGGTTTGGGTTGGAAGCGACCTTAAAGATCGTCCAGGTCCAGCCACCTCACCGTGCGCAGGGACAACTTCCACCATACCAGGTTGCTCAAGGCCTCATCCAACCTGGCTTTGAACACCTCCAGGGAAGGGGCATCCACAACCTTCCTGGACAACCTGTTCCAGTGTCTCCCCACCCTCACTGTAAAGAATTTCTTTGTAATTTCCAATCTAAATCTACCCTGTTCTGTTGACCAGTGTGCAGTGACTGTAACTTATTACCAAGTGGGAGATAAGGCAGCCGTCGGTGTTTGTGCTGCTCAGAGCACAAGTTGCTGCAGCTTTGTGTGGTCAGGTTGTTCTAATATGTAAATACAATTTCATTTCAGCAACAAATTGCTCGTCCTTCTCAAGAGGAAAAAGTAGAAGAAAAGGTAGAAGAGGAAAAAGCAGAAAAGGCAGAGAAAAAAGAAGAGGAGAAGAAAGATGAGGAGGAAAAGGATGAGAAGGAAGAATCTAAGTAAGTAAATGTCCTGAAAATGCATTCATTCACCCTGAATTGCAGGTTTATGCAAATATCAGAACAGCATTTGCATTAGTCTGGAAGTGAAATCTGGACTGAAACCTGTTTATATTTAGGTTGGGGTTTGTGCATTTAAAACATTTTTGTGGACATCTGTCTTGCTGGAAAAAGCATGGAATTTTTTTTTCTTCATATAATAATTTTCATATCTTGTGAGTTTGGGTGTTGGTTTTTTTTTTCATATGTTCTATCTCAGTGCTCATATTTTCATTGAAGCTGATAGTATCATGTACCTTTGTGAATTCTACAGCAGCTCTAAATTGTGGGCAGTAAAGGAATTTGTTTCACTAAAGGTGTTTTTTGGGTTTGTGGAGGTTTGTTTATTGTTGGGTTTTGGGATTGTTGTTTTTTTTTTTTGCATTGATATTCAGGAATATCTGTCCATAATAGCTATCTGAAAGTGACTAAATTATGTTTTTAACTGCTCTCAGAGAGAATACCAAAGAAAAGGACAAAACTGAAGTTGCACCAGAGGAAACGGAGGAAAGGGAGCAGGCCACTCCTAGGGGCCGAAAAACTGCCAATAGCCAAGGTCGTCGTAAGGGCAGAATCACCAGATCCATGACAAATGAAGCTGCACAAGCAAATGCTGCTGCAGCTGCAGCCACTGAAGAACCACCACCACCTCTTCCACCCCCACCAGAACCTTGTGAGTAGCATTTATAGGACGCCTGGGGACCCAGCTGGTCGCAGGCTCTGCACTGACACAAGGCTGTTGTGTAGGTGCAGTGCACTTTGGTTTTTTTCTGTTTAGAATTGCACCTTTATTCTTAGGCCTGCTTATAATTTTGTGTGGTACTGTTAAAATTCACAAGTGTAACTTCATGACTGCTCTATGTGTGATCAGATAACACTGTTAGAAACATGATGGGGGGGGGGGTACAAAAGGCAGTTGAGCCTTTCTGTGACTGCATTTTCTCTCTTTGCAAGGTTAATGTAGAGATCCAAATGCCTTTCACTCAGATTGACTAATGGGTTGTAGCTCAGAGAGGTTATTGTTAAATAAGCAGGCCTGATATTTGAGCACTTCAGAGAGTTTCATAATCTGAAATAGATCCTAGCAAGTTGTTTTTCTTGTTGTTGTTTCTGCATTAGATGGCAAGAGACCTCTTTAAAAAAAATGTTGCTTTCTTGCATGGATGGTTAAAAAAGACAGCACTCTCTGACTGCATTTCTGGAAAGACTGGTCCAGAAATACCAGCAAACAGAATACTTTCTGGGTAGTAAATAATTATCCAGGATGGCAGGGCAGGTGTTTTTTTTCTTTCAATTTTTTTTTTCTCACTGTGCTGTGGTAAAGTTTGTTGCTCTGAGGTCTTAAACAGGGTATTTACTTGCAGCTGCTCTTGTAGAATTTGTAGCAACCCTTTTGCTGCTCAGATATTTTGCATATCCTAAAGAACAGAGTAGCTGAGCAAATTAGTTCTAGCTTGCTCAGTTGATAATGGTGAGTTTTGTTAGCAGCTAGAAAAAGGCAATAGAGGGGTTTGCTTTGAGGGGTTTTTAAAATGATTTTATAGGGTTTTCTAGAAGATCCAAGCCAGCTTTTCAGTGGATCAGACACTTTGTAGTGTCCTACTTTTATTGTTAATGGAAGCTGTTGAAGGGTCCATGTTGCATGCTGTGCATAAAGGCAGGTTTTATGAAGAGGAAATGGAGGCTGTTGCAGCTTAATGCCGTTCAGAAATTTGAACAGAATGATGTCAAATCCAAGGAAGTGAACTAAAAGTATTTTGCATTGACTCATATTTAGCTTCCTGCTTTTTTTATACTCACTGGTCTTTTGTTTTCTTTTATTTTTCTCTGTTTGTCCCATAGGAGACTCAGTGAATACAAGAATAGTAGATTTCTTGATACCCACTACCCACTAAATAACCACTTCAGTCCTTTCCGCAGCAGTCAGTGACATAAGATGGAACTAGCTTATAGCATGTTGGATTGCTGCTTTTAGTAGTTGATGGTAATTATTGACAGTTTAAATAAAATTTTAGTGATATGTACATCTAAGTTACTTAAAAGCCTTCCCCGACAGATAATTAATCATAGTTTTGTAGGCAGAATAGTTTGAACAATTGGCTCTGAGTTTGTGGTGGTTTCTACTATATCTCTAACTTGATTTAATGGAGATTGAATACTTCCCACTGACAAGAGCAGCTTTCCCAAGTCACTTGAACAAGCCCTAATGTAAATAGATTAGTTGACTGTGGGATGCATGATTGGTGCCATAATAGTGACTCTTGTCTTTGATCAGTTTCTTTGTTTCTCTTCCAGCTTCTGCAGAGCCTGTGGAGACATCTCGCTGGACAGAAGAAGAAATGGAAGTTGCTAAGAAAGGTAAACTTTGTGAAACTTAGGAGTTGTGAATACTTGTGCTTAAAAAATTCCAATACTGAATTCCTGAGCAGGAGTGCTGGGATTAGTTGCAGCACTACCCTGAATGAATAATTTGAAATTTACTGTTGGTTTATTCTTTATTTAAGGGGGGGAAGAAAAAAGGCAAGAAGCATCTTTAACAGATAAAATAATTTTTGAGTCTTATGTTGACTTTTTTCATATGGGCTACAGTTGTTTGATGTTGTACTTGGTCCATAGAAGTCTGTGAGGCAGATGTGAAGGTGTGTATGTTACATGTAAAAAATATTCAAAGTAATGTGTTAGAAAAAATTCCTTTTGTATAAGACATTCTTTTCTTAGGAAAATGAATGTGGTTTATGACTTGTCTATTCATTTGGCAGATGCTGTTACTTGTAAATTTTATGCATAAAAGCAGTATTTTAACAGATACTACATATTAGCAACAGCAAAGGGTAAAGTTTAAAGGCTTCATAAGCAGACACTGAGGCTAACACAAGTTGTTTTTTTCACTCCCATAAGTAGTTATCAACTGCATTGTCATAGGAGAGTTCTCTTAAGGACAGCAGGAATTCTGTTTCTTACCTTGCCATGTGCATTGCTGTCCATTTCTTTAGGTTTGGGTAGCAGAATTATTTCTCATAGTAAATATTGGTTCCTGTGTGTTTGAACAGGCCTGGTGGAACACGGCCGGAACTGGGCAGCGATTGCCAAAATGGTTGGGACAAAAAGCGAAGCTCAGTGTAAGAACTTCTACTTCAACTATAAAAGGAGACACAACCTCGACAGCCTCCTCCAACAGCACAAACAGAAGGTGAGTGGATATTGGGGCATTGGATAATTTGCAGAGGAGAGCTTGGCATCTTTCTGAAGTCGTTCATCACACTTCACTAAGACTGTTTTGCAATCACCACTTATTTCCTTTTGTTCTTGTTTGTGTGTTGTGACATAAATCTGGAAGAGGCGACTGATGCTCACTGACCTGTGATACTAATCACTTCTTGCTTTAAAATGCAGTAGAAAATTGTCTATCAGATAGAATATTCAAGCCTGAAGAATTCTTTAGTGCCCTGAAAACCATGTTCCTAATCAGTACACCAGCAATTGCTACTGAAGTTCAGGTCATTGCCATAGAACAGTTACCTCAAAACACAATAAGCACAAAGCTTAAAAAAACACAAAGCCAGAGAATTGGTACAAGACCAGGAACCAGAAGTTTTGGGGCATCTAAAGCAGAATCCTGAGTGCAAATCCTTTAAGCTATGGTGTTATCCTAGTCTTCTCTCACTGAAGTGAGGAGAGTCAGTGCCTGTGTTTGCTGCAGTAGTTCCATTGTTCCCCAAGCATGTCGTGAGACAGTTCTCAAACTTACTTTTAATCATCAGCAGCAAAAACTGGCCTGAAGTTGAAAGAGTGTGCCCTTGTGAATGAATCTGTGCTCAGCAAAGATTCTCTGTCTTTTATTTCAACCTTGGATTGGCAAAAGAGAATGCATGTAAAAGGAAATAGGACTTGCAGGTTTTCAGTCTGATGTAAATGCTGTGTCTTTGTCAGTCATCACGACGGCCCCGTGAGGAGCGAGATGTGTCACAGTGTGAGAGTGTAGCCTCGACTGTGTCAGCTCAGGAGGATGAAGATATTGAAGCATCTAATGAAGAAGAGAACCCAGAAGACAGTGAAGGTAACTTTTCTGGGAAGGGAAGTCGTGTGCACAGAAAGGGACCTATGTTTTGTGCCTGTTATGTGCTCAGAAAGAATGGCAATTCCCAAAGGAGATAAACTAGAACTGCTAACTTACAGCATGTCAGCATGTCCATCAGATGGGACTGATTTTTCATGTCACATCAGTGTTTTGCCACTTGTGCCAGTGATGTCTCTAAAAAATGTTCATTTAAATCATTAGAGCTGTACCTTATGTACTGTGAATGTTGACTCTAACCTTGTACTAAAGATGCATGCTATATGGCAGGACCAAGTGTCTGACATGCACAGGAGTATACTTGGCTGGCTCTTTAAGATCAGAACTAGCTAAGTGGTCTTACTCCTGTGATTCCAGTCTCCTTCCTTAACCTGTGTCTGATGATTTCTGGCTGCTCGCCCTTCAGGGCAATTGTCTTGTTCTGTCAGATGTATTTGATTATTCTAAAGAAGCAGTTAATTGAAGACTGGTTAGATTTTATTAGCATTGAACCTTTATGCCAAAACTTTTTTCTTGCCCCAGGTGCTGAAAATAGTTCTGATACAGAAAGTGCTCCATCTCCAACTCCAGCAGAACCTGCTAAACCAGCTGAAGAAACTCCATCTGATAGTGCTGCTCCTAAAGTAACCACTGAGGCAACAGCAGAACAAGAATCTACCGTTAAACCTGCACCCAGCACATCTCCCTCAGCAGCCCAAAGTGTGTCAACAGCTGAAAGTCAGACCCCTGAGCCACAGGTTAAGGAAGAAATAAATAATGAAGCAGAAGAGCCTATGGAGGTTGACAGTAGAAGCCATCCAGTTGAAGCTAAGCCTGTGATTACTCTTCCAGTGCATACCAAAGTAGAACCTGTAGAGACTGAGATGAGGCTGCCAGAGAACATTCAAGTGAAAATAGAGAGTGATGCCAAAGAGAGAGAGATGGAGAAACCGAAGGAGAAATCAGAACCTGAGGAAATGGACTATAGCTTGTCACAACAAGTTAATACAGCAAGACAAGAGTCCCATTCAGATAATGATTCAAGTGCCACCTGTAGTGCTGATGAGGAAGTTGATGGAGAACCCGACAGACAAGGGTGAGTTTAACTATTTAGCATCCCCCCGCTTTTGGGGCATGGCTGATGCCATGCTGAAGTCTTTTCAGTGTGCTGGTGGTGCAGTTCCTGTGTAACCATAGCACAGCATCAGAGGCAGTGCTCCCTCCCTCTCAGTGGGCTTAATATACACGCAGTACGAAGGAGAGATGTTAAATGTCAAAAGTATCCAGTGTCATGGTTCTGCATGTGGACTCTAGAAGGGTGCAGCTGATAATGTTTCTCCACTCTCTTCCCTCAGACACTCTTTCCACTTCACAAATATATTAGCCCTCTATTGTCTACTGCTGTTTGTTTATTCCTTGTGGATTAAATCTATCAAGTGCTTCTTATTTATCCTTTTGCAGAGCATTCTTTATAAAGAAGGTTCTGTTCTTGCATGTAGAAACTGCATACAAATGTTGCTGGTACTGGAGATTCTGTATACCTTTATTTCTGTGTATTACCAAAATACAGCAGCATCTGTTGCCTGTTGGACCAGATATGCTGTGGGCCCAAACATAACATGATTCTGATTTTTCAGCTCTTTGTCCAGAGTGTTTCATTGTGTTGTTTTTTTTCTGAAACTGAGAGGCAGACTCTTGCCTGTAAATATATAAAAAAGAAAGTTTAAACTTGGTCTTTTTGATGATGTTTTTCTCTTCCTTCTATCTTTTTTTGCAGTATCTTCAGCAGGGAGTCAAAGCCCTCACTGTTAAATCCCACTGGGTCAATACTGGTATCATCCACCATAAAGCAAGGGCAGATGGACCTGCAACAGCTTCACCACCGAGCTGCTGTCATTCCACCTATGGTATGGGCTGTTGCTGTGATATTTGAAGGAGTATCTGTTGTCTCTAAAACTAGTTGCAACACTAAAGCAGTGAAAAAGTCATGACACAAAGAAATTTCTCCTTTGCTTTGTTGTCACACTTTTGAGGAGGAAAGTCGGTTAGGCACAACTCATAGCTTAGAAGCAGGCACGAGCCATTTAGACACCCATAGACTGCAGTGGAGACACTGAGCAAGACAGTTGCTTCAGCAGGTATCTGTGTTGATGTCCCTGATATTAAAGCCTTCCCATCCTTGCAGGTTTCTTGCAGTCCCTGTACTGTCCCTGTGGGCACACCAGTGAGTGGCTATGCGCTCTATCAGCGGCACATCAAAGCAATGCACGAGTCAGCGCTGCTGGAGGAGCAACGCCAGAGGCAAGAGCAGCTGGATATGGAGTATCGAAGTGCTGTGAGCCCTTGTGGCACTTCCAAGAGCCCTAGTGTTGAGTGGGAAGGTAGGCATGTCATGGAAATAACCCTGCACTTTATCACAGAATCACAGAATGTTAGGGATTGGAAGGGAGCTTGAAAGCTCATCCAGTCCAACCCCTCTGCCAGAGCAGGATCACCTAGAGCAGATCACACGGGAACACGTCCAGGAGGTTTTGAAAGTCTCCAGTGAAGGAGACTCCACAACCTGATTGGGCAGCTTCTTCTAGTGCTGTTGTGTTATACCGTTGCCTCATTTGAGAATGAAAATTTAGTCTATTGATCATTAACTATTGTTTTCTGATAGCCCTTGATTGAAGAAACCTAGAGACCTTGAGGTCTACTGTAGAGATCTTGCTGCAGCTTCAGTGTTGGAGACGTTGTAGCCCCTTTTAATACGGCAGAAAAGCTGGCTCCATTTGTGTGAAATCCAAAAATGAGTTATTGCTACAGAAAGAGATTCAGAAAAATGAGACATGGAGGTGAAATGACCCCAATAACTGCATGTTCTCCGAGAGCCCCTTTAAGAAGCTGAAGATGAAAATGGGAGAGAATTGCTAAAGGAGTATGAACACAATTTAAAAAGGAATGTTTTACTGCTCTGGTATACACAGGTGGACACTGAGCCCTGGAGTAGGGCACCAAAGTTTTGTAGAACTGTCATACTCTAGCCTGCTGTCCACAGGAGGGCTGTGTGAAAGGTGCTTTCCTTTTGGAAATCTGGTGGTTGGTTGCTTTTGTGAATGTAGAGGATACTTGGAGGCAGGCTTCTGAGCCTGGCTGTCAAGTCCTGTGTTTCTTGAATGTGGCTCTTAGTATGACCTTCAGTATAGAGCAAGGCTAAAACTGCTCACAGAACCTGGCAGGGTGACCAAACAAAGACATAGCTGTTAGATGCTGGTTACAGGAAAGTGCTTCAGAGGGACAGTGTCAGTTCCATCAGCCAAACTGCTGTGCAAAGGCCACAGGATGCCTTTCTTAGCTTTCATTAGACATTCTTATTATGCTTTCTGTCTGGTGTATTGACCATACTTTCATTCCCTGAAGTGAAATTATTTGAATTCTATCAACAGCTTGCAAATTACAAGCAACTTAGCAGAAGACTGAGGGGTTTATTCTGCGTGCAAGAAAAGCATATCCTGTGGGAGGCCCAGTTCTGTACTAAGTGTGTAACTTCTACCTCAGCTTCCTTTGCTAGAAAAGGAATAGGTTCACAAACTGTTGTAAGAGGGAAATAAACTCAGTGAGATTAATGTGCTGGCTGTTACAGTGTTAGAGAAACCATCCCAGCTTCACAGTTCTGCATTTTTAGGTCTTACGTTCTTATGTGTTTTCTCCCTTGCCTCAACAGTATTAACAACATGAACTGTCAAGTTCTTTGAAACCCAAGTATTCTGTGTTTAATATACATAACAGTTTAAATGGTGTGAGGAAAATGCTTCAACTTAATTACTTCTACCCAAAGTAAAATTAAAGACATAACCATTTTTTCTGCGTGTTAAAATAGTGAGAAGGGAGCTTGTAGATATGTGCAGGGGAGGGTAAGATTGGGGGGGAGCTTGGGAGTTGCTTCTTGAGGTGGAAAGTTTGGAGTTGCTTAAAAGTACCATTAACTGAAATGCTACCTGAAATAACTCTTGGCATTGGCAGTACTGCATCATGAAGTGTGGGAAAGTTCTGGGGTGAACTCTGCCAGCAGAAATGAATGTGGTTGTTGAGGCAGACAGACAGGGAGTCATAATGTCGTAGTCAATGTAAATGGGTTCTGCAAGCCTGGACATCTTGATCTGAAAACCAGAAGGGGCTGAGATGTCATCAGATCATTACAGCAGCTACTTCCCAAGATATACTATGCATACAAGGCTTGTCCACACACAGCTGTGTGCAGCAGGGAGCCCACAGACTGGTTCAAAACCTTGTATTGCATGCATCAGAACACTGCCTGTGTTGTGGGGCACCTTGTCACAATAAAGGGCCTGTTGTAGTATTGGTTGATGATAACCTTGATAATACCATGAAATAAAGTAGTAAAAGTTTCTTTAGAAAGCTATTATGGGATGAATAGAGCCATCTTTCTTTGACTATGGAGGCTAAAAGTACAACTTTACAGCTGCACTAGCCTTGTTCTGGCTTGTCATTTTGAATACTTCAATTGTCCGTTGCCAAAGAAAAGGAATTTCTGAAGTTCTGGTGCTACATTTTTAATTTTCTGAATTTGATAAAAATACATTTCCCCTTTAAACACCATTGATGGGTATTGGTATTTGAAATTTGATTTGTAACTGCTCTGGCTAAGCAAACAAGGAAGGGCTGAACTTGCTTGTAAACCTGGCTGATGCACAGGTTTTGGAGAGGAATCTTCTTTAAATGAAATTTTTGTCAATAGTAGACTCTTAAAGGACCTAAGGGATCCAGATAGTGGTTTTCACATAGAGAAAGTATGAGAAACTTTTCACAGCTTGATTAAGAACAAATTATAGCTGTACCTTAATACTGTTTAATTGAAATATTTATACCTGATGAGTACCTCTGGCATTGGAGTAGGCCCTTTGTTAGAACTGTGCTATAAACTAGGCCTCTAGACTCCCAATTTCTAATCCAGGGTTCTTTTCTTTCTGATAACTTCAACCTCCCCAGGAAAACCAGTGGCCTATATGCCTTATGCTGAGGTCAAGCGAGCAATAGAACAAGAAGCACAGGTGCAGAACACAGCAACAAGGTCAGCATCACCGTACAGGCTGTCTCCAAGAGAAGTCAATAAAGCCTCTCCCCAGCCTGATCTGAATGCCGCTCGCTATAGTGTCCCACCAGGTAAATATTTGCCTACCTATCATAACAATATTGCTCTTCCCTTGCAAGCTGGACTGCTCTAACTCGATGCAGGATCAAATTAGATCAAATTAGACACTTCATGAATTAAGAGAAGAAATAAAAATGGTTTTCTGTGTGTGCATGTAAATAGATGCTCAGGTATTTTTCTAGCTCCTATGAGGTTTTTGTTGTTGTTTTGTTTGTTTGTTGTTTTTTTGTTTTTATTGCTGCCTCAGCTGCATAACAATGATCTGAAAAATGTTAGAACAGCACAGGGACAAAATTATCAAGAGGTTTTCAGCTTAATACAAATACCATCATGTTTGTGGGTGGCCTTTCTTATCAAGGGGGAGCTGAGGTAAAAAGCAAAGCTGCTGCTATCCTGGACACTAGTTTCTGATTGACATTGATTCATGCTATAACCTGAATGTTACATAAAACGGGGAAATAACTGGCAAATGTTAATTCTGCAACTAGGATTATTTCTTTTCCCTCCAGAGTACAGTGTCATGCTAAAGAAAAGACAAAATCAGGGAAGCTTATGTTATTCTTGACTCTTCTGCATTCCATTTAAAGACTAAGATCTTTCTTTGAAAGTAGGAAAACAACAGAAAACACTTGATGGTACCCTAGGCTGCTAGTTTTAAAAGCTTAGTTATCAAAGAGTGCAATTCTACAGAGCAGCTTTTGACATTTCTTTTGGGACTTTGATGCCAGGTTAGATAATTCTCCATTCAGTTTCTGTGCATAAGGTACATGTGGGCATAGCGAATTTCAGAGTCATGAATACAGAGATATTTTGGCTATTCTGAGGCAATTCCCATCAGAACTTGTCAGAGGAACTGTGCCATCTCTCTTCTTCCTGTCTCTCTAACAACTAGTAGAGCTCAAAAGTGCTGTCATGTGTAATGCACAATTTTCCCCCCAAGTTCTCCAGCCAGCACCTCACCAAGTAATAACCAACATACCTGAAGGAGTCCGCCTGCCAACAACCAGACCTACCAGACCACCACCACCACTCATTCCATCCTCCAAAACAAGTGTGCCCTCAGAAAAACCTTCCTTCATCATGGGAGGCTCAATCTCACAAGTAAGAGAATTGTTATTTGAAAATCTGTGCTTCCATCAGCTCTTTGCCCTTTCACCAGCCTTCAAGGTCTGGTACTAAGTTTTCTTTTCACACTTCAGATCTGTACATGCCACCTAAAAGTCCAGGGGTTACAGGTGCCTTAGAAAATAGAACATGTTGCAGTTAGTTCCATTTAGGAGCATGGTTGAAAACATCCAGTTTAGGTGAGCTGCATGTCCAAGGTAACAGTGACAGCACACTCCTGCTGTCCTGCGCTTTGATCCTTCATAGTGGTGGACTGTAGCATTTGAAGACAGATCATGGCAGTATGAGCACCCTTCTTTAAACACAGATGTGAAGCTTCACTCCAGAGAACTAACATGTAATATATTTTTGTTGTTTCAGGGAACACCTGGCACTTATTTAACATCCCATAGTCAAGCTTCCTATACCCAAGAAACTGCAAAGCCATCAGTGGGTTCTATATCTCTTGGGCTGCCAAGGCAGCAGGAGTCAGCCAAATCTGGTAAGAAAAGAAAAGCTGATGTGTTTTATATAGAAGACTATTTAATGACTCACAATTATAAAAAAAACCCAAACCTTTTTCTTCTTCTGAATAGCTTCCCTGCCCTATATCAAACAAGAAGAATTCTCTCCTAGAAGCCAGAATTCCCAGCCTGAGGGACTCCTGGTCAGGGCACAACATGAAAGTGTGGTTCGAGGTAAGGAAAGTCAGATGGATTCATACAGATTGAGAAACTTTGTCAGAGCAAACAGAGAATTAACTTCTACAGCTCAGCCTGCTGAAGTGTTATTCTTAAGTATTCTGTGATTAATCTGCTCCCCACTTTTAGAGGTGCCTTTGTAGCTAGCTCCTCCTGTCTCATTTGAAAACATTTATTTCAAGGCATGTCCATTTCAAAATGTATTTGTTCACTAGAGCATAGGCAGAACAGTACAGGTGAAATGGATTCATGATTTCACATGCTGTAAAAGACTTTGTAGAAGGCTATGTTAAAAGAGGATATGGTTTAACTACCTCCCATGGGTGCTGTTAAACTGAACTTTTGCCTGTATTTTAGTGTCAAGTAAAAGTTCTCACTAGGGTTTTTAATGATTTCAAATAGAGGAGCTGTTTTTCAAATTCTCTTATTTATCAGGATGTCTTATTTCAAATCAGGTACTGCAACAATACAGGAAGGAAGTATAACACGAGGAACTCCAACCAGTAAAGTTTCTGTTGAGACCATTCCTTCTTTGAGAGGCTCCATAACTCAGGTATTTTTCCTCTTACTGAAGAGGCTGTCGCAGAGCAGCATATTTAAACTATCACCATGAGTGTCTTTGCATGTCTGAAAAAGTAAATTAATATGACAGAGTAGGAACTGCCTTGAAAGAAGCAATTCTAGCACAATCAGGTACAAATTCCACTACTGCTGAAGTCAGCATTACCATGGTTTCATAGAATGGCTTAGGTTGGAAGGGACCTTCAAGATCATCTAGTTCGAACCCCCCTGCCATGGGCAGGGACACCTCCCACCAGCCCAGGTTGCTCAAGGCCTCATCTAACCTGACCTTGAACATCTTCAGGGAGGGGGCATCCACAACCTCCCTGGGCAACCTGTTCCAGTGTCTCACCCCCTCACTGGAAAGAATTTCTTTCTAATATGCAGTCTAAATCTTCCCTCTTCAAGCTTAAGCCATTTCTTCTCATCCTATCACTACAAACCCTTGTAAAAAGTCCCTTCCCAGCATCTATACGAGTCTTTAAACTTCTTTTCTTGGTTTCAATGCAGGGTACACCAGCTCTGTCCCAGTCTGGCATAGCAGCTGATGCATTGCTGAAGGGAACCATCACCAGGCTGGCTACAGAGGACAGCAGCCCGGAGAAGTGCCGAGAGGAAGCTTCAGCCAAAGGCCACGTTATTTATGAAGGCAAAAGTGGGCACATTTTATCTTATGATGGTGAGTTTTGTATCTTCTATGTGATCGAAGTCAAGGCTGCAGCAGGCTCTGCTTTTTCATCCCTAGTTAAAGTATGTCTGCTTCAGTGGTGAGGTGATAACCTCAGTCACTGGGGTGCCATCTGGGAGAGCAACTGACCTGTGTGTGTTGTTGAGGGTATGAGAATTAAAGTGATCCAGAACTTGTGCTTATGCTCTGAAGAGTCTTCTGCACTAATATAGTAAAACTACTTCATTTCTGTGCCATTTCTTTTCAATTTCTCATGGAATATTTTGATTTTGAAAGGTTAAACAAACAAGCTTAAAATTATATCTATTAAAATAAAAAATAATATTATTTAGTTTTGAACTTCCATAAATAACTGAACAAAAATAAGTTCTTAACAATCCAGAAAAGGTCTTTTTAAGGGTGAGATTCAGTATCACAATATTGTACTGAAGTTCTGTTGCAAAAGTGTTAACAATCTGTGGTTTCATTAAAAGTAATGCCCAACTGTCTTCTTTTTTTTTTATTTGCCACATTTCCTAACCACACTCTTGTAAATGTTTGCTAGCTATTAAAAATGTTCGTGAAGGAACAAGGAGTCCAAGAACTGCTCATGAAATTAGTTTAAAGAGGAGTTATGATACAATGGAAGGAAATATCAAGCAAGGGATGTCAATGCGAGAGTCTCCGGTGTCTGCGCCACTGGAAGGTAAAACCAGATGGTTCTAAGGTGTTTTGTGGTTTATCTAAGCCTTCTGCATTGATATCAGATGATTTAGAATTATTTTATGGAGCAGACTAAAAGATAACTTAGATTTAAATCTCACACTACTAACCAAATCCAGATAATAACCACTACAGTTAAAGCATGCTGGAACTGTGGCTGCAGTAGGTAGTAGATTGCCTTTTGTTTTGCTGGTGTGTTACCCTAAGTGCTCAGCTAACACTTACTCCTCTCAGTCAATCTGAGACATATAACTGATTCTTTATGGTCCCAGCCTGTTGTCCAGAGCTCAGACCACACTGAGTCATACTCCATGGGCAAACCCATTAGTGAAACATGGGTCTCAGCCATGGCATGGTAACTCAGTAACACATTGGTGTGACCTTTTGCATTCCTGCAATAAACCTCATTAATTATGTCAAGCAGAGGACTTGCACAGCTGCTGTATCCTGCTTCAGGGCATCCCTGGGATTATTTTCATTTAATAAACTGTAATAAAAGTAAGCCTGCAGAGGTCAAGTCAGGACATTCTATGACTTTTCTGATTGGCTTTTAAAAATACAAACACAAGCAAATGTTTCATTCCTAAACTATGGAGTCCAGAGGAAGCCACAAAGATGATCCAAGGGCTGGAGCACCTTTGCTATGAGGACAGGCTGAAGGAGTTGGGGTTGTTCAGCCTAGACAAGAGAAGACTCCAGGGGGATCTTACAGCTGCCTTCCAAATACCTGAAGGGAACCTACAGGAAGGCTTGAGAGGGACTTTTCCTAAGAGTGCCTACTTTGGGAACAAGAGTTAATTATTAAAAAATCCCTTGTGTTTTCTAAGTATGTTAAAGCTTGCAACAGTGCAATAGCATGAAAACTTGAACTGGAAGAGGCTTTTTTAGGCCAGGGTGGTGTTCATAACATGTTGATACAATGCCTGGCACACTGAGGCTAGGCCCTGTGGGCCCTAGTGTGATACAGATACTATCTGTAATGTGTTTAAGGAGGCAGGGGTGGTTTTATTTGCACACTTGTTTGATTCTCTAAATGCTGCTCATTTTAATTTTAGGTTTAATATGCCGTGCACTGCCTAGGGGTAGCCCACATGCTGAACTAAAAGAGAGAACAGTCTTGTCTGGCTCTATAATGCAAGGTAAAGTGTTGCAGGGTTAGAAGGCAAACATTAATTACATCCTCAAAGGTCTGCATTTCTGAACCTTAAAACTTTAGCTCTGGTAGTCATGTTAAAGGTAGAACTTCCTTTATCAAACAGGTTTTCAGAGCATAAATCAGCAGCTTGCTGATATGCTGTGTACAAAGCTAGTGTGTAAACATTGTGTTTTACTTTCTTGGGGGGAATAGACTGGTCTTTAATCTGAACACTTGGCAATTAGCACTGTGTTTTTTTAAATGAACACTACCAGTTCCTCAGACCTCTGAAGTATGCTATTGCTTTTATTTCAGCATCTGAAGGAATTTGGGATGCTTTCAGTAATACATAAAATGTTTGTTCAGTATTAGTTTTGTGCTGATTTTGTTAGTCTTTCAGAATGTGTTATTGTAGACTATAGCAAATCAAAGTCCCAGTATTATGGCATGTAGTTAGTTCCTTACGAAAAAAAGAAAAAATGAGTCATGTTACTGATCTTAATCATGACTTTCTTTCTGTAAAAGGCACACCAAGAGCAACAGCTGAAAGTTTTGAAGAAGGCTTGAAGTACCCTAAACAGATTAAGAGAGAGTCACCTCCCATAAGGACATTTGAAGGAGCCATTACTAAGGGGAAGCCATATGATGGAGTCACTACTATAAAAGAAATGGGTCGTTCCATCCACGAGATCCCAAGACAGGACCTGTTGAGCCAGGAGAGTCGCAAGACTCCTGAAATGGTGCAGACGACCAGGCCGATCATAGAAGGCTCCATATCTCAGGTTAATGCAAGAAGCACAGCTAGGCTTTCATACAGCAGCTTCCAGACTCAGGAGTGAATCGGTTCAGGGTATCTGAATGACGACAGGTGGAGCAGTGCAAGGTCCTGCATCTGGGTCAGGCCAGTCCCAGGCACAAATCCAGGCTGGGTGCAGAGTAGGTTGAGAGTTGCTCTGAAGAGCTGTTGGAATGAGTCCAGAGGAGGGCCACAAAGATGATCCAAGGACTGGACCACTGCTATGAGGACAGGCTTAAGGAGCTGAGGTTGTTCAGCCTAGAGAAGACAAGACTCCGGGAGATCTTACAGCTGCCTTCCAATACAGGAAGGGATCCTACAGGAAGGCTAGAGAGGGACTTTGCATAAGGGTGTCTAGCAACAGGACAAGGGGGAATGATTTGAAACAGAGAGAGTAGGTTTAGGCTGGATCTTCGGAAGTTCTTCAGTAAGAGGGTGGTGCAACTGCAATAGGCTGCCCAGGGAGCTTGTGGATGCCTCCTCCCTGAAAGTATTCAAGTCCAGGTTGGATGAGGCCTGGAGCAGCCGGTGTCCGTCCCAATGGTGGAGAGATTGGAGTAGATGATCCCTAAGTTCCTTTCCAACCTAAGCCATTCTATGATTCTGTGAAGTTAGCAGCTTTCTTAAAATATTTCATGTGTAATATTACTTAAGCTGCAGAGTGCAAGCAAGTGTGAAAGAACTGACAAGTACCACCCATCAAGATGCAGTTGTATTTCTGTGCTAATGGGACACAATGAGCTGTGATATCAGCCATGTGAGTTTTTTAGCAGAAGAGAAACGCTGGCAGGATAACTTTACTTGACCTTTTTCTCCTTTCCAGGGCACACCCATAAAATATGAAAGCAATTCTGGCCAGTCTGCCATCAAACACAATGTAAAATCTTTAATCACTGGACCAAGTAAGCTACCCCGTGGAATGCCTCAGCTGGAAATGGTGCCAGAAAACGTGAAGGTGGTGGAGCGAGGAAAATACGAAGATGTGAAGACCGGGGATGCCGTGCGTTCCCGGCACACGTCAGTAGTCAGCTCTGGTCCCTCTGTTCTCAGGTCAACTCTTCATGAAACTCCCAAATCACAGCTGAGCCCTGGGATTTATGATGATACCAATGCTCGGAGGACACCTGTGAACTATCAGAGTCCGATGTCCAGGAGCTCACCTATGATGAATAGAGTTAGTGAGGGTATGTTTCTCCTATCCAGAGTAAGACAAGAGTTCGGAATAATTCCATGTTAAACTGACTTTTAAATTGGTTTCTGTAATCTGTTCTACTTTCTTGTATTCTAATGACTTCTCTCAGTGTGGACGGTGGCTAGAAGGGATATCAGAAGGCTGTAAGCTGTTCATAGGGATAAGAAAATTAAAACCTGCCCTGTTGTAACCTGGAGGTGGGAAGGCAACTCAGTCTCAACTTGGGTTTGATTATGGATCACATTGAAAGGGTTACCTGCCAGGGTGATGGTTTAAGGGCAGAAGCTATTCCTGAGTTACAGAAGTATCTAGATGAGGAAGAGAATATGATGAAGTGCAAGAAATACTAGTGTTAGTGTTTAGATTTTTCAGCAGAAATAGTTTGTGTTGTAAAATACTGTCTGTAATTTATTGGATCAGATTGCAGGGTCATCTAGAACGTTCCAGGGGAGCTGAAATTCCTATTGAAAAATTTGCATCTTACTAATTTGAGTTTTGCATTGGTTTTAGCTGGAATATCTTCTGGGAAGCCAGCAAATCATGAAAGGAAAAACACACTGACTCCAACACAGAGGGAGAGTGTGCCAGCAAAATCTCCAGTCCCAGGAGTTGATCCTGTAGTGACTCACAGTCCCTTTGACCCTCATCACAGAGGAGCAACTCCTGAAGTCTACAGGAGCCACCTCCCTCCTCATTTAGATCCTGCTATGCCATTTCATAGGGCTCTGGATCCTGGTAAATATGCTTGTGTTACTGTTTGGTTTTAGTTTCAGAAATAATGTATGCTTTGCACAGAAAAGAGACCTTTATATATATATGCACACTGTTGTGGTTTGATTTCAGTTTAGTGAGGAGTTTAATGTCTAAACAGGGAACATATTATTGCATAATACTGTGACTTGCTTTTAAAAGCTGCCAAATTGCTTCTGTTTTGGTAAAAAAAAAAATTAGAATATTTAGATACCATTTGTGAAATACATGAAAAGCTTTCAGAAAAGCTATGCAAGGAAGGATGTGAAAAATGCTGTAGAATTCAAGTGTAATCAGGACCCCTCTCTTCAGGACTGTGATTCATTCTCACTGAGGGATTATCAGGTTCTCCCTGGTGATATGCAGTACAGCAGATTTCCTTTTAACCTATTAATCAGTCCACTTCAGTGTGGTATTTTAACCTCCTGTAGGTAATTCAGCCTTTTACATCTTGAGGATTTACATTTTTAATCAAATCTCTTCTCTAATGGCTATCTCCAGCCTGCATTACTTGGCTTTTTCTGTCCACATACAGTGCATAAATTAATAATCAGTATTAAGATGTTATTTTAACACATTTGGCCCTAGCTAGAGAGACTTGATAGCACTTCTCACTGAAGCTATATAAACATCTGAACCCCCATACTGCTTCCTAAATGTAATTGATGTTTCCCTCCTTCACCCTCAGCTGCTGCTGCTTACCTGTTCCAAAGGCAGCTCTCGCCCACCCCAGGCTACCCCAGCCAGTATCAGCTTTACGCGATGGAGAACACGCGGCAGACAATCCTCAATGACTACATTACCTCACAGCAGATGCAAGTCAATTTACGTCCTGATGTAACCAGAGGATTATCTCCTAGAGAGCAAACTTTAGCTCTCCCATATGCAGGAGCAAGAGGTATGCCTGCATTCGCTGGAATATAGTATTGCACTTGCTTTATTCTGGTGTTTTTTTCCACTAAGCACTCACCATTATCAATGAACCAAATACAATGTGTGGACCATTGGTCTGTCCTTGAATGGCCATTCTTAGAAGTGTCATCTCCTAACAGGCATTATTGACCTGAACAACATGGCTCCCACTATCTTAGTGCCTCATCCTGGAGGAACAAGCACACCACCCATGGAGAGAATCACGTACATCCCTGGTACCCAGCTTACATTCCCTCCCAGGCCTTACAATCCTGCTTCTCTGTCACCAGGTAAGAGCTGTTGTGATTTGATGTCTTTAATTGTCTGACATGCTGAGAGCTTTCATTAATGTCCTGTTATGATGCTTTTTGCTGCACTTCTCACTTAGCAAAGGTGTTTTAATGATAGGCTGGATAAGTTACCTTAGGAGCCAAAGGACAAACTCAGAATTTGTCTCATTCTGTCAGGTCTTTATTTATCATCCTTTGATTATGATTTCACTGACCTCATACTTGACCTCAAACACTGACCTCAAACTTGAACATAGAAGATTTGACTTCAACATGAGGAGAAACTTCTTCACAGTGAGGGTGATGGAGCACTGGAACAGGCTGCCCCACAGGGGATCGTGGAGTCTCCTTCTCTGGAGACTTTCAAAACCCACCTGGATGCGTTCCTGTGTGGACTACCCTAAGTGATCCTGCTCTGGCAGGGGAGTTTGACCTGATGATCTCTTGAGGTCCCTTCCAACCTCTGATATACTGTGATACTACCTGTGTTGAAGGGTGGATTTGGGTCTATAAGCTGTCCAGTTTCAAATTGTCTAGTAACTACTTTAGTAAAGAGCTGTTGAGCCTTCCACTGCCGCTGTGTGTTCAGCTTTTGTCACTATGTGTTAAGCTTTTGTCTTCCTAGTTACGTGGAATGAAAGTGTATTTGGGAAATCCTGCTGTAAGTGTATGGCAGAATATATTGGGAAGTATCTACGTTTTGCTACTTAATTTCATCTTGTGCATCTTCCAGGACATCCTACACACCTGGCAGCTTCTGCAGCTGCAAATGCTGAAAGGGAACGGGAAAGGGAGAGGGAGAAGGAACGGGAAAGGGAAAGGGAGCGTGAGCGAGAGCGGGAAAGAGAACGAGAGCGTGAGAGGGAGCGAATAGCCTCAGTCCCTGCTGAACTTTACCTTCGACCAGGTGAGTGCACAGTTGTAGACTCTGACATTTTTCTGTAGCCACTGTTAGCAACATGCAGCTTATTAACAGCACGCTGCACAGTTTGGTTTTAGTCTGCACTGAAGCAGGTTCCTAATACCCAGCCATTCTGGTCCTAACAGCAGCTTCTGCAGGTGCCAGGCCTCTTGATCTTTCTGCCCCAGCAATGGAGTACCTGGGGAATGGTTTGAAATCCCAGTTAGTGCCAGCACAACCTGCTTGTCATTTAGAGCATTGTAAACAGAATGCTGCTGCTTAAACCTTTAAAACATAATCACATCTAGAGTGATGGAGACAACATCTAGATGTGGAGGAGACAGCATCAGCACATAGTTCTGCATTGCTGCAAGAGTGATCTATATATTTAATCTTTTTGTCCCCCTTCACTCTGTGTTCTACAGGTACAGAGCAGCCTGGCAGACCTGGCAGCCACGGATATGTTCGGTCCCCGTCCCCTTCGGTTAGAAGCCAGGAGAACATACTGCAGCAAAGGCCTAGTATTTTCCAAGGAACCAATGGGACAAGTGTCATCACACCTTTGGATCCTGCTGCTCAGCTACGTATCATGTATGTTTTATTAGTTGCTGTTGCAGAGTTATCTGTTGTAATATTTGAGCTTCTTAAAAGGTGTGTTTAGCCTGAGGAAAGTCCTACAAGATGAGGGTGCACCACTGTCTGATTGCTCTTGGAGTTATTGGAAATGGGCTAGTGCATTTTCACCAGTTCAGCTTAGGTAGAAATTAGTGTCACAGAAGCTTTGCTTTGTTATACACACGATAGGCTCTGATTCTTTTTTTCCTATGATGTAATTCAGAATATTCAATGTTTGCCAACAGGCAGCTCACCCCTGGAGCTCCCTCTATTACTCAAGGGTTGCCAGCTTCCCGTTACAATACTGCTGCTGATGCCCTTGCAGCACTGGTAGATGCTGCAGCCTCTGCTCCTCAGATGGAAGTTGCCAAAGCAAAAGAGAATAAGCACGAAGGAACCAGGATAGAGGAGAACATGGGACGCCGGTCAGCTGTGGTAACTGAACAGCAGCAGATAGAACAGAAGACACTGGAGGTAGAAAAGAGGCCTGTCCAGTGCCCCTATACATCTGCAAATTTTTCTGGTGGAAAATCCCAGGGACAGTCTTCAACAGTAGTCTATTCAGAGGCTGGTAAAGAGAAAGGACCTCCTCCTAAATCCAGGTACGAGGAAGAGCTGAGAACTCGAGGGAAGACCACAATTACTGCTGCTAACTTCATAGATGTGATCATCACTCGCCAGATTGCTTCAGACAAGGATGCACGAGATAGGGGCTCTCAAAGTTCAGATTCTTCCAGTAGTTGTACGTATCTTAGTACTACTTTGCTGTCTGTCTTACCCTTTTAGGGAAATGATAAGATGTGAAATGATTCTAGTGTTTAATGATAAAATATTCAGAAGCACTTCATAGATAAATACAGTTTTGGCATATTAGTGGCTGAAGATTTTTGCAAAATCAGAGCTGTTTGCTTTGCTTGGATTTCATGCTACAACATGAAACGCAGAGTGATAAGGCTTAACCTTATCAGAAGTCAGGAAACCTAAAATTATTTGGATTACTTTGGAACACAGTTTTGTGGAAGTATTTGTATCACTATGAAGACAAATGTTTTCACTTTCACTGGGAGGGAAGCAGCGGTGTTGCTCTGTGTGGGCAGCAGTAACTCTCTGTGATCCTGACACCTTACTCCATAACCTGTGCTTGATACTCAGTATCCTCCCACCGGTATGAAGCTCCTGGAGATGCCATAGAGGTGATCAGCCCTGCAAATTCACCTGTACCTGCTCAAGAAAAGCTACAGCCCTATCAGCAAGAGACACCTAAAGCCAGCCAGGCAGAGAGTAAGTTGATCTGCATATGTGAATATGGTCACATGTTATCTTGCTTGCATATGCAAATGTCCTCTCCCTTGTATTAACCAACTTCATGAACTCCTAATAAAGTTAAACTATCTTGGGAGTCTCTAAATGACTGCTTCCCACATTCTTAGCTTCTCAGAAGCATTTGTTGGGAGTGTTTTGTTGCAGTGATTTGTGGAAAAAAACTAGAGCAAATGTGTTGGAACTGACCCTTGGTATTAAGCAGGGCTCCTTCGCATTGCAGTGTAGCTGATTTAATAAGATATATTTTCAATATATTGTGTAAAATTACTGCACATTGCTGTTGATGCCTACTATTTCTTACCCATCTGTAAAGCTCAAACAATTACAGTGTAGTTTGCAGGTGAGAAATGAGCTGAAATTCACCTGCATCGTGGAGTGAAGCTTTATTTATCTACTCTGAAGTGTCCTTATTTATCCGTTCTGAAACGTAGAAGAGGCGGAAAGGTGGTTACCACACAGGATACCTAAAACCTAAGGCAGAAACACCTCTGCTTTTCAGTTTGTAAGCACAGAACTTTCAAACCTTGAAGCTTCTTTTAATTCCATCTTAACAGACTGACCTTTTCTTCTTCAACTAGATGACCCAAACAGGCAGTATGAGGGGACGATTCACCGCTATAGGACACCACAGGAACCCCCTTCACCCCAACAACCTCCACCTCCCTCTTCCCAAGCAGAAGGGATGGCACATGTGCCCAGGACCCATCGACTTATCACCCTTGCTGATCACATCTGTGTAGGTTTTATTTGCTTGCATCTTTTCAGATGTGAGAATTTGTTTTGATGATGAAAATGCGTGTTTGGGAGCGTAACACCAATTCTAATTACTAGTTTGACTTGAGGATGTTACCCAATAATGTGTCTGCATTTGTAATCATCTCACTTGTTGCAATTGCATTTATAATCATCTCACTTGTTGCAATTGATCTCATGTCTAGCTCATGAATGTATACACTCTGGCCGATGGCTGACTGAGATCTCTTTTCTCTTTTATTTGGCTACCATCAGCAAATTATTACACAAGACTTTGCAAGAAACCAAGCAGCTACTCAGGCCTCTTTGCAGCCTCCCACCACTACATTCCAGAATTCCACCCCTGCTCCAACTCCTGTTTCTACCCGGGCAAAGACAGCGAATCGCTACAGCCCTGAGGCACAGTCACCATCGGTCCACCATCAGCGGCCAGGTGCTAGAGTGTCGCCTGAAAATCTGTCTGACAAATCCAGGGGAAGGTAATGCATCTGCTCAGTTTAACTGCAAAATTAATGAGTGTCCGAATAGAATATTTAGGGGAAAAAATTGCACAGTAATCTTGTGGTAGATCTGAGGCAGTTATCTTTTGGTCTTGTTTTAAGGCAATGTCTTGTCTTGCGCTGGTTTTGAGACTTGCTTGGCTCCCTAACTTAGTTTAGAACTGTTTTCCCTTCACTTCTTGTGTTTTATTTCCAGTCTTTAGAGGGGATGAAGGTGTTTCATTAATATGAGAGTCATGATGGAGAAACCAAAGGCAGCTTTTTTGAGCTCTCCCAGCATACTAAAGCATGTAACATCTAGAACTAGACATAAACAGTTATGTAGCAACTGGAACACAAAGATATGTGTTGTTTGTGCATTAAGAGTATTTCTCTGTCTCTGAATTGTGAATGCAGACCTGGAAAATCTCCAGAGAGAAGTCATGTCACTTCAGAGCCCTATGAGCCAATCTCACCACCTCAGGTCCCGGTTGTGCATGAGAAACAGGAAAACGTTATTTTGCTTTCCCAAAGAACTGAGCCTACTGAACAGAGGTATGTGTAAAACTGAATTTTAAAACCATTAATCTGGGTCTTTCTGCTGCAAAGAGTAGCTTTATTAAACAGCACTTTAAGCCATCTTCCTCTGGTACCCCAGCTTTCTGTGAGCTGGACAATCCCAAACCCTGTTAGCTGGATAAAGCAGATGTTCCTGGAGAATCACTTGTCTAGTCTTCAGAAAACAGGCTGAGGAAAGCCTTAAAGCTCATATGACTGTTGGTGATTTCTGCCTGACTACTTTTGGAAAGATTTAGATGTACATCTGAAAATGTTCTCTCTGACACATGTTGGTCTTGACAGGACTGACTCTCGCTCTCCAGGTAGCATAAGCTATCTGCCTTCATTTTTCACCAAACTGGAGAACACTTCACCCATGGTAAAATCCAAGAAACAGGAGATATTTCGAAAGCTGAATTCATCTGGTGGAGGTGACTCTGACATGGGTATGCAGGACTTGCCTTTTCACTGCATGTTTCCACATTAAGCTTTGCATGACTGCCATCCACACAGGTCCTAACCTAGCTAGGTTTCAAATTACATGTGAATGAATTTATGGCTATAAATCAAATATATAGTAATTTATGACCAAACAACTGGAAGATTGTTGGATTTCTTTTTTTTTTTTTTTTTTTTTTACTTTACTGCTGGTATATGTAGGACTGTCAAATGAAATTTTTTAATATTTGAGAGATAAAAATGTTTTCTGAAAACCATCAAAGGTTATGAGGCTAGAGGTTGGAAGTTATGAGGCTAGAGGTTAGAACTTAGCCTTCTTTGGTAGGTTAGCTATGACCATCTAAGATACTTTCATCCTGGTGTAGATCGTTTTCCTGAGCAGACATAGATGCACATTCATCTTAGAAGAGTGGGAAAGAAAAAAAGTGAAAATAGTTCACAAGTGATCAGCACTATTTGTGATCACGTAGAGTGATCATCAGTACTGCAAAACTCAGTGAAATGTTATGTTTTAATTGCAGCAACTGCTCAGCCAGGGACTGAAATATTCAATTTGCCAGCAGTCACTACCTCAGGTAAGTTTTTCAGTAAAAGAAGCAACATAATGTTTCAGAAAGTGAAGTAATAGAATTCATTTTATACGCATTAAATGAGGAAGATGATGAACATTTCAAAGGTAATATCCTACATGAAAATCTGTTTCCTCTCTCACTGAGAAAAGCAAAATGGCCAAAGGAAGTTTCAAAAAATATGTAAATGGGAACTGAAGCAAGAATGATTTCTTTCACTGTGCTCTGCACATCTGACACAGAGGTAGAAGTCCTGTGGCTGGTTAGCATCTCAAATAGAATTGAATTACAGTGTACTTCAACAAAACCCTGGGCTTAGTTATCAACTGCAGTCTACTTTATAAACTGGAGTATTTAAAATGCTTCCCAATTATTCTTATTTTCCTCTATGATAAATACATAAAATAAACCCCACCAACCTTCTATGAGACAAGGAGATTAAATATAGTCCGTACTTGTACTGTGTTGAAGAGGCAAGTGAGGCAGAGAATTGAACTGGCATGTGCAGATCAGAACTGCTGTATCTTGGGTTGTTACACAGATTGACTTTACATGATTCTGGCCAGTTGCTGCCCCTTCTGGAACAGGGCTTCTGTCTTTTGAATGGAGGAAGCACTGATCTCCTTTAATTTAGATGGAATAAGTATGTGCTTTAGATGGAATAAGTATGTGGAATAAGTATTCATTAGATAAATAGGGATGGGTTATTAATGAGAGAAATATTCTTCTGGTCTCTTACAGCTGAATCATAGCTGCAGATTTTACTTAATGTGCCATCACAATCAGCAAGCTTTGTTATTTGAAAACACTTAACCAAAAATGAGCGTCTTGCCAAGAGGCTCACATTCAGTGGCACTACTGAAGTCATTCTTCAGTTTTTGCTGGCATACCTATCTTGGAGCCCTTGTGGAGCATACAGCTTTGCTTTTAGACAAAAAAAAATCTCATCTCTTTTTTTCTTTCTTCTTCTCTTTCCCCACTCTGCCTCTCTCTATAATCTTTTCCATTATCCCTTTGTCATTGCTCTGAGATCTGTTCTTTGTTTCTCCTCCCACCTTTCCGTGTATGTTTTCTTTTATCTCCCAGGTGCAGTCAGCTCTAGGGGTCATTCCTTTGCAGATCCTGCCAGTAATCTGGGTCTGGAAGACATTATTAGGAAAGCACTGATGGGAAACTTTGATGACAAGAGTGAAGAACACGGAGTTGTCATGTCCCAGTCGATTGCGGTGGCACCTGGCAGTTCCAGTGCTGCAGTGTCAGCAAGTAATGAGCCACGCAGGGAAGAAGCCAACCCATCACCAAATTCAGGTGAGGTATTGTAACTCCTAAATATTTTTTAGTCTTAAAAAAAAAATAAAATAAAGGTCTGAATCAACTTGGTGCAGGTGAAAATCACTGTCTGTCCTCTGGAAGTGCTAAGCCAGTGTTTCCATCCCTCTAGTGGTCCTGGCTTTCAAAGGGGTGCTGGTGACTTGAGGAACATTAGCCAGTGAGAATGACAACACTGATGAAACAGGGGAGAGAAAACTGAGTGAATTAGATAGCTTCTCAGTGGTTTGATGGAAGTGTGTATGTCTCATACATCCCCTATAAGGAACATGGGGCAGTGAGAGCCAGCTTGAGCTGAAAACATCTTTCTTCCTCAAAGTGGAAATCAAACTCCCTTGTGATAAGGAGTTTTCTAGCAATGCTGTGTTAAAAGAGCTGCCCATACAGTCACTAATTGTAGTAAATCAGCGTTCCAGAAGGCATTAGTGGGAAGTTCCTGTTGGCTGCTATGTGGTCATTTATTGAAAGAGAGGGTAAAATGCAGAGACATGTTTCTGTAAAACTGTCCCTTCTGTTTCCAGGAGGAGGGGTCAGCAAGCAGAAGCTAATTGGCAAGTCAAACAGCAGGAAGTCTAAGTCTCCAATTCCCGGGCAAGGATATTTGGGAACTGAAAGACCTTCTTCTGTCTCATCTGTACATTCAGAAGGGGACTACCACAGACAAACTCCAGTGTGGGCCTGGGAAGACAGGCCTTCATCAACAGGTGAGAAATAGTTTTCTTTCAAACTTACCAACCCAGATGTGGGATGTGTCGAAAGGCCAGGTGTAGCCATGCTGTGCCACTGGTATATTGGTCAAGTTTCCAGCATGTGAGAATTTCCTGAAACAGATTTTCTACTAGTTGTCACAACCAAACCAGACTGTCTTTCAGATACAGATTTCTTAGCTCCTGTTTTTCACTTGGCTGTTCATCTTGGAGAAAAGAAGGCTCTGAGGAGACCTTATGGCAGCTTTTCAGTACCTGAAGGGGGCCCACAAGGGACTTTTTACAAGGGCTTGTAGCGATAGGACAAGAGGGAATGGATTGAAGTTTGAGGAGGGGAGATTTGGACTGGAGAATAGGAAGAAATTCTCTACAGTGAAGGTGGTGAGACACTGGAACAGGTTGCCCAGGGAGGTTGTGGATGCCCCCTCCCTGGAGTTGTTCAAGGCCAGGTTGGATGGGGCCTTGTGTACCCTGGGCTAGTGGGAGGTATCCGTGGTCATGGTAGGGGAGTTGGAACTGGATAATCTTTAAGGACCCTTGCAACCCAAACCATTCTATGAACTGTCTTTGATTCAGGTTCAACACAGTTTCCTTACAACCCCTTGACGATGAGGATGCTCAGCAGTACGCCGCCAACGTCCATTGCCTGTGCCCCACCGTCCATGAGCCAAGCAACCACTCACCAACAGAACAGGATATGGGAGCGAGAGCCTGCACCACTGCTTTCAGCACAATATGAGACTTTGTCTGACAGTGATGACTGAACTATGCAGATTTATGTTTCGTTGTTGGTTTGTTTTTTGTTGTTGGTTTTTTTTTTTTTAATTTGCGGGTCAAAAACAAAGAAACAAAAAAAAAAAATCTATTTTTGACTTGTGCCCAGAGAGACTTTCCAAGAGAGCAAGGGCCATACAATGAAGAATTGATGGAGAGTCCGTTAAATGCCTTCTGCACAGGCCTGTGTGTTGGAGGAGCATGATCAAGAAGGTTGACTTACTAAAGATAAATATGTAAAGAGTTTTTAAAAAATGTGGACTTATTCCTGTTCTACATCTATTTGTAAAGAAAACCATAATGTCTTTAAATCATTCTTCTGTAAATAGAGAGTACTTTTTGCAGTGTTTTTTTCCCTTGCTATAGTATCTGGTGTACTTACGTTCAAATCATTGCCTAAACTTTGGGGGTCATTTTGTAATTTTGTTTTGGTTTGTTTTTTTTAAAGCATTTTCTCCAGTGTAGAGTTCTCTTCTTAACCCTAAGCTCCCTACCAGCCTAGCCTAACCAGAACCCCAGCCTCCCAACCAGCCTAGCATCATTGCCCGTTTAATGCCATGCCACTTCTTGCAGGCATTGTACTCTTACAAGATTTCCCCCCTCCCAGACACACTTTCTCAGTGGTGTCCAAGCTCTTGTGAAAATGTTAATTTGTTTTGGTTTTTGTTTTTTTGTGGTTTTTTTTTTTTTTAAGACTGACCCCTTAATGAATTCTGTACATTAACATAGTCCAGTTTGCTGGAATAAGATGATATATTTCTTTTTGGAATTTTAAATTCTGCCACATTGTAAATTTTTGGTGCAGTTGGTTTTATTTAGCAACACTGCAGAAATATTATTGCATGGGTATGTTATGGTTCATTTTTAAAAGGATTAAAAAAAAAAAGAAAAAAGGAAAAAACAAACAAGAAAACAGCTTCTGGAGGTATACCTCACTGTTGTGCACACTGGGAATTTTAACTGTGCCCCAAAAGCCTAAGTGTTTTCTGTTTCTGCATTGTATGCAGTCAAAACAGGCTACTAAACTTTCCTGTCATATTTAACCACAGCTACTGGCTTATCTGCACAGAGGCTCTGGGTGGGTTGATAATCCTTCAAGAAGAAAAAGCTCTACATCCCAAGTTTAAATAAAACTAAAAGCTTTTCTAGAGTAATTGAGTAACACATGAGTCACCTACTTGGCTTCTGTTACTAGCAGTTGGGAACAGGTACTGTGATTTTTACCTTCAAAACTTTATGTAATAATTGAAGTCTGCATCCCCATCCCAATCCCCAGCCATGTAAGCAAGCTTTTGGTGGAAGTCCCTACAACTGCTTGGCTTAACTCCTGAAGTGTGCAATACTTGTTAGGGTGATTTTGATTTTTTTTTTTTTAATTGTATATGGTACTAGGAGAGTCTCCTTAATCATTCAGCTATCAATGCCTGCTTATTGTAGCTCACATATACATACAGCTGGTTAGTGATACCACAGGGTGTCCTGACATCCATCTTCAGAAGCAATTTAATAGTTTTGCTGCACTGACCTCAGGAAGTGAAATTAAATCTGGGGTAGAAGGACTCATTTGCAGGTAGCACTGAGTTGCAGGGGGGTGGCGTGGTCTGTCAGATTCCAAACTGCTTTTGCATCTCATTGATGAGCAGAGCCTTTGCCTTGAAGTTATTTTCCAAGTCAAAATATTTTTAATTTAACACTGTATTTACAACACACTATGGAAGGTGTGAATGCAGCTGCGTAACCTTAAGCTCTTCATCTGATGGAAGGACTGTAACGGTCCAGTTAACAAACAGGAACTACAGAAGTACCAATAGTAAATTTATTTAGCTTGAGAGGAAAGCCTTTCTCCACCAAGTGTGGGAAAGAAAGACAAAAATCCAAAGCAACTCTTTTGGAAACCTGACAGAGTGTTGCAAATACAGAGTTGTTTTGCTGCTTTTTTAAAAACACTGCACCAGAGCAGAGTCTTAAGTCTCTTTCTAGTCTTTCTGTAAGAAAGATTTTATTCTTTTTCCCCCCCCTCACCCTTTATCCTTCTGGCTTAAGGCTTAAAACTCCTGTTTGTAGACTTGTGCTCTTATTTTAACTCTCTTGTTCCCACAGCAACACAGACTGGAAAACAGAAGTTGCTCTGCCCTTTTTGTAGATTTCAGTTTGGAGTGGAGAGTTAAGTTCCATTCTAAAGCTCACCTGGTCTCACTTTCTTATTGTAACAAATACAAGGTGAAAGAGGCATGTACAAACGATTGTCTTTGCTAACTGTACAGTAAGTAGAGCATGTTCATTGCAAAGCTTCATGTCACTGCTGCAGCAGCAGCAAGATACCCAAGGCAGGACAGTCACTTTCTCCTAAGATACAGCTTGAGTGGCATTTGCACATAAAATGTTGCTGCTTTTTTTTTTTTTTTGTTTGTTACCCCACTTCTAATTTCTCCAGTGTAAAAAACAAAAACAAAGCCTCTCCAGAGCCTAAGTTAGGGTTTACCACAATTCCAATAATCTTCAAGGATGGAATTACATCTGACCTGCTTCAAACAGGAGGGTGTTTGTAAATCATGTTTACAAAGTATAGTTTACTACAGATTTTTAACTGATTTCTGATCAGCGCTTTCACAATGCTTTCATCTTGATATGTTTCGTGATTCTGATATGAAATAACATTTAAGACTTGAAAAACCCATGCATCATAAAAAAATTCTTTTTTCTTTTCCCACACAATGTCTTCAGTAGACAGTGACTTCTGGATTCAGACCAATCAATAAAGGGGATCAGTTCTCCATTTGCTTTTCCTGTGTCTCCCTCTTGTTTTGCAGCATCAAGCTCTGTTCAATGAGAACAGGCAAAACACTTCCCTGAGGGGGTACTGCAGGGTTCCTAGTTAACACTGATGGAGTGTCAAGGTCTGCAACTTAAAAACCAGAACTTGTAAGATTAACTTTAGTCTATTAGAGCCTTTCTGTTAATAGATGGTGCCTGTAACAGCCATATTTTTACTTCCTAGTTTGCTGAGAACAAAGCTGTGTATTGGACTTACAAGTTTTTCCAGCTTCTGTGAACAGCTCTTGAAAACCTCTGTGCTTCTTAACTCAAAATAAGCAGAGCTGAAGCCACTAATACTACTGTAAGTAAACTAATAATGATTCACTTAATATTAAAAGTTGTACCAACCTGATGGACTTTTTTTTAGAAAGGTTAAAATAGTGCCTGGTTAGTTAGAGAATTAGTTTTACTGTCCTAGCTCAACAGGGACTTGATAACTTCTGGTTAAATTCTCCTTTAACATTAGGCTTCCCTCCAGGGCAGAAATGGAAAAATGTTTTACAAGCAGGCTCTTAAGAGATCCACATGAAGGCATGGAGCTTACAAACCTGTGAGTCTGTACATACCGTCTTGTCCAACAGGAAGCCTCAGCATTCTAGTACTCGCCTGTCCAAGAAGGGAGGACAGCTTTGGCACTTTGTGTGCTCTTGGCTGGGGTAAGGTAGCTGAGTGGTTTATTTTTGACAACAACTCTGGTTTGGTAACAGTCTCACCCCTCCTGAGAGGGCATCTTCTATCTTTGGATGCTAAATGCTTTGAAGTAAAACATTTGATCTTCAGGCAACCCATCTGAAAAGGACATGGAGCTACAGCTCGTCACAGTACCTGGATAGTCTGGGAAGTGCTCTGAAGTGAACACCTACTGACCTGCAGCACTGCCAGCACACCCCCTGAGCCAGCCAGCATCTGAAGGGTAGACAACTCCTGCTGGCTTTTTCCATGATTTAGCTTTAGCATTGCCATAGCACAGTATAGCTATGCTTGGAAAACAGTCAGGAGGAACAAATGACCACTCCAGGCCAGACTTGCACCTTGCTGGCAGTCAAGACAAAGTCACACCACAAGCACAGTGGGGCACTAACCACAGACTACATCACAATTTCCATAGTTAAAATTTCCCTCTTTATTTTGGGCTAAATTGCTAGGCAATATCAGCCCTGCTTGTTAAGCAGTCCTTCAAATCCTCATTGCTGGTCCCAGGCTCTAGCAATGACCAGCCTGTGCTTGTCAGCCACCTGAAGGCTAGACTCTGCCCAGACTTACTTGGAGGCTTTTCTCCTCTTGGCCAGCTCAGCCAGTTCTTGCTGGATATGCTGGACAGAAGCATCATCTCCTTTCTGTTGTGCCTGCTTTAGAGCTTCTTTGTACACTTGTTTTGCTTGTAGGAAGTCTTCTGTAGCAAGAGGAAAAAGTGGCACAGCTAGCCAATTACATCACCCAATTTCAGAGTCCCCTCCTGAAACTGACCACATGCAAAGGACAAGCAAGGACTGCTTGGATCACATCAAGAACAAGGAAGGTTCAGACAATGCTCAACACAGGCTGCCAGCAGAGAGCTAAAAAACAGCTATGATTATGGAACCAGGTGGTGCTTCAGCATTTAGAATCCTATGGAAATAAGTCTCAAGCTTGTCTTTTCTTTTGGAACCAATTTTACTGCACAGACAGGACAAGAGAAACAAGATCCCCTGGCAAGCTTTTGAGTCAGGTGCACCAGTACTGCTTTTATCTTGAACACAACACAGTTGCCTACACAAAGTCAACAGAACTGCTTAAACTAAAAATAGTAACAGAAATGAGGTAATAGAGGTAACCACAGTCAGCACAAGCAGTGTGACACAGCCTAGGAACTCATTTATCTACCTTTGTGCATCAGAATTGCTGCCAGGTTGTTCAGCACCATGTGCTCCTCAGGGTGCTGAGTCTCCTTTGCCAGCTCAGCTGCTCTCTTCACATAGGAGTAAGCCTCGTCATAGTGCCCCTGAGCATCCAGCACAGTTGCCAAGTCACTCATCAGGACCACAGTCTGCACCAGGATGGAAAAGGAAGCCTCAGAGCAAGACTTGTGTAGAAGTCTGGAGCAGCAGGAGCACCACACTGATACCCCTGTCACACTAATGAAAGGGCTGTTTCCCACAGAAGCTGTCAGTGTCATATTTATACATCAGCATGCTGCATGCTCCTTATTCCTGGCAGGAAAACAGAACCTAACTTAGTGCTCTGTGTGTTTGGTGCCAGCAAAGCTGCCTCTTTCCCTTGTAGTTCAAGCATCATTCTACACATCACCTGTGGATGAGTCTCTCCCTGAACATCATTTGATATCTGCAGAGCCTTCTCATACATTTTTTGGGCCATAGGGAGCCGGTTGATGTTTTGCAGGTAGCGAGCATAGGAGTCTAGGCTCATCCCAAGCAAGAGTTTGGTGTTGGCCTTTTCTTCAGCTGCAAACAGAAGAGTGGAAGTGGTCACTTCTACAAGATCCAGCATAAATCTCCATCCTACAAGAGTAGGAAATTTATGCAGTATGGAGACAATGGACTGAGATGAAGATGGTGCTTAGGTAGCATCGTGGACAGGGAAAAACAGAAAATAGGAGAAGAGCCTTTTGCAAATGAGGCAGTCTCACCTGGTAAGACATCCTCAGGCAAGTCCTTTTGCTTGGCAACCTTCTCCTCTAAGGTCAGAATGCAGAACTGGTAGCCAGCCACAGCTAGTTTGTCCCTGCAAAATACAACAGCTTAAAGCAAAGCTCCTTCCACCCCTGAAGGCACAGATGTGAACACCTTCACTCCCTCACTCCAGAGGGCTGCAAGACAGCTTTTTCCCCTTGATTATACCATTCTTGCCCTCAGTGCTTTCTTCTTGATCCTGGACCCTTCTCTTGACCCCTTCGGCAACAGGATCCAAAAGGTGGAGAAGGCCCCCCTCCCTCCAGACCAGCTAAGGCAACCCATGCTGATGTTCCACTGAAAATGAAGCTTCAAGTTACTAACGACCAGCTGCTTCCAAAGTCTTCTCCTGTGTGGTATGGGTTTAAGATTAAAGAACAATGTCCTCTACAGGACCTGGCCAGCTTAGGGCAGAAGTAGATAGCAGCAATCACTATGCTGCGTGACAGTGGGTAAGCCAATATCATGTCTCTGGGAACCTTGATGTTGATGGTACCTTGTCACATAAAAGCTCCCTCAGGCACTCTGTTCTTAAAGAGCCTCTGCTTGGCCACCACTGCCACTGTGAAGCCAAAATTAAAGCAGAAAATGCCTTTAGCAGAGAACTCACTGTTTCTGAGCAGCATAGATACTGGCCAGCTTGAGGGACATCTCAAGGATCGCATTGTCATCCTGCCAGGAGGACACACAATGCAGTTATTCTTCTTGCATCTCCCCAGCAGAAGCATTATCAGAGAACAAATTTAGACCTTAAAATCCCCAGCCTGTTGTCTCCAAAGCTGCCCTCCATTAAAGGACATTCCTGAGAAGCTGGCAAGCTCAGAGCTAGTATTGCCAATTTCCAGTAGGAGGTACTGCAGCATGAGAAACGGACCAAAGAGTTCTGCACCACACTGTTCCCACTTCCAGCTGAAAGCCTTTGTCAGAAGAACATACCTCCTTTGTGTCTCCTGCAAGCAAATAGCTCATAGTTGCTTTGTAGAGCTTTTCTGCCTGAAATGAGAATTTTGAAGAGAACACTGAGGAATGGTGGCACAACATAAAGATCTCTACCCTTCACAGAGGCAGACTACTGGGAGAAGCCTGTCTCACAGCTGGTGTCATTTATATTGTACATAAATGAAGTGAAAGGCTAGCATAGCCCAATGATACTTCCAGTTACTGGGTCCCCTTCAGCATCTGCTTTATGATTGCTACACCAGCCATAAGTTTACCACATCTAAGTGCCTTCAAGGCTCTCCCAGATTCTCCCATGAGACAGCCATCTAAATGCTTGACAGTATGAAGAATTCCCACCCTTGCACACACCACGCTGGAGCCCCCAGTTCAGCTGTGAAAGCAGTCCATGCTCCAGAGGACTGCAGTCTCAAGGCAAACTTTTCTGCTTTATACTGGGAGATCTCTGCCTCATAACTCTCAGTTTGCAACTTGTCACAGCATGCCACGCCTTCAAGATCTTGCACAAGACCTTGCACAAGGTGTCAGCCTCCTGAAGTTTAGAAGGAAAGAAACAGCTACTCACATTTTCTAGCTGTCCCTGCATGAAGGCCACATTTGCCATCTGGAAGAGACAGTGCTGAAGTGAGGACTTGAGGACTACCCCAACACAACTGCTTCTACCCACAGCTCCACCATTGCCACAACATTGGGCCCTACACCGCTCCCAAGGGAGCTGCAGCCCCACGACGACTAGACACACTATAGTGTTCCATGACTGCTGGAGCATAAGGGTGGCCCGGCCGGTCCCTGGCAGCCCCCACCCTAGAGGCTCACCATGCTGTAGGTGTAGATGATGGCTTTCGTGTTCTCCGACTGGTGCGACAGCCGCAGGGCCTGATGCAGAAGGTGATCAGCCTTTTCCAGTTCGCCCTTCATGACGCTGAGCTGCGGAGGGAACGGGGAGCACCGAGGAGCAGGTCACCGGCAGGGCCCGCACCGAGCTAACCCCCCGCAGACTCCCCCCCGCCCCCGACATGGCCGCAGCCCGCAGAGACCAGTGCCTCACCTTGGCTTTCTTCAGCAGCAGGATAATGGCGTCCTCGTCACTCTCCTCATCGTCCCTAGGGAACAGAGAGAAGGCTGCGGGACGAGAGTGACCGCCCTGTCCTGCCCCGCACCGCCGCGCAGCCCGACACTCGCCTCGCCTCACCTCCCAGGAAGCCCAGGGCAGCGCCGACCGGCTGGGCCCACCGCCGCCTTTCGAACCCCGTCCTGCCGCTGCGCTCCTCCCCGCGGGCCCTACCGCTCCACGTAGCCCATGGGCACAGAGTCCGGGACACCGCGGGCGCCACAGAGCAGCGCCGGGCGGCCCATGAGCACCGAGACCACCAACACAGAGCCCGCGGGAGCGCCGCCGCCAGCATCGTCCCCGCGGGCCCTTTAAGAGCGCGGGCTGGGCACGTGACGCGGGCGCGGGTCACGTGGCGCCCGTTGCCATGGGGGCGCGCGCTCATGGCTGCCCCCGCGCAGGTAGGGCCCGGCCCGGCCCGGGGGTCGCCGGCCCAGGACGCGGATCGCGGGCCCTGGGGACAGAGGGTGGGCTGTGCGGCCTCTTCTGCCGGGGACGGCCTTGGCCCAGCGCCGGGACGCGCCGGGCCGGAGCCACCTCCAGCTGCGGGCTTTTAGCCCGGTCCCCGGCTCCGTCGTCGGGGTCTGTTTCTATGCGGGGGTATCTGGGAGAGGCTCGTGTGTTTTTGGGAAACCCTTTGTTCTGGGAGCGTGTGAAAAACGCATTGCAAAAGTTGCTGAGGATGCCCGTCCTTGGCCCCACTGAGAGGACTGCCCAGATAAGCTGTTCCTGTTTATGGTATCTGCAGTGACCTTAATGGTTTCTCACTGTCTCCTGTTCTCTTCTGTCTTGCTTCCAGTCATGAGGCCACTGCCAATGAGATGGATTGTACCTTGCCAGCAGTAGCAGAAGAGCTTTTGAAAGAGATCAAAAAGGCTTTTCAGGAGACCTCACACGGTAGGTAAAGGAGAACAGAACCATCCCTTGCAGGTGATGGGCCACTAAAGCAGGGTCTGCCAAGCCTTCGAGCAGCAAGGAGGGCTCTTGGCCTCCGCTTGTCTGCATCTTCTGCAGACTGTCTTAGCCTTCACTTTCAGGAATGGCAAGGTGTATTGGACGTTTACAGCTTTTGTGTCCCTTTCTGGAGACACCACAGAGGGTTTCAAAGCACAGATAGTAAGGAGCAGCCCCCTTCACAAAGTCAGGCTCCTCCAAAATTAGATCAGGTTGGAAAATCCTGCTTGCCCAGAGCTTGTAGTATGAGTGACTGCACTTGAGGGATGATAATTTGCAGACTTCCAGGCAGGTATTTTGCTGTACATTGACTTCAAAACTAAACTGTAAAGGGACGATCAGGTTTCTTCATCACTGACCAGCAGATGGTGGTGTGTTAATATTCCCAGGGCAAGCAACAGCTTTCTCCTTGCTTGAATGAAGTAAGCCTAAGCCGACAGTTAAACCTTGGCCAGTTCTAGCAGCCAGTTAAAAACAGTTGCCTTCCTTGCACTTTGCTTTACTAACATAGTTCTGTAATCTGTGCTGAAAGAATATTTACTGTTTGTGTTTACTTGAGTGGTTCTTCCTAAGGAAATTGTCTATTTAAGGAATATTTTTAATTGTATTGAACTCATCCAAGTAAACATTCAGAGAAGTCTGTTGGAGCACTACATTTGAGTGGGAAATGGGCAGAGACTTCATGTGTAAACTGTCAGAGTGACCACACTGACAGCTTTTTGGCATACTTGCAGTATGGTTCCCATCAGGTTAGAGGAAATCAAAAGTCTACCTGTGACTCTTAAAAATATCTTTATAAATTCTGTTGTAAACTGGGAGAATAAAATGGATCAACATTCCTTTTAATGTCTACTTCTCTTAAAGAACCAAAACAGTACTAAGACATACACTGAGACATAACTGATCAATCACTTTGGAGAGTTAAACTAGAATAAAGTTGGAAAGATCAAGCCAACAGCCTAAGTCATAAAGAATATTTTGAATTGTTGGAACAAAGGATTTTAAAGTCCAAAGTCCTGATCTTCCAGTGGAATACAGAGACATAGTGCACTGGTTCAGCAAATTCACACTTGGTTTTCTTTTTGTTGCAGTCCCTGATGACCTGCTGCTGGGGTAAGTATCTTTGCTTCTGTTCTTATGGAATCATAGCATCATAGAATGGTCTGGGTTGGAAGGGACCTCCAAAGGTCATCCAGTCCAACCCCCTCTGCAGTTAGCAGGGACATCCTCAACCTGATCAGGTTGCTCAGAGCCTTGTCAAGCCTCACTTTGATTATCTCCAGGGATGGGGCCTCAACTACCTCCCTGGGGAACCTGTTACAGTGTTCCACTACCCTCATGCAGACTTGCTACATACTTTTGCTGGTGGGGGAAATGAAGGTCCAAAGAGACAATCTCAAGTTTTTTTCAGAAGGCTTGTAGAATTATCTCTGTCATTGAATCTCCTGTGATGATTTGCTCTAGTTTGGGTGGATTAAACTCGCAGAAACTCAGACCTGAGCTCAGACTCCACCCTCAGATCTGAGGAATGAGTTTTCTGTGAGAGTGGACTCTTTTTCAGAGTGATTTGTGCCCCTGGAGTGCTGCATCTCTGCTGCATTCATACCGTTGTGAGCACGGCAGCATCCTGAGATCCCTTCTTTTGTTTGAGCCATGAGCATGTATGATAGAAACACTCCTCTCTGCAGGAGGGAGTTGTTAACTTGATTACTTTGAGAGTTTTCTTCTGTTTAGAAGTCATCTCAGGTCAGCTTCATCACCCCTGTGTTGATTGAAGCTTGTGAATGTTTCAGTCATTCCCAAGCACTTTCCTAAGAAACTTTCCAAGTTTCACAGCTTCTGCAGCCCTCACTAATTGATGTTGAAGGGATAGAAAAGGCTCCACCACAGTGAGAAAAGCTTTTCAGATTCATCTTTGTCTTCCTGCTTGCCTCTGATACAGCCAGGAGAGATCACCAGAACCCTTCAAGGTAGTTGGGATCTAAGGCTATCTTCCTTGTGAAAGGTGTGTGTGGTGGCTCCCTCCTGTGGGATCACAATGGCCTTTGAATGGTGGGATTATATTTAACGAGTCTTGTAACTTTTGGTTTCCTTCTTGTCATAAAAGAAAAGAAGAGGAAAGAAATTTCCTTGTTAAATTTAGTAACAGTTGGGTGGTAACTCTTGGCCGTCAGAGTTCCATCAATTCCCTGGGACCAGCAGCTCAGAAGTGTTCTAATTTAATGTGTGAATCTCTTCCTTCAATTTCCTTTGAGCATTCCCATTCCTTATTTCCTGTTAAAACGATTTACATGGAAAAAGAATTCCCCAAATTTGAAAGAGTTACTGAAACTCATTGAACTCAGCCCCCTTATAGTCCCAAACCTCATCTTTAAGGAATGTCTTACGCTGAGTGTTCCCCCACCCACCTCCTCTCACTCCTCAAATGAAACCAGACCTTATTGCCTTGAGTTTGTGCAACTGAAGCTTTGGTCTTCCTGGAATAAGTCTGGCTGCTTGGCTTGTTAGCAGTGAGATTGACTCAAGACGTGTTAGGTCAGCCATGCTGCTGGGACTCCAGGCTCTGCTTTGGCTCTTGGTGCTCTCCCTGGAGCTGGAAACTTTCCTCTGCTTTCTCCTGTTCTCCTGCTCATGTTTTGTACTACCTTTTCATCACCAATGATTTTCTTGTTGTTTACCCTTGCAACTAATCAGGACTACACAGATTTTTCTCAGCACATAAAAGGTCTGCAAAGTTAACTGAGCTGCCTTCCTGAGTTCTTTAGAACACATTCAGAGTAGCTGGATGTGCAGGTCTAGAGTCACTTCGAAGTCTGTCAGCTGCCTGGACAGCAGGCTGAAGGGAGAGATGTCCATATTTGACAGACAGCTTATCATATACCCCTGCATGGCCTCAGCAGGAGAGAAAACCCTCCTTGCAGAGGTGCAGGCAGTGAGTGTGTAGATGGAGATTCCTTTGCCTTCAGGACTCACAACTCTTTGTTTTTCCACTTGCTGGTGTGGAGTTTTACAGCAGCAGCCAGACACCAGCATGTGCCTCTGTGGTACTGCCTCACAGCACCAAGGCAGAGGAGAGAGTTGTGCAGAGGCCACATTTTGCAGGAATCAAACATATCCCTGAGCAAACCTGGCTAACCTTGGCTTTACCCCATCCCAGGCTCTCTCTGATCCATAAATGCTGTGCAGTGGAGCGTTACTGCATGGTGATGTGTCTTGCTTGGAAGGAAAGGGAAGGGAAAGGGTTTTTAGGGAGGGTGGGGTGGCATAAGGCATGTGCTGTTCCTGGGTGTTTATCTGGAATAGATGTGCTGTCTCTGAGCCTTTCTGCTGGCTGGGTTACAGATGTAAAATGCTGCTATCTGGTGGCTCCATGTGCAGTGAAGTGTTTCAAGTATTTCCCTGATGCAATTTGGTGGATAGAGAAGTATGTATATCTCAGCTGTGACTCTGTTAGAGGAGATGCAGTTGCTACAAAGTGACTCACTAGTTCTCCAGGGTTTAAAGCAGCTTCCTTGGGATGAGGAAGGAGCCCTGCTGCTGCATTTCCTATTGCTCAAGGAGCTATATATCATCCTTGCTCTCTCTTTGCTCTGAGGCATGATGTGTGGGCCACGAATGGAAGTGGGGTTCAACACCAGCTGATCAAGAATCTGACCCAGGGCAGCCTGTAGGTACAATTAAGGTGTCTCAGAGCACAAGTCCCTTTTCCCATTAACAAGTCTGCCTCTCTGTGCTCCTTTACCTGCTGCTGCCCTCACTGAAATCCCTGTTTGTGCTCATTGTGCTCGTGTGACAGTGTCACAATTCACTGTAACAAGAATAATTGGGCTGGGTGTGTGACACTGCCTGTTGCCTGTAACCTCTGTTGGCCCCCCAGCACTGTGCATCCCCCACAATTTTCTTCCTGCATCTTCTCTTTGCCAGCATGTCTTGCTTTTGCTGCCAGAGGTGCTGCTTCCCCTGAACACCTAGTGCCCTCAGGGTGCTGAACAGAAGCACAGTTTCCAGTTTTAGAGTCTAGATGCACTGTCTGATAAACTGGTTGAGTGCCAGTGCTCTGTCTACATGAGTTTTGGGTCAGAACTAGGGAAACAGTAAGAAAAAGGCTGCTCAGGTCACTGTGAGGACCATCTGGTTGTCCTGCTTCACCTACTCTCCCTTTGCCATAATCAGGGATCTGTAAAGGGGCATTCAAGCCAGAACTGCTGCTCCGAGGTAACTCCTCACCTGCATGGCTAACACCGTGTCACAGAGGCTGACTGAAAAATCTCACATCTGTGTCTCTGATGCACTTTGCCTCATTTTAGTTCAGGACAAGAGCCTGTCCTGTTTGTGCAGCCAGAATAGTGTCTGGGTCACAGTGCTGAAGAAGAAACACCCAAGCTGTGATGTCCTGTGTAAGAAAAACCTTTTAAAGGCCTTGTAATTAAATCTGAATGGGATCTTGGAAAGAGTGTTTGGGAGCAGCTTGGAAATTTGGAAGGTCTCTTTAGAATATGAAACCCTGTGTAGATGCTTTGAATAGCTGGCAGAGTAGGGGCTGTTGTTAAGAGCAGAGTCCTGGGATTTTCTCAGAGGAACAGGGTAAGGACTGATGGTCACTTGGTGAAAGCCAGCAAAGCAGGGAACAGCAAATGTATTTCCTTGCTTGGTAGCTTAATTAATGGAGCTGTGACTGGTGGGGTTTTGAGAGGCAATGGGAACCTTTGGACTCCATGGGGCTAAATCCTATGAATTAAGGCTGAGCCAGGTCATCTCCTTTTGTGGTGTCACCTAACCAGAGCCACATTCTCTTGCAGGCTGAAGTTCATATTTGGCCCTTCTGCTGTCCCAGCTTTGGACTTGGTGGATCAGCGTTCAGTCACCCGAGTCGTGGCCCCCAGTGGAAGGTCTGCATACCAGGTACTGCTTCCCTCCTCTTCAGCCTCACTTTCTGAGGGCTTCCAATGTTATCCTAACTTGCAGAACAGGGCAGGACACTTGGATAAACACAGAGAGAATATCAGTGTTGTACAAACTCCTAAAGTGAAGCTGGAGAGCAGTAGCCACAGACTAGAATTAGAACACCACTGTCAGAGATGATTGCTTACATGTTTGTGGGTATGGCCAGAAGGAAGTTTTCCAGGGATTGCTAATTTTGCTTGATTATTTTCATCCTATCCACATAGGCAGTTCTTCCTCTTGACAAACAGTACACAACTGTGTTATCTGCCACCACTGCATTTCTTTCCCTGTTGCACTCCAAATCCTGTGTCCTGGACACTCTTGACCTCTACTTGGCGGTAGGATCCTTGCTGCCTGGGAGGAAGCAGTGCAGGCCAAGTCTGGGGGTTTTATTCTTGTTTATTGAAGCCAAGTCTGTGAATCACAGAAACATCTTCAGAAAATGACATTTAGAAAGAAGAGCTCACCTTAGCCTCAGGGATCAAACTCCTCACACAGCAGAGGCTTGCAGATGGAGCTGAGGCTTTTTAGTTGAAGTCAGGAGCCACTGGCACTTCTTTCTGGCCTTCCCATGTGGTCACAGAGTCAGAGGCACCATGTACTGTGCAGTGGGAGCCTGTGCCCACATGACTGTGGTGAAGAAGCACCCAGTTCCCCAAGTCCTTCCACTCAGCACTGCTGACCCCCTCAGACAGCACAGCCCCCTCACTGCTGAGCCTGCTGCTGTGTTTTTCACACACCAAAGCAGGGGCAATCTCTTTGCTCACTGTTGCAGCAGCTAAAGGGAGCACTTTCAAATATCCTCCCTGCAAAGAGCCTTCTCTCCTTCACTGGAGGTCATGCTTTGGGGTCATCTAGGGAGATGCCAGAGCTGTGAAGCCAGGCCTGGGTGATGACACAAACAGTTTTCACGTGTTCAGAGCTTGCATTGCTTGATATGCACATGGAGTCTTGATTGCTTCTGGGACCTTGGAGAGGCCATCAGCCCCTCCAGAGCAGCATGATTCATAAACATGTAGGGTTCAAGAGCACAGCCTTTGATTGGAGTTGAGGGCTTGCCTGGTGATGTTTCCTAAAGCCTAAGAAGCACTGCCTCAGGACCCTTAGAGAGCAGTTGCCTCACTAATTGCATGCTTAAGGGCTTTTCTTTTCTCACTGTGGCTGGGCTGAATGTGTCACTGGGCAGAGCTTGGTCACATTCCCCTCACAGAGCTTTGTCAGGCCATGCAGGCTTGGGCAGAGCTTTGAGGGCTGGAGAGTCTTCAATGAGCACCTTTTGTGTGAAGGCTGAGGGGGACTGCTTAAAGCCTCTGATCTTCCAGGGAGCCTTTGAGTGTGTGCTCACATGCTCACAGCTTTTCCGCAGCATGGTGGAATTACCTGCAGCCCAAGAGGCCTAGTATTCACCTCTTAGGTGCAGGAAGCCTCATCAGACATGGAGGAGATCCAGAGAAGCATGGTGAGAAGGGTTTGATGTGCTGGGTGCTGTCCTGCCACCCTGTTCTGGTCTGGGCAGGGTCATTGCTGATCAATGCTGCCTCAGGCTGCATGCTGCAGCAAGGCAGGCACCCTCCACACTGCCCAGCCCTCTCCCCACTCATCTGAGGGGCCAAAAATTCCTGCTGGAGGCCCTTCTTCTGCACCAAATGGGAGCTGATTGATTAGTGTCTGCTGATGGCCCCAACAGTTGGCTCAGCTGCTGCACACTGGAGAAGAGCAAGTGGCAGAACTGCTCTCTTCCTGCCTCTGAAGGTGCAGGGAGCTGCTGGTTCCCCTGCAGGGAAGGAACCCCTGGACAGGTAGGTCAGGGCTGGTCACCAGGAGATAATGTGGGACAAGCCCAGCCTTCAGCACACTTCATAGCTGATAGGTATGATGTGAGCAGCCCCCTGCAGCCCCCAGGGCCTGTGCTGTGTCCTCCCAGCTGACAGGCAGCCCACAGGGAGCAGTCCCTGCCTGCAGGTGCCTGTGGGCTTTTGAGCAGCATTCCTCTCTAGTGAAGCTTGATTGCTGATTAAGGCCATGCTGATGAGTTAATTAACAAAGGAATCTGAAGAGATATTTTCTCTGGGGGTGTGAGGCTTGTCCCATTGCACAATTCTTCCTTAGCACAGCTGTCTGAGATGCAGAAGCAGAGCAGAGCCTCCCCTGAGGCCACTGGCTGGAGCAGTGACAGAACACAGGCTGGGGCTGCAGGAAGCAGAACACTGGGGGATCCTGCACTGGGGAGATGCTGGGTAGTGTCACTGGCCGTTCATTCTTTGTGTGTGGTGTGGACACATAGCCCAGCTGTGTGCACATCTCCCTCAGCAGAGAGGCATGTCCAGTGCTCTGGGGAGTGGGGGAGCATCCCTGGCTGCCTGGACTTATTCCTGGCTGCCTTTCACTTATTCCACAGAGTCAGCTCTGCTCTTTGCACCCAGATGTGGCTGAGCTGGAGTGTGAGGTGGTGCTTGCCTTTGCAGCTGGATCTGGAGAACATTGAGACAATGAGGCTGGTCCTATTGTGAAACTCCTTTGGGTCATCTTAGCCAAATCTGAGATGTTGATGCTTCAGAGACTAAAATGCTGTTTGCATTCCATATCACCCAGCACATCTTGGGCACTGCCTCAGGGGGAAATGGCTCTGCTCAGACAGGCCCTAGGACTGCAGCCTCTAGTGTGGGCACCTCTTGCCCTCAGGGACTGAGAAGAAAGAGCCCTCAGTCAAATGGAAGTTGTGACTTGGCTTTTAATGCCCAGGAATTAGTGGCATTGCTACTTAACAGAGGAGTAGCAGCTCTGGGGTGTTCAAGGGCTGCTGCTACCTCAGGGTTGGTAGTGGTCCCAGGAGAGCTTGTACAGTACCTGCCCACACTGCAGGCCAGAGCCAAGCCTGGTGACTCCAGGGCAGGGCTAAGTCTTACCTGCTGCAGAGGTGGTGGATGCTGGGTGATGGTGGAGCTGTGCTGGGTTTGTCAGGGTGTAAAACAGTGAGCAGGCAGCAGCTGTAGCTCCTCTTACCTCTGCCTGAGTTGCAGAACTGCTGTGAGCTGTGGGAGTGAGGCCAGGGGGAGAGGAAGTAACATTTCAGCCCTCCTGCCAACTGTCACTTGCGTTGCTCACATCCTGCACTTTTATTGCATTTTTCTTTTTTTATGTCTCTTTTAGTTAATTTCCTAGAACTGTGTGGCAGCCTGCCCCACCCTGAGGGATCTGAGGCCCTGGCACTCTGTGGTGCTGCCTGGCTGTGTGCTGGTGACAGCAGTGGCTGCTGTGGTGCCACAGCTGGCCCTCCACACTGGCAGGGACACCACCACCAAGGTGATGTTTCCTTTGCTGCGCAGCCAGCCAGAGCCTGTTGGTGAGGGCAGTGGGAGGAAATCTCACAGCATCTTGGGGCCAAGAGAGCATCCCAGTGCCTGGCTTGGCTGCAGCTGGCCAGGAACAGAGGCACCTTTTCCTCTTGGTCTTTGGGCTTTAGATTCTGCCTTATTAGGCAGAAGCTGTGTTGGTGCCATTAGGTCAGGACAGGGGAACTCGGCCCAAATCTGGCAGTGTCTTGCCCCCCTCCCCAAAGGAAAACACTTCTGAAGGAAAGGCACCATCAGAATACTTCATCTTGGAAAAAAACAATCAAAGAGGCCAGAGGAAAACAAACTTATCACAAATGAAACAAACTCAGCCTGGAGTATAAAGAGGGCCCAGGGTAAAGGCCAGGCTGAAAAAAGAATGTGAGTCCTGTGTCCTAAATCTGCTGGGACTAAGGGGGATTATGAGGCATGGGTGCTTCTGTGGGAGACCTATAACTTGTGGGTGTTACCTGCTGGGCAAGGTGCCACTGCCCTTGCCCTCATAGCAGCACAGGAGCTCTGCTGCAAGCACAGGTAGTGTACAGGAGCATTTCAGGAGAAGAGAGACCATGAGAATGCTGAGGAGCTTCAAGATTGGATGGGTCAGTGCAGTGTTTGGGGACACTTTTGCATTGTGGCACCTGCTTGCCTCTTGGGAGAGACAGTGGAGAGGACATTAGGCCAGGTACAGGCTGAGCTGGAGAAATGAAAAGTGAATGCTGCCTCTGACCCCTCCTGCTGCCTCTGACCCCTCCTGCTGCCTTTGCTTCAGGTCCTTGGGAGCTCAGGCAAACTCTACACCTGCTACAGTTCCTGCCACTTCTGCACATGTCCTGCTTTTGGGTTTACTGTCCTGCAGAAGAGTGAGAGCCTCCTGGTGAGTTGTCTGCCTTCACTTGGGGCTGGGTCAGGGAGCTGGGAGCAGGCTGTGCTCTGCTCCTGCAGCTTCCAAGGGAGGAAACATCTGAGTGTTGAGTTGGCCAGGAAGGCTCTGCCTGACCCACACATCATCTGCCCTCTGGGAGTCAAATGGCATTTGGGTGGAGCTAGGGCTGGGGAGGGCTTTTGTTCCTCATCACAGGTTACTGTGCTGACTTTCAAGAGATGAATGATCCCTGGTCTCTTGGAACAAGGGCTGCTGCCACTAATGCACTGCCACAGGGAGCCTGGCCAATGGAGGGGTGCAGTTCACCTGCTGCCAATGAGAAAAGGCTCAGAGGACCCAGATGCTCTGCAATTGTGTTGAGGCCACCAGAAGCCAGGGACACATCATCCTGATGGCAGAACTGACCTGGGGCAATGAGAGCCTGCGCCAGGACTTGGCCTGCCCAGAGGGAGCCCTGTTCCTGGAGGGCTGAGTGCCTCATTAGACCCATTCTGGCCAGGATGGATTTTTGTGGCTTGCAGATAGAGCTTGACATTCCTGTGTTGCTCCTGCTGGTGACTTGGCTGTGCTCTTGTTTGCAGTGCAAACATATACTTGCTGTCTACCTCAGCCAGGCCGTGGGAGCCTGCCAGGAGCTAACTGTGTCTGAGGAGCAGCTCACAAGCATCTTGCTGGCTGAGGAAGAGGATGAAGGATGAAAGATTTGGATCACATGTGGATGTGCTGTCTGTGTCCTCTCCTGGCTGTGCAGCTGGCATTTTTCCTATCCACAAGGCTGTCAAGTGTTCGTTGTGGCTGGCAGGTTTCTTCCTGTGCTGCAACCTAATGTGGTGTTAATTAAGAACCTTGCACTGGTGGGTTAATTAATACATGTTCAGAAGCCTCTGTTGACTTCAGTTGCATTTATTCAGGCTGTTCTTGGGATTGCTGAAGATGTTTGAACTGGTCTGTAATACTGTGTGTGTGATGTGGAGAGACAAAGAGTCCAGCAGGTCTCTTGGTGATCCATTGAACCTTGCTCACCCTGCTTGTGCTTTTTTTTAACCCCAGCACCCTCCCAGTGCCCTGTGGCTTTGTGGAGCTGGCCTCTGACAGAGTCAAACCATCCCTGGAGGTGTTCAAGAATCACTGTGGACATAGTACTTCAGGACATGGTTTAATGGCCACAGTGGTCTTAGGCTGATGGTTGGACTAGATGATCTCAGAGGTCTTTTCCAACCCAAACAATTCCGATTCCTCAGTTCCACATCCCAGCTGGTGAGCTGGGAACCAGCTCCTGCCATCTCTGTGACTCCATGCCTAGGCTCCCCCTCCCATGATTCACTGTGTGAATACAACACCCCAAGAAATAGTGGGGCTTGGGCAGAGGCAGGTTGTGTAGGTGGTAACTGGAGCATTTTGTATGCAAATAACAGGTCCTGCAAATACAAAATGTGGGCACCAGGAGGAGAACACAGCCCCTGTGGACAGCAGAGCAGCACTGAGTGACAGCTGCACTCTCTACAGGAGCTTCCTCTGCCTTTTTGACTTCCCATTGTAATAGAAACCTTGGGAGCTTTTGTTGTGAGGGGGTGAGGGAAGTGCCCTGGTTTTATTTTGCCTGGAAATGACTTTGGCTCAGCTCCCCCAAGGCACTTCATGTGCCTGAAGAGCACACTGACCCCAGGTGTAGTTACTAAAGGCTCACCACCCGATGGCACAGGCCACACCACAGCTGGCTAGAGGGATTCTGGCTCCTGAGAGACCTGTGAAAGGTAGCAGCCCTGGGTGCCAAGCCTGTGGGTGCCAAGCTGCAGTGCAAGCTGCCACACATGACCCAGTGCTCTGGGGCTGTCTCTCTCTGGATTCCAGTGCTGTGTGTTTCAGTCTGTCTGTGCTGTCCCGAGCTTGATTCATTCCCAGCCAGTGGGAGGGGAGAGATTCCATTCTGTGTTATGAGGGTAAATGTGGCTTGCAACCACTTTGCAACACTGCCAGACCTGCAGGTGAAACCCTGCTTGTTTCCAGCCATGATTAAGAAGAGGAACACAGCCAAAGATAATAGAGGAGGGAAGGAATGAAAGGAGGGGAGAGTCAAACCCTGCCCAAATGGCAGGAGGTGGCTACATGTGTGAGCTGGACATGATGCAGCAAAACTGAATGGAGCTGTTAAAGGAGAAACACTTGGGACAGTCACTTGAACAATTCAGGTTCTCCTTGGAAATGCCAGCATCTGAGATCCTGAGCTGTAGCTAAATTTGGACAGTGCATAAACACAAACCCATCAGAGTCACTGGTGATTCACCCAGGTCTGGGGCTGCCTCTTAGAGCTGAGCTGCTACACACAGGGCAGTGAAAACCAACAGCTCCTGGTGAACCACTCTCTGCATGGTGGGCTCTAAGTCACCCCTGCAGCTGCTGCCTGCAGCCCATGCCAGCTGGCACAGCAGCTGCTGCAGGAACAGGATTTCTTCAGCTGATTTTACACCAGCTTTGTCATAATAAAGGCCAGAGCAATCAAGTTCTTGGGGATTTGTATTACCCCCTTTTAGTGCAGTGCAGTTAAAAAAATAGGAAGCTGGTTTCTATATGATTCAAGTACAAGTTATCAGGGACAGGCTGCTCCAGGCATCAGTCTGTCCACTGGACCTGTTCTTCTGGCTGTGTTTAAACCTCCTTCCCTGCCACCTGGCTCAACAAGGCCTGCCCCCCATCTTCATCTCCCTCCATGAGTTACCACCAAACCCCATATTTAATACAGATCCTTGCACTCCAGTTTCTCACCATCACATAGTGATGCTCCTGGCATTGAGTGATTCAGAGCAGGATGGTCCCAGTTCCACCACACAGGGACCCTCAGGCAAGACTCCCATTTGTAAGAGGACCACACTGTGACAACAGGTCTGGGCTTGTGGAGAACAGCCATGGCTCTGAACCACAACCAGCTTTTGGGCACGAAGAAAGGAGGCTGGCTGGTGGTTTTCTGACTCCCCTCTCTGTTTCTCTCAGCCATGGAAGGAAAGTGCCCTGCTAGACAAAAGTCAGGCCAGGAGCAGGGCTCATTCACAGCTGTGCAGGTGCTGTCACAGACTAATGCCCTGCTCTAGTTTTGCATACCACAGTTACACATGAAATGGGGTGCAGTAATTGCTGAGCTGTGGTTACAGAGAGTTATTAACTTGCAGTACTAGTGGAGACTGCTCTGCTGCTGAGTGGGCTTTGTCCTGGCAAGGGGCCAGGGCTGCTGGCTAGCTGCAGAGGCCAGGCTAGGCAAGATGTGAGGCGAGCTCCTTCCCTGAAAAGCTTGGCAAAAATCAGGTTGCAAGTCAAGGCATCCTAGCTTTTCAAGTAAATTAGCTCCCTTCCAGTCTCTTTAGCTACTGGTGCAGGTCAGGATTGAGGAAAAACATAAAAAATAAAAATTACTCTTATAAAAAAAGAACACTCCCAGCTTCTTCAGGTGACTGGGCTGCAGAGGAACCCCAGCAACACCAAGGTTTAGGAGTCAGGTGAGCTGCAGCATCCAGCTATCACAGCTCCAACCTGCACTTCTGGAAGCACTGCACAGCTGCCAAGCTTGACTTGGGAGCAAAAACCTAAGTGTGAAGATCATGCCACCAAGGGAGGGTCTGCACTAACCTCAGTGAGCCTGGCCCAGACTAGCTGAGACCACTGGGGCACTTCTGCCCTTTGCATTTCTGTAGCTGGAAATGGATTGGGAAGCAAACCCAAGGCTGTACAACCCTGTAGACCAGTGTGATTCAAAGGCAATAAACCCTCTGTTCTGAAACTGCTCTTAACTCCACTAAAATGTTTCTCTTTCCTAAGTAGGGTTTCCATACTGGGGCCAAAAATAGCAGGCCAGTTCTGCTCTTGTTTTCCCATCACCAGGGTCACATCCCTCAGAGCCTGGAACACAGATTCAGCCTCACACCAGCAACTGGGCTAAGTAAGACTTTTTCCCATTGGAGAATACTAACTGCATCAAACAATTGATGGAATAATCAGGGTATTACCAAAGTGCTGTCAAATATGGACTTAAAGAACAACTCAAAAGCAGGCACACAACAATTACTCCTAAATGAATCAAAGGATTTAAAAAATAATAATAATAATTAAAATAAAGATCCTGGGAGTTGACATGAGCAGCACAGCTGGGGAAACACCCCCAGCAGGTGAGTCTTCCACAGTCAATGGCTGACCTGGAACGGAAACAGAAGCACTCAGGCAGCCTGGGCTTCCAGTGGAGGGGGGCTGCAGCCAGTGTCCCCATTCAGGGTGTCCCCATTCAGGGTGTCCCCATTCAGGGGCACTCACCGTGTTAGTAACAAAACCCAAAAGTACAGCTGCACAGTGCTCGGCTCTGAGCCCTCCTCTGGGAGCTCACACAGGCACAGGCAAGGGCAGTGCCAGGGGCAGGCTGTGGGACTTGCAAGGTCAGACGGTGACAGAGGCTACTGGAGAGTTCATGTTGGTGACAGTCAGGTGCTGGTTGTTGTCAGTGGTGCACTTGGGGAAGTCGTCTGACTTGCAGAGGATCTTGGAAATGATCTTGCGGAAGGTGTAGCGGAAGTCCCTGATCCGGTAGGCGTAGATGATAGGATTGATGACAGAGTTGGCATGGGAGAGGATGATGGCCACATACATCACCCACTCGGGCTTGGATCTGGAGAACTCCTCGTGGAAGTGACTGATGCAGTTCAAGATATGCAGGGGCAGCCAACAGAAGGCAAAAAGTCCTACAATGATGGCCAGAGACTTGGCTGCATGGACCTCCTTCTGCAGGGTGGTCCTGGAGTTGCCCATCAGTTCAATCTGGTGCAACTGTTTGCAGGCCACCATGAATATCTTAATGTAGATTCCCAGCATGATCACCAGGGGAAGCAGCACGCAGCCAAAGAAGTTGAAGTACACCATGTAGCTCATCGTTACCACGTTCTCGAAGAGGCAGGAGACGAAGCAGCCATGGTGCTCTGGCCCTGTGCCAGCCCCTGTCTCGTTGGTGGCGTTGGGACAGCCGCTCATGGCTTTATTCCATCCCATAAGTGGAGTCAGTCCAATCCCAAAGGACAGGAGCCAGAGCACAGCGATGAGTCCTCTTGCCCGCTTGCCAGTCACCAGGCTGTTATACCTGCAGCAGCAAGAGCAAAGCCAAGACAGAGCCATCAAGCAAACCAGCTCCCCTGACTCCCCTGCAGTCAGTCAGCAGCATTTGGGCAGAAGCCACAAAAGCCCCACCCACGCCCACGCAGGGACCTCACCTCTGTGATCACCCCGGGGGTAATGAATCTCACCTGTGCTCTGTGCCTGCACAAAGTGGTTCATTTACTATTCCTGAGAGGTGCCAAGCACCAGCCCTGCCCACAGACAGCCTGCGCCAGGAGGGAAGGGCTTGGAGTCTTAAAAAAGGTTTTATCATTGCATGAGCCTAAACCACCAACTAAAGGAGGGCAAGAACAGGGGCAAGGCTCACTCCATTACCACCAGCTTTCTTTCTCCAAGCATCCACTCCTGGGCACGCTGGGACATGCTACTGGGCTGTGTGAACTTCTGGGCTGACCTATTACAGCTGAGACAATGCTGGGCTCAGCTCTGCACTGTGAGGAGCAGCTAAAACCTTAACCAGCATCACCACACACTTAGAGCCTCTACACCACAGCCAGTGTGCTTCAGCCTGGACTGCTCTTATGCCTGCAGCAGTGCTGACCTCCCACTGGAGACTGCAGCAGTCCCACAATGTGATGTCCCTTCCCACGCTGCCTCTAAGGCGGGAGGTGCCCACATCTGTGGAAATCAGGGGGCCTGCTGGATCCCAAACTCTGCAGTTTCTGGCTCATACAAATCAGACTGCAGCCCATGTCAGCTTGTTGTGGCTGGATAACAAATACCCCAAAAGACTTTTCTGAGCCAGCATCTGAAAGCAACTGCTGCTGATGGATTGCTTAGGGGAGTTACGAGACAGTTTGTGTCTCCACTCAGAATCTCACATCCAGCATGGAGCTAGGAGCCAGGAACGCTGGGAACTTCTCCCTCGATTTGATGCCCCTTCTTTGTGCATTCTCCATCAATAGTGTTGATGTGGGCAGCTTTGTCCAGCTCCCAGGGCTGGTGTTGGCCTCCAGCTTCTGTGGAGACCTCCTGACCTCCTCCTGCTTCTGTGTTTGACTAGGTGATTCTGTAGGACCATTGAGATGTCCTGCAGACAGACAGAGCTGCTGAAGCCATCGGCGGGGTTAAACCATAGAGCCATGGTTAAACCATAAAGCTGTTGCTGTCAAACAACGCTTGTGCTCTGCTGACCCACCAGAACCAGTCATCAAGATCCAGATTTTAAAGTGGGTATCTTCCTTGAGCACCTGTGGCTCTGATATGTTACAAAGAAGCTCTGTGGTAGCCCAGGGACAAGCTGATGCAGTGCTGAGAGGTGCAGAGCCATGTGCTGCCTCACACCTCTTCTAACCTGAGGGACTGGGCACCTTCATGGCCAAGAAAACAAAGGCCATGTCTGATGCTCAGAGACACAAACAGGGCTGAAACCTGCAGCAGCAAAATTCAGGCTGGTTTGGGTGCAAACAGGACAAATGCCAACATCCAAGCACCAGTCGGATCACTCATTGGAGATACGAAGGACCAGTGACTGCCAGAAAGCCAACATCAGAAACCCATTACTGTCCTCCCCACAGCCAGTCTGCTGGCTGACACACGTCCCCCGCTCCCTTCCCACCCCCTTCTCTCAGTGCTTGTTTACTCTGGCTTGGCCACCCTGCTCCTCCTCTCTGAAGAACGTTTGTTCTGATTTTCTTCCGGCCCGTGAGGCAGGGAGGGTTCTATTCCCACAGCCCCGCAGCTGCGCCTGTGAATCACGCTGCCGGCGCCTCCGTGCGAGCCGCCTGTCCTCTCCTCCCGCAGGCTGCAGAGGCAGGAAGGGAAGTGGTGGCTTTGCCAGCATGAACTGGGAGGCAAAGATGGGCTGAAGGGAGCCTTTGGCCCCTTCTGCATGGCCACTGTGGAGCAGGATGCGCTCTGGGCACGGCCAGAGCTGGCCAGAAGGATGCAGGAGCTGCAGCCACGTCTGGGCACTGCTGAACTGGGACCACGCTCCACAGGTAGATGCTCAAGGGCAGGGCCAGCCACTGTGGGGTTTCCCCTGTATTCTTCTCTCATAATTACTGTCTTGCTGCTTCAGGAGAAGTTATCAGTCGAGGCATCAGTGAGGCCAAGCTCATTGCTTTCAAAGCCCCATGTTAAGTTTTCAGGAGCCAGAGCTGGTCTGGGGCTGTGGGACCTGAAAAAGTTAAGCTTTGATTCAGAGCAAGTTCCCAGAAATCTGATCTCTTGTCGAAGCTGCCAGCCAGAAGAGGCCAAGGTGAAGCTGGCAACAGCTTGGTGTTCTAAAATCGTTAATTAATTAGCTCATCATTATCTCAATATACCTATTTGATGGGACACTGCCTTAAGATAATGGAAGTTAAGCGTGTACTTAAAATTACAGAAGACCATGAGTGTCACCATATCCAGGTACAAGGAGAAGGCTCTCAGGGTTGCCTGAAAACACTCAACCAGGTTTGCAGCATGCCCCATGACAGAGCAACCCCCACCATAAACCATCATCAGCAAGAGCAGGTGGGAGCTGTGAGGCACCTGAGCTGGGACAGTGAGGAACCAGCAGCTTTCCACAGCTCTGAATGCTCCAGCAAACCCTTCCTGCATCCCCTTTTAGACTTAATATAATTAGGAAAAAAAAACAAAACAAAACAAAACCAAACAACTGTCAGAGTAAATTTACTCACCTAAGTCTGCTCAATTAATGTAGGACAAATATTGAATCTCCTCCATGTTTCTACCCAGAGGCATCAGATGTTGTTTTAATGTAAATAACAGCTGAATATTTTTAAATGATTTATGAAGATTAAATAACCTGGCAATGCATTAGCTCCTCTCACACCACCAGGAGAAGTCTCTTTACTGATGTAATCACCATCACACAGCTGATTATCTCAGCTCCTACCCAGTGCCCCCACAGTGGACAGGCTGCAGAAGCCCCAATGCCATCCCCACTGTGCTGCCATCTCAAAGGGGTTCAGGATTCTATTCTTCTGACACAGACAACTGAACATTTGCCACCAGTGTCACAGCATCACAGAATGCACCAGGTTGGAAGGGATCCTCAAAGTTCCTCTTGTCCAAACCCCTGCAGCAAGCAGGGACATCTCCAAGTAGATCAAGTTTCTCAGGGCCTCATCAACTTTGACCTTCAATGTCTCCAGTGATGGGGCCTCAACCACATCTCTGGGCAACCTGTTCTAGTGTTCCACCACTCTCACTGTACAGAACTTCCCCCTTATGTCCAACCTAAAGCTACCCACATGGTCACACAGCCCAGGTTGCAGTAGATTAAGTGCTTCCACAGAAGTTCAGCTGCTTTTACAACTTGGCTCTGACCTGCTGGTGTTACCATGTCCAAGCACAGGGCTGATGGGTCCATCCCTGCTGTGCCAGCATCGAAACAGACCAGTGGCAGAGGCTTCAGCCATGGCACAGCTCTGCCAAGCCATCAAGCTATGGATTGAGCAACTGCTCTGCCAATGAGGATGGAGGAGATGCTACCTGAGCTGGCCCATGGGCTGGAGATGATGTCCCTCACACAGTAGCATCACTGCTGCCTGGGGCTCTTCCACTTCAGTGATGGCCCAGCAAACTCCACAGCTTTTCTGGAGGAGCATCACGGCAGCAGACTCATAGAAAACTGCAGGGTGCAGGAAGGCTCCCTGCATTCTCCAGGCACCATGTCTCTGCTTGGTAGGATGGTCAGGTGAGGTTTTCCCAGCAGGTCTCATTCCATTTCTTCTGCAGTTTAGCAGAGCTGGATCCCAGCCCAACCACCCAGGCAGGCAGTGCAAAGCATGGTTGGAGTGGCCCAGCCAGCCCAGCCTCTCTATGCTGGAGTTTGGCTCCAGACTGGCAGGAATTGAGTCATGTCCTGCATGTACCTGGCACTTCCCCACCAATCCCTGCAGTCATATTGTGGGGATCACCCACAGAGGCACTGCTGCCCCTGAGCTCCCATCTAACGATGGGCGTTCAGCAGCAGCCAAGGTTTAATTCAGCATTTGGGGTGATGAGATGTGGGCCAGAAGGCAGCCACAGCCTGGAGGCTGGAAGGAGACTATTGTTCCCACATTATTCATCCCCAGAGAGCAAGAATGGAGGAGAACCCCACTGTCCCCAAGTAACCCAAAAGGATAAATAGGTCAAAATGTTGTGGTGCCACACACCCGTCCTTTTTGCTCTGCTGGAGCAAAAAGGTGGAGTCTGCTGGTGGCCCTGACCATGATGCTGGCCTGGGCCCTGGCTAATAAATGAGTAAATAAACCTGAGGTTCACAGAGAGCAGAGCCAGTAGCAATCAGTTTGTTTTACTGGACATCTGAGATGTGCTGCTGGAGAAAAGGGGCTCCGCAAGCTGAGAAACTGCGTCAGCATTTGCCACCGTGTGGTCACCAGTGCTGTGCTGCAGGGGCTGCTGTGCTGCAGGGGCTGCTGTGCTGCAGGGGCTGCTGTGCTGCAGGGGCTGCCATGCAGGGCAGCATTCCACCACGCAGCCCATGTCCTGCCCAGTGGCAGGTAGGAGGTGACCTCTCTGTCACCTGCAGAGTGGCATGGCCTCCTAACATTTTTTTGCACCGTGGCAGCCCTGTCCCAACCCCCCCCCAAAAAAACAAAAAAAAAAAAAAAAAAAAAAAAAAAAAAAAAAAAACCCAAAAAAACACACCCCCCCCCAAATACCCCCCCAAATAAAAAAAACCCCCCCCCCCCCCCCCCCCCCCCCCCCCCCCCAAAAAAAAAAAAATATCCTTCCTGTCCCCCTGACACTGGGCCACTGCTGGAGACACAAAAATGAGCCGTGGAATGGAGCTCACACACCAGCTGAAAGATCCTGGCAGGACATTTCAAATGAATCATAAATTGCACCTTAGAGAGGGGAGAGGAGGGTAAGAGAAAATGGGAGAGGAAAAAAAAAAAAAAGAGCAAAAGCAAAAGCTGTGCTTTTTGACCAGGAAGGAGTTGGCGGCGAGAGTGAGAAACCTGATGAGCGGTTACAGTATCAGCCGAGGAAGCAGAACATCTGTGCCTGGTGGTGTCCAGCCCTAGATAAATCACTTCCTCCTGCATCTGTCCCTATTGTGTGCAGGGGACAGCAGCAGCAGCCCCCGCTCGCACTCCTGGCCTTCCGCTGGCCGGGTGACAGCCAACACGCCGGCCCCAGCGCTCAGGTGAGCACCCAGGGGGCATCTGCAGGGCCAGGAGGCATCGCTCAGCACCACCATCCTGGCTGGGAGCACAGCTCCTGCTGTGGCTTTCCTGGGAAACCTGAGCAGCTGTAGCAGCTCAGCCCCTGTGCACCCAGCCTCTGGGGGGCTGGGTTGGAAGGGACCTCTCACGGTTTATGTTGGAAGGGACTTTTTAAAGTCATCTCGTCCAAAGCCCTTGCAGTGAACAGGGACATCTGCAACTAGAGCAGGTTGGTCAGAGCCCCAAACAACCTGACCTGGAATGTTCCCAGGGATGGGCATCTCCCACTTCTCTGGGCAATCTGGGCAGGGTCTTACCACCCTCAGTGTGAAAAATGTCTTCCTTCTCTCTAGTCCAAATCTCCCTCTTTTAGTTTCAAACCATTACCCCTTGTTCTGTCACAACAGACCCTGCTAAAAAGTCTGTCCCCAGCTTTCTGATCAGTCCCTTGGAGTACTGGAAGGCCACAAGAAGGTCTCCTTGGAGCCGTCTCTTCTCCAGGCTGAACAATGCCAATCCTATCAGTCTGTCCTCACAGCAGAGGGGTTTCTGGCCTTCACACCATACTTGTGGCCTCCTCTGGACACTGACTCCCAATAGGTCCATGTCTCTTCTGTGCAGAGGGCTCCAGAGCTGGACACAGCACCTCATTCCCAGAGCACCCAGCTATTGAGCAGCACTCACCCAAGCACCCCAATCCAGCAGGGAGCCCTTCACACCAGGCATCTGGCCCTGCTATTGTGCAGCCCTGGGCAATGACAGGTGAAGGAGAATACCCACACCCCAACGCAGAGCCCAGCTGCAGGCTGCTGCTTCAGCTCATCTTTAAAAGGGAGGTTGGTGTGTGGGTGCTGAGCCTGGTGCTCAGGGAACCCAGCTTTGCCTTGGCTCCCACCCTCATGGAGTGAGGAGGAACAACCACCTGCTGTGAAGTTTCCATTCCTGCTAGAGGCACCCAACCAGCGTGGCCACAGCTGCAACACTTCAGTGTTAGGTTTGGGGGACCACTAAAAGGCATCTAAAGACTGTAAGGCTTCAGCTGTTTCCAGGGCTTGCTCTGTTCATGCTATGTGGCATTCTCAGCCTTAGTCTGAGATAAAAGCTTGGTGATTTTGAGCTAGTAAGACAGAAGACAAGCCCAGTGCATGACCAGTGGCTGTCAGGGGCTGGGGCTGCTCCAGAGCTGCTCTTCTGTATTTGCTCACTGAGACATGGAGTCACAGAGTTGTGAGCCACAAAAAGGCACAAGATGAAGCAGTCCTGGCTGAAGATGAACCCTTGGGTAGACACTGGCCATCTGCTCTCCCCAGTTGGGAGCCCCCAAGTTAACTGCTCCCCAGTTACGAAGAGTTGAAATGACAAACCAACCCCCCACTCATGCTTCACTCAGCCATGGTGATGCCTCTTGGGATGAGCTGGGTGTACAGAGGGGAGAATTCCCCATCCCTGGGTACCTGTTGGTACTGGTGAGCGCCAGCCCACCCTACACAGGCTACAACCACGCCAGGTCCTGCAACCTGCCAGCTCAGACTATCGAGGGTCAGCAGGTTGAGGTTCCTCTCAGCAAGATATCCATAGCCATGTGCTTATCCCTCCCCAGAGCTCCTCCTTCCCTGGGGTGGAGGCAAAGCAGCTAGGACAGTGAAGGTTGTCCTCTACAGCCCCCACCTCACCCAGTTTATCCAAGGGCTGGCACCTCAGCCCTGCTATGGCCAGCACAGCACCAGCTTGGGGCAGGGCAATAGCTGAAGGCCGTTGGGTTTGCAGGGCCATGGGAAGGAGAAATGCAGGAGTGCAGTTTTGACCCAAAGCACCCTGCCAGGAGCACCCTGCCAGGAGCACGAGTTTGTGTGCTGTGGGGGGTGGAATTGGGAAACTGCAGCTCAGGCTGCTGCAGGGTGGGGAGCAGGGGGAAGGGGCCGCAGCGCTATCACCTGTTGAGCACCACCAGCAGCTGCAGTGTGGAGGTGTGAATGTCTCACACGTTCTCAGCACCACATCCAGGCAGGATTTCCCATGCCCTGCCCTGGTTTCTGTTGGCAGCACCAGCCCCAGCCCTCTCTAGCAGCAATGGGGTGAGAAGAGGCAACCAAAAGACAGCCACGGGGTAGGAGCAGGCTGCAGGGCAAGCGGTGAGCTCCCTGCCCACACTGGGCAGCCCCACGCTGCTGGGAGCAGACCTGAGGCTGGGGCACGGCCAGGGAGCGTGGAGCCCAGCACAGGAAGGAAATGAGCTCAGGCTCCGCACGCTGCAACCGGCGACACTGAAACACGAGCAGCTGCCTGAGACACCCACGTGTGACACCAGCCCTTCGTGCTGCGTGGGGTCTGGCTGAGACCTGCAGCACAAAAGTTCCCCCTAGCCAAGACCACTGGGCTGAGGAGCCTACCGCCTGCCCGAGCTCTTCCTCCCATCAGTCTCCTTCCAGAGCTCCGGAGCCTCACCTTATCTGCCTGAGGGGGCCTGGGGCTGAGAATTTTTGTCATTCCAAACCTCCCAGAGGGTCAGACCTCAGATGTGCACCGGCGGGTGGCCGAGTGAAAGGCAGCTGGTGGAGGTGAGATAGGAATATTGATTCACAGCGAGCTGTTGGGGTGGGATCCTGCAGAGCAGTGGTGGGACCCCGACCCCTCCCAGGCATCCAGTGCCCTGCTTACAGATAACAGACACGGGGGTGGGGATGGGAGATCTCTGCTGCCTCCCTCTTTCTAAAATGGGTGCTAAAGTCCTTCCCAAAGGCCCCAAACCACTGGCCTCTCCATCCACCAGTCCCAGCAAGTTGCTACTCCTCTGCCTTCCCCGCAAAGTCCCAGCTGACCTTCCCAAGGGCTGGTGGATCTTGCGTGGTCAGCACCAAGCCCAGCACCACTCATCCACCTGCGCCTTGTCCTGGCATGCTCCAGCAGCTCAAGGAGCTCCTCCTGTCCTCACCTCCCTGCCCAGGCACAGCCAGGTTCAAACCAGCTGGTGACAGAGCAGCCAGCCCCTGTGTGCCAGCTACACCATTGCAGCAGGACAGGCGAACTTCATAGAGGACACAAACAGGTCTGAGCATGGTGGAGGAAGGACCTGGCCAACAGCCACCCCCACACCTGGCACTGGGATCTGAGCAGGAGAGGGGATGTGATCCCTGGGATGATGGGTGCCAATGCACAGTACATCATGAGGGGGGTGCAGGCAGAGCCCCAGCCACGGTGGCACCAGTCCAGCTGCACAGTCACTCCTGTGCTCTGTGTCCCTGGCAGGTCCAGCAGCAATGGTTGTGGTGCTCAGTGACACACCAGTGACGACATGGCACCAAAGGGTGAGTATAAGAGCACAGACACACAGGCACTGAGGTACCCACAGGTTATTTGTGGCTCACACCCAGGCCTGATGTCATCATTAGGAGATAATCTTTGGCACAGACAGACCCTGAGCCTGGCATCAGGCTTCACAAAGCCATGGGAGGAGAGAGGACTGCCACATCTGCAACCACAGCTGGCACAACTGATTCCTGCCATCCTGCAGCTCAAATACAGAAACAAGACCCCCAACCCCATCTGTGTGGTGACTGCAGCATAAGTGACAATAACCTTGCCCAGGCACAGGCATCTGATGGACTGCTCTAGAATAATGATGTGCTGCCTGGGTCTCAGGATTGGGCACTGTGTGTGTGAGGCACCCGAAGAGCAGAAGATCTGGGAGTTCAACTGAAGGGTAATGCAAGGACTTCCCTTCAGAAAGGAAATGAAGCAAGGCAGAATGAAGGGCAGCAGAAGGAAGAGCAGCTGCAATTCTGCTTGCCGTTGATGCTATAGAAATTCACAGAAGACTCTGAAGAGGATTTTCTCTCCTTCCCAGTGGTTCCAGTCCTCCTACCTGTCATAAATACCCACCAGTTTGCTTTGCTGGGAGTTAAAAGGAATCCAGGAACAATTCTTTGCTGGAGAACACAGAGGGAACCCACTCCCCTGCAGCAGCAGGGCACCATGAAGGCAGGCAGCTGAAAAGCATCAGCCAACCCAGCTCTGGAAAGGATCTTGCACAGCTAAAGGGGTCAGATAAGAGCAACAACAATCCCAATGGAATTTGTTGCCATGAGGAGAGCAGAAGCTGGACTGCTGTCTTCGTCAGGGGCAGCAGCTCATGTGGGACACTGACAGCACCAGCAGCAACTGGTGCAACACCATTGACTGATGGGGATCCACGTACAGATGATCTGTCTGCAAGGGGACAGCAAGAACTCAGCAAGGTGCAGAAAGGCAGAGGGTGTGGTCATGGATACCCTGTTGTAGTCCGTGGAAAAGCTGCTCAGGAACATCACTATCACACTTTTGCTAGGGATAAAATTGAAGACAGGAGAGAACTAAATCTGGGCAGAAAGAACAAGCACCAGAGCAGCTCCATCTGCAGGGCCCTGGGGCTGATTTTGCCTCCTCAGGTCGCAGTTGGGGTGATTGCTGGGTGGGCAGCAGCAGCACCATATTCACTGTCCTGCAGGAGATGACCAGTGGGACAAGGACACACACAGTGTGATCTTGCATAGGGTGGTTCATTCTCTTTTTGCTCTCTAACTACAGATACTCTTCTCCCTCCCTAATTCCTGACACATTTGTTCCAGACATCTCCCCATCCCTACAATTATTTGACACACCAAAGGATTTTGTTTAATGCAAATAGAAGGGAAATATTTTATTCCACCTACAAATCTTCTTGGCTCACAGCTCTGGGCCTGTGGGGTGAAATTCAGATCTGGAGATCACCAGAGAGCCAAAGCCTAGCACTGCTCTCATGCCAGACACTGCACAGGGTGGATTTACTGCTGCTGAAAGATGTTCAGTTGCTTAGCCTTGACATTTTGCTGGGAGGAAGCACTGTGGGGGGAAGGAAGTATTTGGAAGGGTCAGATTGGCAGATAAGAGCAGGGACGGTGCCATCGAACCCAGGTGGCACAGGGACAGAAGCACTGAGGGTGCAGGAGGGGTGAGTGACATATGGCAGGGTTAGAGCATGTCTGGAGAGAAGAATCTGAGTCCTGGTGTGTTGGCTGGGGGAGAAGGGACCTGGGGAAGGGCTCAGAGCTGCAGCTGCACAAAGGGGGCAGCAGGGGTGGGGGCTGCTCCTCAAACAGCAAATTTGTCAAAAACAAACAAACAAAACAAGAGTTTCAAGGGACAGAAGGAATTCCTGGCTTCAGGTCAAATTCAGCAAATATTTTTAGCCAGAAGAGGGAGGGTTCTACACCACCATTTTTAAATCTTGTAACTTTTTTGTTCTGCAGTTGCCTAGATGAGAATTTGTCAGTTCCTGTCCAGCAAGGATGCCTCCAATGCAGAAAGTAGCACAGCAACACCAGAAGGGTTAAGCAGCTCAAAAAAAATCTGCCAGGTCGGTCAGGACCACTTTGTTTCACTCAAACCTCCAGACATCACTGCTTCAGCTTGACTGAAACAATTTTCCTCTTCCCCATGGGATTTCTCAGTTCAGCCACAGAACTGAAAAATCCATTACTAGCCTGGCCCTAATGCAAACTTCCCCCGCTCACCCCCAGCCTGCAGGTCTGCCCAGCCTCTCAGTTTGCCTAAATAGCCCTGAAATAGCATGAAATAATACAGCACAGCCAGTTCTCAATGTCCCTGCAGAGATGTCCACAGGGAGCTGGTGGATGTGACAGGGACACTTGTCCACCCTGCAGTAACTGCGTTATTTATCGTAATTGCCAGAGAGGGCTGGGCACAAAGCATTTTCTTGAACATTCATTACTTCATGGCTTGCTATCAGCCCCTGTACTGGTCTCCAGAGTGGTTTAATGAGAAGACCTTTTCCTACTGTTGCTATTCCTAAAGAGTAGTGACCAGCTTTCCTTTCCCACAGCACAAATTCCTTCCAGAAACAGGACCTGGGCTGGGTGGCCCACAAGGTCCTCCCCTCCCTCTCTGCTGACAGCCCATGGAGCATCTCAGGAATAACAGTGCTGAGGAGGCAGCTTCAACCAAGCCTTGGCTGGAAAACCCTATTGTAGTACAGAAGTTTTTTGCCAGCATAGTTTTATAACCTTCTCCATCCTCTTTTGGTCTTGGCTGCACAAATCAGAACAGCCTTTCGGTACCAACCCATGAATCTCCTCTAGCCAAAGCAATGACCTGGCCACTGCCCTGTGCTCCTCACAGTGAGAACCCCCTGTCCTTTTAAAGGGGCACCTCTGAGAGCCATGAAATGAGCCTCCAGCTCAAGACCAAATTTAATCCAAACTTCACTCTTCAGAGCAGCCTAGGATGGGACTTCTTGATCTTGTGGTCCTGCTCTGGCAGGGGGGTTGGACTCAACAATCTCTGGAGGTCCCTTCCAACCCCTAACATCCTGTGATCTCTATGTACAGCTGAAGGGGCTCTCTGTGTCCAGCTAGGAAGTGCTCATAGGAATACAGATGTTTGTGCAAATGGAGTAGAAGATTTGGCCTAAGATGGGGTAGAAAAGCAATATTGAGAAAGGATTCCAAAACTGCCCTGGGATTTCATCCCACACAGGTAGAATCATGGAATTACAGCACAGCAGGTTGGAAGGGACTTTAAGGATCATCTGGTGTATGAATTGACCTTGTGGAGAGACAAGCACACCTGCTGGAGACCAGGATTGTGAATAAACCAATAAAGTGGAGGAAACAGTTGCCGTTTTGTCAGTTGACAAAACCACTTCTTTTCTGCAAACATGTAAAGGACTCCAGCGTTGCTGATCTGCTACTCTTGCCTCCACTCCAGTGGAGCAGCAAAACAACTCACAAGATTCAACTTCATCCAAGCACTCAAAAAGTAGGAATAATTTAACAGCCTGGGCTTGAACAGCCTGTGGAAGCTGATGTGACCAAACTGAAACTTGAAAAAACCAACTGCATCCATCACTGCCACTGAGCCACAAGCCCCCATCCTGACTAAAGCCCCAAATGGAAGCAGCACTAAAGCGTTATCTGGAGCCAACATGTGTCTCCAAGTCCAGCCAGGTAGCTGAGAAGGTAGGAAGCTCAGCAGGTGGTGTCAGCGATGCTGGCTGCAAGCTGAACAGCAGAGCAGGGCTGCAGCTCGGCTCTGGCTCACTCTACATCCCCTGGAATTTCCAGGCGCCCTGCTGCGATGACACACGCAGCCACCCAGCAAACGTGCACTCTCGCTACCAGTTTTTATCACCTGCCTGTGACTAATTCATATTTGCCCAACATATGGTGGGTGCTAGAACAGGGTGAAGGGTTCTTTTAAGTCATTTAAGGGTGAATTCATCACTCACTCAAGGAAGACACAGAGCGAGCAGAATCTAGGAAAGCTGCAGCTTACACAGTTCAGATGAGGTCCCTGCACCAAACCTGCCCTGCTTCCCACAGCCTCCGCTCCTGACCTGTCCCCTGAGCACTCCTGGACTCCCCAGGGGGGAGCCATCAATGTCTTATTCTCAGGGAGGGACAATAGAGATGCAAAGTGACCGAGGCTAAGGGACTCAGGTCATTTCTAATGCAAAGCAGGTTCTGGTGCACTTAAGCAAGCTACTGCCACCAGCTCACTGTGAAGAGCCAGTAAAACCCACTCGACAGATTTTGTCCCAGTACATTGCATTGACTTATGACTGAGAAGAAAACCAGTTTATGTCTCTGAAACTGCTCTTGGATGACAGTCTAAACTGTAAAATCCTGAATACAGCAGCATGAAAACATTTTTCTTCCCTCTTCTCCTTCCACAGCCTGTGCACAGAGCTGACACCTTCTGACATTTACTGATCTATGAGCTCTCTCATGGTAAGCACTCAGAAGGAAATGGCACATGTAAGCACTGAGATGTGGTTTCAGCATTTATAGATACAACAAATTGCACTTTCAGTCCATTCATTAGATCCTTCTAAAACCTGGAAGCTGACCTAGTTAGACCCCAGTCCAAGCTGAAAACGTGAAGCATGTGCAGAATCCTATTAAGATCTAGTTAAGATGACTGAAGATTATCATACTTAAGATGACTTTCAGCCTTTCTGAAAGTGTTGTGCCCTGAACTCAGGAGGAGACAAGAGCTCTTGCAGAGCAGTCTGCAAAACTCCTTCTCTGACAGGCTGGGAAGGAGAAGGAAGAGTGATAACCTGGGAAATACCCAGACACCACAGTAATGGGGGCTGTATAAATACTTGCATAGATTAGCTGCAGCTATCCCAAGCACATCACTACATCACCTCCTGGCCCCCTCAAGAAGCTACTAACCTTCACAAGACAAACATCCTCAAAAACTCAGCTCACAGGCATATTTTGAAGTAGAAGGCAGGATGGTGAAAACCTGGTCCCAGTCCTGTAGCAAGCCAGTGCAAGATCTGTGTTATTTTCATCACCGTGAGCAGCAAACACCAGAAGTTCCTGCACACTAAGACAAGGAAAGTCCCAGTCTGGGCTGTCAGGGAATGTAGCTACCAACATCCCCTCCAGTCTCTTACCTCAGTGGGATCTTAATAGCCAGGTACCTGTCGATGGCCACCGCCAGCAAGCTGAAAATGGAGCTTTGGGTCAGCACCAACACGAAGCAGGCAAAGAAGAGGCAGCTGTGAAAATCCACCTGGAAGCCGATACTGATGGTGATGGCGAAAGGGATGGCCAAGAGACCCACCGCGATGTCAGCCACTGCCAGGGACACCAGGAAATAGTTGGTTGCGTTCTTCAAGGTACTGTTGATGGCCACGGCCCAGCAGACCAGGACGTTGCCAGCGATGGACAGCACGGCAATGATCAGCTCCAGCACGATGTAGGTGGTTTTCACAGTGTCCATGGCGAGAGCCCAGGGCGAGGAGCTGGAACCGTTCATCAGAAGGTGCTTTCCAACGGCCGCCCGCCCGCAGGTACCAACGGGCCACGGGGCAGCGCTTCCCCGAGAGAAACACCCATGTCCGGGCTCTCCGCCGCCTCCCGCCCGTTCGCCGGGGCGTGGGGGGGCCGGAGGGGCGCGGTGAGCCCCGGGCCGTGGCCCCCCGCTGCCCGCAGCGCCCGGCTCCCGGGGGGCATCCGCGGCTTCGCTCCCACGGGGCTCCGGTCACCGCCCGCCCGCCGCCGCCACGGGGCCCGGCCGCCGTGCCCGCCGCGGGGCCATCCGCCGGCACCGAGAGACCGGACCGCACCGGAGGGGTTGGAACGGGATGAGACCGGACCGGACAGGATAGAACGGGACGGTCCGCCGCTCCGCCCGAGGATGCTCCGCCGCCTCCCGCTCGCGGAAAAGCCGCTGCCGGTCGCGGCAGGACTATTTCTGCACATGGGGAGAGCGGGGCGGGGAGTTCGCGGCGCTGAGCCGATTGGCCGAGAACCGTCGGGCCCCGAGACGGCTCCTCCGCACTGCCCGGTCCCGGGACAGCACCCACCGGACCACGAACCCTCGCACTGCCCCACTCTGGTACCTCCCGGTTCGGGCACCCTCTCGTCTCCTCACCTCCCAGGCTCAGCACCCCGGTCCCCCGCCGCTGCTGCCGGTGGGCAAACCACCGAGCTGGATGCTCACCACGGGTACTTCCCAAACGAGGGGTGAAAAGTTGCCCTAAAGGTTTTGGGTGAGGCTTGCACCTAACACAACAAACGCTGGGGTGCTTCTCCTTGGAGCTGGGACACCGCCTGTGGTGTTGCCACATGGAGAAAAGTCCCCAGGAGCAAATGTGCTGAGCAAAAGTAAGAAGTTTCACAAAAATCATGACAACACTGGGGCTGTGGATGGTCATCACCCAGCATGACATCTCCTGATGTAAGAAAATGGCAACACACCATGGGTAAGCCAAAGCTGTTACTCACCAGGCTGTGGTTGTGGAGTTGAGGTCTAAAGATCTCGGATGAAATCAAAACTGAAGTAATCACCCAAGAAAGGGGTTTTCTGCACTGGTGGATCTAAAAAACCAGCAGAGAATGTGAAGATAAATATAACGTAATAACCACTTACCTATTCAATCCCAGCTTTATATCATGCTCACCATCAAAACACAACAGATCAGAAGCTGAACTTCACACCCTCTGTGTCACATCCAGCAGCATCAAATAATCCAGGTCAGAACTAGAAAAAATCCCAAACAATTCAGCAGAGCAAACCTTCTGTAGTAAAGAGAAAATAAAAGAAATTGACATTGGTTTTGCTTAAGACAGAGCTGGAAATGGAATCCTCTGGAAGAGAAAGTTTTCCAGGGATCCAAAGTTAAAGCAGAGCAAAAAGATGTGGGAAAAGCAGGATGGAAATGATTTCTATGGCCATGACTTGTTGAGGAGAAATGCTTTGGATCAGGCAGTTATGATGGGGAGCTCCTCATTCACATTAGATGAAGCTTTTTTTTTCCAAGGTGGACATCTCAGGAGCAGAATCCTTCAGGATGCCTGGGAAGCTGAAGGAAAGCCATTGTCTGTGGTGTGTTTAATGCAACAGGGACGTACAAGGTCCCTTTGCTCCTTTTAGACATTTGGAGAGTGCTGCTGCCCCTCGCCATCCCACCTCACACCTATGCCCTGTGCATCCTCCAGCCACTTTGCCAGTACAAAGGACCAGCTCTCACTCCTGTGACTCCAGCCTCAGTGTCCTCCTGGGACCATACTGAGGGGAACAAGCATGGCTTAAAGGAAAGAAAAAAAGCTGCTGGTACACAGCCCTCAGCCCTCTTGAGCTGCTCCATCTCTCCCAGCACTGGCTGGATCCCCAACTTGTCCACACTGGTTTGGTTTATTTATTATTTTGGGATGAGTTTACCTTCCCTCATGCAGAGCCTGTTGCAATCATGTAAACATTGGTAAACTCTCATGGAAAAGCACTTTCCCCCCAAAGCAATGGATTTACATCAGGGTTTTTCACACATTGTTTTCCTGGCTCTAAAACATGTGCCAACAGAAGCCTTCTGCTGCTTCACAGCATTTCAGTGAAACAAGAACTAACTCTTTGCAGTGGATACGATTTGTTAGGAAAGGATCATCTTTTGTGATCAGGGCAGTACCTTTGACAGCCTGAACCAAGGGAAATTGTGGTTTATCAAGTTAGACATGAATGAAAAAGAAACAAAACACGATTTCAGATTCTGCTGAATAGGTTGTTCTGGTCAGGGTCCTTCTGTGAGACAAGTAGCAAGGCAGAGTGAATACTCTGAGTTTTACATCTCAGGGAGATTCACAGCTCTCCAAAGCAGTGAAGCCTTTGCCAAGGTCCAGTGGTTTGTTCTGGCTTTGTAAAACTGGCAGAACTGAACTTATTCTGAATACAACTGAGCTGCAAAGCAGAGCCGAGCACTGTGCTCGGCTCTGCTGTACCAAACGTGGTTAAATCCTGCTGGCAGCAAGAGCAGGATGAACCCATTTCCAGCCAGAGACACCGACCCTGCCCTCCAGCTGCATTCTTCCAGCCCTGTTTTAAGATATATGGCACCGTACACCCTACCATTAAATACCAGCTGAATGTGCTGGCCCTGTCAAGTCATCACCCAGCAGGCATTGTGAAACTCCACAGCTTCTGGGGCTCTGAGGAAGATGAATCCTTAGGTGATAATGTGCATATTTATACACTGGAGTCTGTGAAGGAGCGAGGAAGTAACACAATTGGCAAGGTAAATATAGCCTAAAGCTTACAGCTAGTGGAACCCATTCAAGAGCTGGAGCATAATAGTAACATGGCAACAGGTCACTGGAGCACCGCTGGATGCTCGGATGCCAGAGACAGATGAATCACCATTACTATTATTTTCCTGGATTCTATTTTACTCCAGGGACTTGCCTCTCAACATTCATGTAGGAAACAGCACCAGCCCCAATCTGCTGCTTTCAAGTGTAAGAACTCCTCTGGCTCTTTTGTTCAGTGGGAAACTGATTTAAACAGATCCCACATTATGAATGGCAGTGTGGTGGGAGACAGGATCAGCACCCTGGTGCGGCCGCAGCCCGCGGCCCCGCGCCTTGGCAGAAGCCCACCAGCCTCGTACGTGCTGTTCCTTCTGTCGCTGCAGCCCCCGGGGAGCGGAGCTGCCGCCTCGCAGGCCGTGCGCTTCCTGCAGCCCTCTGTGATCTCGGCTGCGGGAGGCCTCCCTGCCCCTGCTGTCGCTGGGGACTATTCCTGCCCATCGCTATCTCACCACCTTCAGCCCTCCTGGCCCAGCCGCAAATTGCTGCCCAGGAGCCTCATGGAGACATCTCTCCATGCTCACCGAGACCCAGACAGCCCTCAGGAGCTACTCCTTCAACACAAAGGAGAACTCCTGAGCTGGCCCTGCAGCCAGATTTGCCATCTCAGACCCTCCTGAGACAACAAGTCCAAAAGCTTTTTTTTTTTTCTCCCCTTACTAAGCACACAGTTGAGTAACAAGGACTAAGTACAGAGTTAAGAGCGACAAGGACTAAGCAGGGAGTTAAGAGCAACAAGGACTAAGCAGGGAGTTAAGAGTGACAAGAACTAAGCACAGAGTTAAGAGTAACAAGGACCAAAGTGGGAATGACTCTGCTCCAGGGAGACACAGACACCTGCTGGATATCAAAAGGAGGGGAAGAAAAAGCAGATGTCAGACCAAAAGTTCACCCTCTTGCTGCTACAGACATGTCTGTCATACTGACTTTGGCAACCCTGCACCAACCCAAGAGCACTGCAGGGTTGGGTTAGGGTTAGGGTACAACTGGCCCTTGGGTGGCGAAGGGCATTAGCCCTGCACCTTGTGGCTTCACAAGCCAAGCAGCTAGTAGCCATCCCCTTCTGTGAAGGGGCAGCTTTCATCCCAAACTGCCCACAGGAAGGGGAGACTGGGAAATGAGGAGCCAGAGGCAGGTCTCAGGGGCCTTCTGAACAAGACCATGGCATGTGCACTTCTATGTCCTTGGAGGCTCAGAGGTTCTCTCTTCCTCCAGACCTTGCCATACACCTCAGTACCTCACACACATCTTCCCAGGAGCCACTTCCATTTCTAACCTCTTTCACTACTTGTTCTCCTCTGCAAAGGCTGTTGGTGAAGGGAATGGTCAGGGACAGTGGTGAGGGGACGGCATGGTAGACATAAGGAGCTGGACAAAGAACCAGCTCCTATCTGTCCCACGGCTGACTGACAGGTCAGCAGAGCTCAGCTGCAACCTGCTAAATAGGAGCCAGCAGCCTAGAAGAGCTCACCCTGCCTTGTGAATTGAACCTCCATCACCACTCCAGCTTTCAGTAGTACTTCTGGGTTGGTTTGCAGGACAAGACATAGCTTGTCCTGAACTCGACTCCAAGAAAGGATTCCCAAGACACAATATAACCCATAAACCACACAGCAGGTACAGAAGCCCTCTTCAAAGTGGTGCTGCTGCTAATGAGCTGAGCTGCAGCAGTCTCCACAGGCTGAGAGAAGGGAACAGGATTTTTGAGGCCAGTTTGGTATGCAGGCAGGTGAAACCAGTACTCAGCTCTGCCTGCTGAGCATTAGCATGTCAAAGGTTCCAGTTGAGCTCTGAAGGAAGCAATGATGGAGATGAATGGCCAAAGGGGAGGTTTGCTTTGTATCCCTGTAGGCGTTTTTCTGGAAGTTCCAGAAAAAAACGATTTCCAATATGGAGACTTCAGCCAGGCTGCAAAACCCCTGGAAAACTAAGCAGAAAAATTACAGTAAGATCATAAAATGCAAATCAACAAGCTTGGATTTTCCTACTCCCCAGGGTCATTGTCAGATAATATATGTGTATTATCCTGGAATTCAAAACCGGTGCTTAAATTACCTTCAAGAACTCACCTGGTAACAAGGCAGGTGTGGGAATTCTTTATAAATTGTGGGTTACATCTTACACCTTTCATTAGAAAAACAAAAAAGTCACCACAAGACTGAAAAAAAAAAAACCTACAAACAGTGGTGAAATTAAAAAGGAAGGATTTTTGACTGGGGGGAGGCAAGGGTATGGAGATAACAGTTTGAAGAGAAGTTTGATTTATCTCAGTGCTTGATTTTTATTTACTAACCACCTTCTGTGATGAAAAGACAGAAGTGCCTCTTCCAGGATTGTTCTCAAATGAAAGCTGCAGGTCAAGCCAAGAGTGTATGAAACCCCAAAGTGCTCGGCCCCAGTTTGCAAGGTCTCACCTACATAGGGCTCCCAGAGGGTACTGGCCCAGTTTCTGCTTTGTGCTGGTGGGGTTGGTACAGCCAAGCTCCCCAGTGAAATCAATAGGAAGCGTTGTTCTGTTTCCAGGCCAACACCAGCAGGGGAAAGCCCAGGCTGAAGCTGGACAGGCAGCGACGCTGTTTGCAATTCAAACAACCTGCAGTTGCTTCATTCACACCAGAGCTGCTTCCTGGGCAAAGCCTCCACAGCTTCATGGCCCTAAGAAAACCAACGTGCCAAGTGCTTGCTCCACAAGCCCGACTCAGAGCTTCACTCCCAAACAACACTTCACAGCTGTAATGAGAAGCCATGCTGCTCCCTGCCAAGCTCTGACAGTGCAGGGAAATGTGCCCTTACCCAGAGTGGCTATAAAGCCACCCTGCTTTATGCAAAACCCTGACATTTGGAGTGCTAGATGAATCATAGGCTCAGAATGCAGCAGGTTGGAAGGGATCCTTAAAGGTCATCACGTCCAACCCCCCTGCAGTGATCAGGGATATCCTTAACTAGATAAGGTTGCTCGGGGCCCCAGATGCTATGAGAATACTATGAAAGGGCTCACAAATTTGTGCAACACAGCTGCTCTGGCTATAGAATTGTGCTCCAATTCTAGATCTCATTCAAATCCTTCAGGTTTTTGTCCCTGTACAAGGTGGAGCCAGGATCTGTAAATATCTGTTATGATATGGAGCCTGTAGTGTCCTAGGTCCCAGATACAGCTCTGAAACGCAGCCTTCACCTGGCATTGGTAACTTCACCTTTGTAGGCAGATCCATGCAGGTCATCCAGGTGTTAAAGGGTAGCTTGGCAAAGGGGAAATTGCAGAAAACACACCAAAAAACATCATTATATCAGCCAAGGCAGAGGAAGGGACCAGCATTCCTGCCCCACATTGGCTCCACACCCAGCAAGCACTGAATTTGCACTCCAAACCTGTCTGAAGCCCAATATCATTATCACAGCCCCTATGCTATTGCTCCATCACTGAGATATGAGATTCTCTTGTCCAGTCTCTACACTCAAGGACAAAAGCACTCCCTAAATCCAGATCTAAACACTATCAAAGGCCAAGAACTTGGATAGTGTGATTCCATCCTTGCAAGATTTTATCAGAAACCCTCCTAGCTTATGACAGCCATGTCTTAATCACAGCAAAGGGGAAGAATCTGGACTGTGCTAGCCCAGAGCATATTGGTTATTGTTAATATTACAGCCCCTTTGGAAGCTCCAGAATGGCTCTTCCATCCCAGAATGGCTTTCCAGGGCCCTGGCAGTACAATTGCTCTCAAGGGATGAGCTATGCATATATTATTACTATTATTATTACTATTATTGCTGTGCTGTTCAGACAGGCTGGGCTGAATGTTGGTAGCTGCATTACAAATGAGCAAGAGGCCACACTCACTGCCTTCCCCACAACTGCCCTGGCTGTAGGTTTTATTTTGGCAAGGAAAATGACAGACTTTTTTAAACTACAAAAGCCAAGCAGAATCATGGTGGTAGCCTCGCTCCCCTAGAGCCTGATCTTGTTGGGAGAACTTTGGGGAAGGTAGTGAGCTGAGTGTTGGTCTCTTCCCCCAAGTAACAAGCAATAAAATGAGAAGAAATGACCTCAAGTTGTGCCAGAGAAGGTTTAGGTTTGATATCAGGAAAAACGTCTTTGCTGGAAGAGTAGACAGGCATTGGAACAGGCTGCCCAGGGAGGCGGTGGAGTCACTGTCCCTAGAGATGTTCAAGAAATGTGTGGACATGGCACTTTGGGACATGGTTTAATAGCCATGGTGATGGTGGGGTGACAGACTTGATGACCTTAGCGGGGGGGGGGGTTCACCTAATGATTCTATGACTGGTGGGTCTGTCCTGCTGCATCACTAACCTGAGCAGCTTGTTTGGTCCTTGCTGAGGGCGAGAGTGGTTTCCTATGAGAGAGAGAGAGGATGAGCTATCTGAGAAGACAAAAATTGCAGCACACCAAGGCAGAAGGAAGGTTTGACCTGCTATGTACTCCTTTAAAGTCAAAAGAAGTGATAAAAATGAGCTTTGCACCAGCATACAGCTGTCTGTCAGGGGCAGGATAGAAAAAGCAGTTGCTCCCGTGTTGATTCTCTTAATCTTGTTACTTTCTCTTTAACCAGCTTAACGCCCCGGGGTGTGGGTAAGGACAAAACCTCGGTCATTGCTATGTACTTAAGAAGGGGCAGCAGTTCACGTTCTAGATAGGTGGTGAACGATGTTTACTCACATTGGCATTTTACAGCTTTCATTTTCTTCCTGCTCTGCTCAATAAAAGCCCCTGATTGCCCCCATAATCTGCCTGCCATCTTTTCTGGGTGACATTTACCTCAGGGTCCCAGGGTTCAGGAGGTAATTGCTACCAAACACAAAACTGTCAGCACTGAATTCTGGAAAACTCTGCCCAGGAGACTTCAGGCACCTGGGTCTGATCTTTGGGCCCCATCAAGTCTCCATCTGAAAGACTTCTACTCACATTGCTTATGCTTCTCTACCATTTGTTATGGCTTCTATCTTCCAAGCACAGGGAGAACCAGGACAACTTCTGACATAATGCTCATCTGCACTGACTCTCTGTCCAAACATCACTCCAGCTGTTATAGCCCAGAAAGGGGAGAGGTACAAAGATGTTATTTTACATGCATTGGTGACCCTGTTTGCTGCACAGCCCAAGAAGATGGGATGTAAGATGCTTGCCTGGCTCTGGCAGCTGGTCAGTGCAGGGGTCAGGAAGGAACTGCTTCCTGCATACTGCAGTTTATAGCTCATTTCCATCCTTCTCAGCCATATGCTCTTTAGAAAGCCAAACCAAAACCATGGCTGCTCTGAATGTGCTACAGAGACTTGCTCTTCCACAGAAATTTCTGGTGGTGATGCTCTCTGGAAAGCAAGAAGTCTCAGAAGATTTTTGAAGCCCAGTGTCTCAGGGAAGACCTCTTAAGACATGAAAAAATTACCAACTTCTGTCTCAGCTGAGCTGTGGTTGGGTCACAGGAAGATGGAGATTAGGTAATCAGCCACACAGCTTTGAAGGCCAACCTGCAAACAACTCATGGCATGTGATAATTTCTATTTGTGTCACAAATACAGCTGGGGAAAGTCCACCAGTTAGATCACAACTTCCCTGAGCAGGGCTGGACAACCAGGGGTTCACTCCACTGGGACTAAAGAACTTTCTTTACAAACCCAATCTGGTGTGATTATCAATTAGATCATAGATAATGTTGGAGATTAACTGTAAATGGTGGCTAGAGGCTGTATAAAGTAGCAAATACAGATGTTACTCCAAAGGTTTTATAGCTGAAAAGACAAGGACAGAGGAAATAGATCAGTGGAAGACTGACAGACATGAACTACCTTATTCTAAGTCACACAACCAAAGAACTTCAGGATTCAGAGTCCTGCTCTTTACACTTTAGGCACAGTAGGAGGCTGCATTCCTGGTTGTGATGTGAGTTCCAGGGCTGGTCTTGAAAATTCCTCTGCAGAAGACAACTGAAGTGCAAAAACTGAGTCCAGTGCTTTCTAAATGAGCTACAGCAAACCTTCAAAATAAAGCACAGCGGCAGCTTGAAAAAAAAAAAAATTAAGCACACATTTGCCATGTTATGTGGTCATACTTCGTCCAGGAGATAAAGCTACCCAGAGCAGACAAATCATCAAAACCACATCACTTTGCCTGGGACATTGGCACCAGAAAGGATCATCCCAGCACTAAAAACCCAGGGCTGAAACATGATAGTTAGGTGGGGGAAGGCAAAATAATTCCTATTATGTAAATGAGAACTTTTTTCCTTTTCACCTCTCCAGCTGGACACAATCCTACGTGAGAGGCTTGGTGAGATTTAAATGCCCATTTCTTTTGTCTTCTTGTTTTCTGTGCTGACTCAGCGATTTTGATTGTTCTGAACCTGCCACTACCCCCAGGGGATAAAAGCAGCCTCAGTGAAAGGTATTCAGGAATCTGATCTCAGCAGCTTTGAAAGGTGACAGAAATCTCACCTTTGTAGGTAGATCAGGTAATGGCTGGAGCTTAGCATCCAGTTGAGTTCCAGCCACTCAAGCTAAAATTCAACCTGGCTGCTGCCATGAGAGACCAAATTTTACAAATCCATTAACAAAAAGAAAGCCAAGGAAAATGCCAACCCTTTTTGGATGCAGGAGGAAACATTGCTATCAAGGATGAAGAAATGGCTGAGGTACTTAATGCCTTCTCTGTTTCAGTCTTTAATAGTCAGATCCATCATCCTCAGGGTATTCAGCCTCCTGACAGGGATGGAGAGCAGCATCAACTCCCCATAACCCAGGAGGAAGCAGCTAATGTCCTGTTCTGCCATCTGGACACTCACAAGTCTATGGGGCCAGATGAGATTCACCAAGAGTGCTGAGGAAGCTGGTGGAGGAGCTTGCCAAGCTGCTCTCCATCATCTGTCAGCAGTCCTGGTTAACAGGGGAGGTGTCAAACAGTTGGCAGGCTTGCCAAAGTGACACCCATCTACAAAAAGGGCTGAAAGGAGGATCCAGGGAAATCCATGACTGTCAGCCTGACCTCAGTACTAGGGAAGATTATGGAGTGGTTCATCTTGGGTGTGCTCACACAGCAAGTGCAGGAGAATAGATCAGGGCCAGCCAGCATGGGGTCATGAAAGGCAGGTCCTGCTTGACCAACCTCATCTTCTATGACCAGGTGACCTGCTAGTGGATGAGGAAAAGGCTGTGGGGATGTCTGCCTGGACTTCAGTAAAGCCTAGGTCATGGCAGTTGGCTTACAGCTGGACTCAGTGATCTTAGAGGTCTTTCCCAACCTGAATGATTGCATGATTCTGGATATGCAAAACATAACAGCAAGCTTCAGAAACAGAAAAAGATTTATTAGAAATATTACACAGATTTTTGCATCATACACTTTAATAATGTTAATCTTTAAATATTAGCATGTCCAAACCTGGCAATGCCCACTATATACATCCTACTGTGCTCTTTGTATAAATTAGATCAGGGTGTACCATCTGTACCCAAGAGAGAAAGCTACAAGTACTTGACTGTTAGAGGTGATTATCCCAAACAACAAACTCAAGCCTGGACCAATGATCTATAAAAACACAGTGTCCAGTGCTGCCCAGTGGAACTTGGCACATGTGCAAGTTAAAAAATGTAGAGACCAGCAGCTGAGAAAAATGTTGATTGCAGTTCAGTTATAAGCTTGATCCTACACCATCCTGGTGAGTGAGTCTAAATGGCACTGGAGTTGGTAAAAACCAATAAAGTCTAAGCACAGAAGAAGTTATTGCTGGGTTTAAAAATGCCTTAATGCTCAGTGCCCTGAGTCTTTTTAGGCAAAAGCCCTCTTCTGACAGGAAAATGCATAATCTCATCCCATACAGGCTCTGCCTTTGATCAGATACACAAGGCACAGCTCTGCAAACAGCTGGCCCCAGAAGGTTCTTCCTGCTGGAGGACCTGGTACCACAAACATGGAATGAGGAGGGAGGGAGGGATGGAGAGATGAATGAGCCAATGCTCCTGTTTGCATCACTGAGGAAAGTCAGCAAAGCAAAAAGGTAGATGGTGAAGATTTTCAGGTCAGAGATGAAGCAGGGAAGAACCAATCCCTCAGCCAGCGTGCACTCATTTGGTTCGGACAGAAAACTCACACAGAACAGGTTGCACAGACAAAACAGGAAACCTCACACAGAAAACCTGCAAGAAACAACTTCAAATGACAAAGAGAAACCTGACAGGACTCAGGGAATCTGTCTTGCTGAGAGGAACCTGGAGAACATGCACAAGCCAAGGATCACCTCGCTCAGCACGGCTGCCCTGCTGCAGTGCAGGAAGAACCAGGAAATCTTTGTCCCCTTTGTGTTCCTGTGACTGTTGCAGGAAGGGGAACCTAGCAGAGCCAGCAGGCTCTGTGCTCTCTTCCCTCCTCATCTTCTGAGATCTATTCCAGGCTGCACTCCTAGGAGAAATGTCCCTTGAGACGGCAGTCATTAAGGACTCTCAGGCTGCTGTCCCTGGCTGCCCACAAAGGCCCAGGTGCCTCTGTGCCATACCTGCCCCTCTCCTCACACATTGGACTTTCTCTCCTCCCAGTTTCACTGCATACTTTCAGAAACAGCTCATCAGCCTATCTAGAAAACTTTCTTAGAGGGCTGACTCTGGGCTGACTTCTCACCACATCTGTACCTTCCCAAGCCACCACACAATTTATATCTTCTGTGACCCACCAGAACTTCTGGCAGTCAGATTGTGTATCTGTCACACTTCAATCTCCTCTCCTCCCTACCAGCTCTAGTACAACAGCCACACGAGGCCATACCCCTCCTCCATGGAACTCCACTGAGATCCTCCTCCTACTCCTCCTTCTCACGTGCTCAGCCAAAATCAGCTCTTTGGTTCCTTGCAGTCCCACAGACTAGCCAAGTGCACACAGACAAGGATTTCAGAGTGCATGCATATTTAGGGAGCACGTGGGGACATGATGTCAAGATTTCATCTGCCTGCATCAGGGGAAGATCCACTGCTCCCAAGAGGCAAAGCCAGAAAGGATTTAGGCAGTTCAGGCAAACTGATACTGACCCAACACAAGACATCATCCACGTCACATCATCCCACGTGCCACACTCTAGGACATTTGCAGAGGATTCTCTGTGAAGACCATCCCTGTGCCCTCTAGCTCAACTTAATTAACAAGCTTCCTGACTTTAAAGGCAGATAGAACTTCAATTTTCCAGTTCTAATTCCAGATGTCTTACCAAGGCCTGCAGAGCTGCTGTAAATCAGGCTGGTCTGCAGCATCTTGTGAGGGACAAATTTAAATTCATATTCAAATTTTAAGGCTGCATTAGAAATAAATAAAGAAAAACCAAACCAAACCCAACCAACAGCAATTGCTGAAAATCTAGGTTTAGAAATGTAACTGGGCAAGGTTCAAGAGGAAGAAAAAAAAATACACAGTATTGTAACAGTTAAATGAGCAAACAAATATACTTCATCTCAAAAAACAAGCCAGGAGAGCATCTCCCAATCCCCAAGTATCAGAATGAGATGTTCTGCAGGTTTGAAAAGTAACACTGAGCAAGTGGTGAAACTGAGCAGCTTCTTCCTCACTGACAGCTCCCTGGTGTAACTCCTACAGAAGGAACAGCATTAGAATTGGGTAGAATTAGTGTTTGGTCTATGCTGCTGGGGGGCAGGGGAGAATCCACTGCAAAGAGGAGACAGAAACATCACTTTGCAAAAAATCAGTCGGAAAAAAGGCAGCTGCTAGGTCAGTGGTTTGTGAGGTTAGAATAAGTCCTGGAGAAACAGATTAGAATAAAATGCCAGAGCAGTGCTTGACACATCAGATAACAGATAGTTAATGTACAGCTGACAGGCACATGGAACACACATGTCCAGTGACCAGAGGGTTAAGATGATCTTTCCTTCCCAAATCAAGTGGAGCCCACTGCTCTGAAATGTTTACCACACACTGGGAATTACAACAAGCTTTTCTCATCCCTGCAAGTGCCTGATCCAAAGCCCACTGAGGAATATGGAATTTTCTGTCCTGACTTCACTAGGCTTTGAACTACAGCCTGTTGGAGAGAATTGGGATCTCTGCCAAGGATACCTCAAGGGAAAAGAGCCTGCAGCATCCACAAGGCAACAGAGCTCTGCAGCGTGACTGCCTGCTGAAGTGGACTCTGTTAGCAGCTTCTTTCCTCTTCCATCTTAGCACACAGCAGGAGACTGGGATCTGAGAACACTTAGAGCAACTCTGTTCTCTAGGGATGGCAGAGTCTATGCTGAAAAACACTGGAGAGTTAATTCCGTCTAGAAAGCTCTCTCTTGCAAAGAAATAACTGTGGCCAGCGTTTCCAAACTGCATTCTCACAGGACAGGAGGACATAAAGAGTGCAAGGGCACTGTAAGTGCGTGCCACTGTCCTGGTTTATCACACAGATTCTGAAAAGATTGGAATCAGCTTTCCCTGGGGGGTGATAGATCAGAATAAATGTCAGACTAAAACTAAGAGCAAGTGATGGTTTTCTCCTCCTATGAACTAGGCATACACTGCAGCCCTCCAACTGCCTTTCTGTTCTATACACTCCCTGCCCTCGGCCACTGCCATCTACCCCTTAATCCTGTGTTGTGCTGTGAGAAAACCAAAGCCTGAATCAAGTTGTTTACTAATTAAATAGTATCAAAAAAAACCCCAAACACAACAAAGCACTGTGAGGAAGCCACAGGCTGAGATCAGCCACCTGCAAAGCCCCAGAAAACCTGAAATCAAGTTTCTCCTGTGGAATTGTTTGTTGCTATTTCAGGAGCCCTTTTGCGGGGGTCAGGAGCAGCGAGCACACATCATTATTGTTTGTAAGACAGAAACAATCCTTATCTCCCTATCTCCCTACCATTAACATTCACAAAGCATCAAGGCTGGTCACAGGGTTAAACATGCTCACTAAACAACCACTTTTATGCTACCACCATAATCTAAAGCAGCTAGGCAGCCCTCTATGAGGTCCTGTACAAAGCCTGCTCTCCAAGACCTGCTCCTAGAAGAAATCAAGCAGCCTGTTAGATCCTGCTGCCCTTGGAGACAAACAGAAAGTGTAACTTCACGAGGTGAAAGCAGAGAAACACTATAATGGACATTAAACAGTGTCTTGCAGAGGTTTTACTAACAGTGTTATTGAGCTGTAAAGCTAATCTCTGGTGCCTGAGAGATTTCCAGGACTCAGAGAAGAGTTCCAGGTACATTCTCTGTAACTTGTGAAGCTGTGACTTCCATCGGTACTAACACATCACTGTGCTCCTTTACAGGCTAACATCACTTCCAAGGATGTCCCAGTGCCCTGTGGACTATCGTTTATTGGACAGGGCACAAGCTGTCTCAAGATTCACATCTCCACACAGCAACTGCGTACCTGTGCTGATCAGAGAGCATCAACACAGAACAATGAAGTTACCCCTCTCAGTCCCCAGAGATGTCACTGTATTGCTTAGAGTCTTCACCTGATTACTGGCACCTTGCAAACTAAAGCTTGTAAACTGCATTTGCAATATTCCTGTGAGAACTGTGCCTGCACAGTCAGCTGGGAAACCAAGCTCTGGCTTCCCATAGTGATCAAGTAACGATGTTGAAGTAATAAACCTATTTTTCCTCAAAGAGATGACTTCTGTTTGATCTGTAATGAAGTCCCAGCACCTAACAGGATTTTTTTTAAAGTCCTTTCACTAACTGGTGATGGAACAGAGTGTGGTTTCTGAGCTACAAATAATCCTGTTGTTATCTTGCTGGTTAAGCTATCACAAGCAAACTAGTGCACTTACTGGGTCAGATGTGTGAGTGTAACTCAGGTTAAGGTTCTACAGACTTTTGTGCATCTGCCCTGATGTTTTATAAAAATCTATGGAGACAAGAAAAACAACAGCTATTTGGGATGAGTTAAGCATGTTTTGGCAAGAAGAGCATTTTTGTGAGCTTTTGTGTTAATCTCCCAGCCTCCCTTGAGTGCCAACATAGTCCACATTCATTTCCAGTTTCATTCTGTAGCAGGTCTCCTGTTGGTGGAGTCTGGTTTGAGGCAAACAGGGATCCTCTTCAGAAATATCCCACACACAGTCAAAAATGCTTTGCAGTTTCCAGGTGGGACTAAAATTAGAGATGAATTTGGTTTGTATAGATGGACAACAGATAGTTATTTGGTTGCAGTCCCAGATGCAATCAAAATCATGGAAGAGCTTGCTTTCAAACTCAGAGCTTAGGTTGGTTGTGGAAGAGGAGCAAGTGGATTTTTAAAGTGATCAAGTGCATCTGTAGCATTCTTAGTTCTCTTCCCCACTTCTGTCCACCTCTTGCTCTGCACCTCAGGTCTCAAAGTACTTGTAAATCTGGGCCACATACTGCATCACACTCTGCCAGTCCGGCCGGTCTGTGTACATCATCTCACTGAGCTCCTGCACAGGACAGACACAGCGCCAACACTTAGTCAAACACCACCACTGGGAACGTCACCACCTCCTCCCACCAGCTGTGGCTACTGGACACTACTGCTGCTTCCATTCCAGAGCTCCTCAAAGCCACACACAGGATAAAAGTCTGAGAGAATCATCTATAAGCTAGAACCCAGGAGGTTCCACCTCAACGTGAAGAGAAACTTCTTTGCAGTGAGGGTGATGGAGCACTGGAGCAGGCTGCCTGGAGAGGTTGTGGAGTCTCCTTCTCTGGAGACTTTCAAAACCCATCTGGATGTGTTCCTGGGTGACCTGCCCTGGGTGATCCTGCTTTGGCAGGGGGATTCAACTCAGTGATCTCTGGAGGTCCCTTCCAGCCCTTAACATCCTGTGATTCTGTGATAGTGGCTGAGTACAGTTGTAAAACTCATTAACAAACTAATTAAACAGCCACCTGCATTTCACATTCTGACAAGACCTCTTCCATCTGCCAGCAAAGACCAACTGTCTACATAACTTCAGGTAACCTGCTGCTTCTTTGCATGGTTTTGGTTCTGTATTTAACTCATGAACTCCGTAATATTCTGTCTTTCATATTAAACTTAATTCTTCCTCATCATCATCTTGTCAATTTTAGAAAAGGTTTTAAAAACAGTTTAACAAATTATCCTCCTGTTTCTTAAGGCACTACAACAAAAGAAACTGGTCTAATGGTCTGGGAAAATGGAATCCCCTGGAAGCACATTCCAAGAGGGGGACATAATCAATAATCTCATTTCAATACTAGGTGACTTCCAGAAGTTCCTTCAAATTATATCAATTCTATGTTTCTACAAACCCTTTCTGGAAGTTCTCCTAACACTCTGAGCTTCAAGAGCTGGTGGTGCAACCTGCCCTACCACTATGTGAATGTTTTCAGTGCAAGCTGACTGGCTGGCCACAAAGGCTTTGGAACAGCATAAGCAGCAAATCTTCCCCTGCTAAAAGAAGGTTACTCACCAGGCTGGGTTTGATGCCTACACTTTCAGCAGCTTGAAAGGCTAACAGCAGATTTCTCTTCTGTAAAAACAAAACAGAAGTTCAAAAGGGTTATCCTCAAAGTGTGATTCCTGAAGCCTGCCTTGCATCAGCCTCATCTGTAGGTTTAAATGAGGAGGTGTATTTGAAAACTGAAGAACACTAGGTTCCATACTTCACACACACAATGTTTGGTGCTAGTGAGGAATACTCCAACAAGTTCTTTGCCTTTGAATAGCTCATCCACTCCTGTCCAAGCTACAGCCCTCTGGTTTTGACAAACAACTGGGCAAAAGACCCCACTAAGGTTTTGTCTTTGCTATGAGTGAAAGGTTTCTGGGGAGGTGTCAACTAATGTAAGGCATTCCTGGATGTGGAGTGTAATCCTTACTGTAATAGATACTAGCTGTCTGAAGGAAATCCAGTAAATCCAGATCCTCCCTTTTCTGAGGACCCTAACAACACATTTGGAATGTGCTGACATGGCCTGGCTTTTAGATACACTGCTGTCCAAGTTCAATGAATGATGTGCTTCCTGATCCAGCACTTTGAATGTGTGCTGACTGAGGAGTCCAGAAACACTTTAGCCCTTCAGAAGGGCTGCTGTGTCTTCATGTTCATCTGCAGCACTTGCTGGATTCAGGCAACTTGTCACTAACTCCTTATCCACTGGTCCCTGCATTTCTCCCTGGGAGCTCACTGTGTGCTTCCTTCCCCATTTCACCCAGCCTGTTTGCCTTGTAAGCTCTCAGCTGACCCTTGTCTCTTACTGTTGCTCCCATCTACTTACTTTCCATCAGTCAAGATCTTGTAACACTGTGTCTCCACCACATATCCACCAGTGTTCACCCTGAATTCTGCATTCAGTTGGTACAGGAAGCAGGTACAACAAAACTTACCTTATCCTGGCTGTTGAGCTCCTGGTAAGGAATATGTGCAGGCAAATAGGTGTGCAGGAGAGCACAGAAGGCCAGCCCATCACTCCAGCTGCTGCTGAAGTTGGTAATATCAATATTCTGAAAGATAAAACGTGAACCATCCCTGAACAGTGCCGTTGGGGGGGGGCGGGAAAGTATCTCCACAATGATTAGGGGGAGTACAGAGTGCATTTGGGGTTCTTCACAGGGCTCTCTCGTGAGGCACAGCTGCACCTGACCATAGTGGCCCAGTTCTGGTCCTGTGAGCAAGGTGACCTTTCTAAAGCTCTTGTTTGCACTGCCTGGCCATACCAGCACACTAAGAAACTCTTGTGACTAAGTTTTGCTGTTTTAGCAGCAGCTATAGTTCCAGATAGCAGCTGAAAACATAACAGTGATATTGCACAGAAAAGAAACAGCTGCTGGAGCAGGGCTGGCTCCAGGACATGAAGGTTCTGCACTTTCCAGTAGGTGTGGAGCTGCCCTCAGATCGTTCTCGCCAGCCACATCTTCCTGTGCCACTTAATTTTCTTTACTTAACTATTTTCAGGTTTCTTTCAAGATTCCCCCAAAGACAAACCTTTATTGCATCTCTCATACAATGTTAATGCAGATGCACTAAACCCCAGACAGGAAGTGTTTTAGCAGATGCTCTTCACTTACGATGCCTCACTCATTACTTGCCCAACCTGGACTTTGTCCAGTCAGACAGGATTTCAGTTTGGTAATAAATGCCCATAACCAAACATGACTCAAACTGAAGCAGCACAGAATATATCAGGTTAAAATCCTCTGGCTATAATAAATCTGCAGACCTAATGGGCTGCGAAAGCCCAGCAGCAGCAGCAGACATTACCACACTGCACCAGCCACCACAGTGTGCTCTGCTCTATTAACATCTGTCAATGGAGGCAAAAGAAAAGTGATGTGGTGGCTGAAAACCATCACGAGGAAAGAAATATTCTGCTCTGAAAGCTGTCTTGGCTTTGCCTAAATCCATAAAGCCACACCATGGATGTCCAACTTTGTGTTATGGAATTGGCTGCAGCTGGGTTATTCTGCTTTCCTGGCACTTCAGCCAAACAAGTTCCTTGCTATTTATCAATCTGCAGTGAGTGGGAAAGGGCTGGCTGCCAAATTACAGAAGTGTTTTTGCTGAGGCCAATATATTTTATCAGCAAATAATCTACCACAAAATGCCAATATTCTCATTTTATATTGTATGATAGAAATGGAAAACGGAGGTCGTCTTCCCCCACCCTGCCCCACCAAAGGCCATGGAAACAGGAACAAAACAAAGCCTTAGTTCAGCAACAGGACCAGACAAAAAGGCCACTCATGTTTGTGTAGCAACAGCAGATCCTAGCCTCGTTTTTGTGATGCTATTATGAGAGACAATGAGATACAAACCCGTCCCTTCCTACAGCATTTCACCAAAACTGATGCCCAGCATCAATCTGATAGTTTTTCTTGTGTTTGTAGTTTTGCCCACACATACAAAAAACTCTTCAGGAGAAGAGTTCTTCCATCTAACAATACCCAGAGAGACAAAGTGCTCATGTCCACAGAACTGTATTCCTCACACCCCCAGCAGCAATGCCCCAGCCAGTCATCTTCAGGAATTCTCAGATCCAAGTCTCACAAACAAGCAGAAGTTCAAGGCTGGGGTTCTGCTGGCAGTATTTAAACACTGATGAAACCTACTGCAAAAGTGGTGTCATGATCAAGAGAGAAATCTACCTCAGAATCTGAATTTTTGCCCTAAATGCAAACCCAAAAATCACCACCTGAAGGTTCAGCTCAGCTGTTCAGCTAACAGTAAACAACAAACACTTAGACATACTCAGAACCACTTAGTTGTTGTTTGCACATCCCAACAAGCATCAGTGAAATGTGAGGGGTTTTCCTCTAAACAAAAGCATTTCCACTTCATATAAGGTATAAACTCCTCTCTGGTGTTTCAGCTTGGATTCTCTGTTAACTGCTTTTCCACCTGGGATTTAAGGACATGGTAAATGAAAAGTGATTTGTGCTTTGCCACACCGCAGCTTTACTTGTAGAACCTCCCCACTCCACCACACCAAGAGGAATGAAATCAAACAGAGGCACACTGAGTTCTCAGATCTTTGGCTCTGCTGAAGCCAGGAAGACAGACAGGCGGAAGGAAAGACAGACCGGCAGAGACGGAAAGACAGACCGGCAGAGACAGAAAGACAGACCGGCGGAAGGAAAGACAGACCGGCGGAAGGAAAGACAGACCGGCAGAGACAGAAAGACAGACCGGCAGAGACAGAAAGACAGACGGCCGAGACAGAAAGGACAGACGGCAGAGAAGAAGACAGACCGGCAGAGAAGAAAGAGCAGAGGCGGAGACGGAAAGACAGACGGGCGGAGAAGTGAAAGACAGACGGCGAGACGGGAAGACAGACGGCGGAGAGGAAAGAACAGGAGGCGGGACGGAAAGACAGACCGGCGGAAGGAAAGACAGACCGGCAGAGACAGAAAGACAGACCGGCAGAGACAGAAAGACAGACCGGCAGAGACAGAAAGACAGACCGGCAGAGACAGAAAGACGACGGCAGAGCAGAACACAGACGGCGGAAGGAAATGACCGAACGGCGGAAGGAAAGAAGACGCGGAAGAAAGACAGACGGCGGAAGGAAAGACCGACCGGCGGAAGGAAAGAAGACGGGGGACGGAATGACAGACGCGGAGACGGAAAGAAGTCCGGGGAGAGGAAAGGACAGACGGCAGAGAAGGGAAAGACCGACGGCAGAGATGGACAAGAGAGGCGAGACAGAAAGACAGACCGGCGGAGACAGAAAGACAGACCGGCGGAAGGAAAGACAGACCGGCGGAGACGGAAAGACAGACCGGCGGAGACGGAAAGACAGACCGGCGGAGACGGAAAGACGGCGGGAGAGGAAAGACAGGACGGCAGAGGACGGAAAGTGCAGCCGGAGAGACGGAATAAGAAGACGGCAGAGACGGAAAGACAGATGGGGAAGAAAAGAAGGACCGGAGAGACGGAAAGACAGACCGGCTGAGAGGAAGACAGACGGCAGAGAGGAAAGAAGACCGCAGAGACGGAAAGACAGATGGCGGAAGGAAGAAGAGGCAGAGACGGAAAGACAGACTGGCGGAAGGAAAGACAGACCGGCGGAGACGGAAAGACAGACCGGCGGAAGGAGAGACAGACCGGCAGAGACGGAAAGACAAACAAGGCAAACAATTTAGGCAACAAACACCTTGGAAACTATTCACTTCTCTTGATTATTTTGGCAGGGGAATCAGTCTGAGTCTCTCTGCCACACCTCTCTAGCCCTCAGCACACAGTCCATGACTATGTGGGAGCTATTTGTGTACATGCTGGTTGTTAATGTACACTTCCAACTGCAGGAGAGCCTGGAGACTTCTCTGTCTTTTGGTGTGTTTAAGATCCCCCACCTCAAGCTCTATTAAAGACATCTGCTCCAGAAACTAACTCCTGCCCCCTGGGTGCAGAGGTGCTGAGTAACTTAGCTCTGCAGCACTCAGGCTTCCTTTGGAGCAGACTCACCATATCCCTGTCACACAGCACTTGGCCTGGACCTTCCACCTTGCTGCTAAGACAACAATCAGGCAGGTAAGGCTAGTGTAGTTAAAAATCTTGAAAGAACATGAAAGGCCAGAAGAGGAATGCTTTTATAGCACAGTGACACAACCATCTTTACAGACTCTGAGTGGCAACAAGGAGCATGGAAAGATGTGAGGATAGAAAGTTGGCTGGCATAGTGGTAGAGTACTGTGTACAGCATAGAGGTGTCCAGACTAAACCACTTCCAGTGTACTTCTCAGGCTTCTTGTCAATGAAAATAGTCTGTTGACCTCAAATGAAAGTTCCTAAGTGGGAATATGAAGAGACCTGGATCTGGAAGCACATCAGGGCCACAGTTATCTGGAAGTATTGAAGTACCCACCAGGGTTTGTTTCTATAGAGATTGAAGTACCTGACACTAAGCAAAGTAAAAAACAAAAACAAAAACAAAAAACACCCAAATGTCCTGGTGATGTTAGTTAGAGAACAAATTTATGATATTAGTGACAGGCCAAGCCTAAAGACACCAAGCACCTGCAAGTCATTAACCTCAGCCCCTCAGGCCAGGAGCAGGACCTTTGCTTGCTGATGCCAGAGCACCACGAGAGCCATGGTGATGACAGGCAGGGAAAGCTGTGGGATCTGTTCTCATTAAAAACAAGTTCTTGTTTATCTGAGGAGAAAACAACCACCCCAGTAGGATTTCACTAGAGCTTTGACTCCAAGACTTCAGTCTAAAGCAACAATGACATCATCTGCTCTTCACTACAGCCTGAGGAGGTTAAACTACTGACACAAGATATTCCCACTAGACAGATGTGACCATGCCCACAGCAATGGCTCTCTCTGAGTCACAATCTTCTCTTCAGGACCCAGAATGATAAATTACAGACATGAATCAGCTTGAAGCTAGTCTGGAACTCTGTGGAAGAAAGGCTGCAATAAATCTGACCCTCATTCTTCACACCTCAGCAGACAACATGCCCTCCTCCCTCTCAGAAGGGCACACCAAAACCATGCCAGAGAGGCTAATTATTGAGGTTCAGCCCACACAGAATATAAACTTAACTACTAAAGACAGAACTAGTTAAAACAAATAGATTGACTACACCAGAGCCAATTGCCTGGTTTCAACAGCAGCTCTTCCTCAACTAGCTCAGCCTTCTGCAACCTCCCCTGCTTATCACCAACCAGAGACCCACATCTCCACAGACCAGAAGTCTGACACCTCATAGTGGTTTTTTCTGGGGTTACATTTGGAAAGAGATAACTGAACAGGAACCTCCTTCTGTGAACCACATCTCTGCCAATCTGAACTCTGCCCTTTCTACTGTAAAATCTGATCAAGGTACCTTGAAAGGCAGCTTCCAAAGATCACCTACAGCCAGCAATCTTTATCAGCAGCTTCATGAACCTGCAAAGCTGAGTTGATCCATGACACACTAATTGGTTGGGGACACATTAGCAGGCTTCAGCCAAAGGGGTTCTATCACAATATGAGGTTTGAGCTCTGAGTAAATAAGTTTTAAATACTTCCTAAGAAGCAACAAAAGGGAAGAAGGGCTCTTTTTAGCCTGACCTAACCTTCCGAGGAAACAGAACACTCCACATGATCTAAAAGGCTCCAGCAAAGAAATGAAACATCTGGGCAATCTCCTGGAAATCCAGGTGAGTTAGAAGTGTGGTCAGGTCCAGATAACACAGATGAAGTGCCAAAAACTGAAGACTGCATGGATTCCTCTGTAACTATAGGGTGCACTCTATAACTGGTGATGCTCTCATCCTATCACTACAAAACCTTCTAAAAAGTCCCTTCCTGGCTTTCTTATAGGTCCTTGTCAGGTACTGACTGGAATTTCTAATGCCTCTACCAGCCCCATCACCACTTGGACAATTGTACACAGCTATTTTCCATGGGCAGTTGCAAGTCTCAAGTGATTTGCATATCACATTCAGTCAGTTTACTAGCAGGAACCCTTCTGAATTCCCTTACATGAAATGCACAATAAAGTAATGCATCCTGTTAAGAAAAAAATTAATAAACCAAAATCCAGAATAACTTGCGGAGCAACAATACTGTTTATTGTATAGAGATTAAGTGACTAGCTGAGATTGGGAAGGAAGCCAAATGACCTTCTGTCCTCCAGGCTGTATTAATATCCCCAGTTCAAATGGTTCAGGCAGCTGCAGCCTCCATAGGAATTGTTTTAACCTTTCTTTGAAACTTTGTGTTTCCATCCCCATCATCCATATCTCAGATTCATATAATGGTTTGGGTTGGAAGGGACCTTAAAGATCATCCAGTTCCAAGCCCCTTGCCATGGGCAAAGACACCTTTCACTGGACCAGGTTGCTCATGACCTCATCTAACTTGGCTTTCAACACCTCCAGGGAGAGGGCACCCACAACCTCCCTGGGCAACCTGTTCCAGTGTCTCCCCACCCTCACTGTCAAGAATTTCTTCCTAATCTCCAGTCTACATCTGCTCTCCTCAAGCTTCAATGCATTCCCTCTCATCCTATCACTACAAGCCCTTATAAAAAGTCCCTTCCTGGCTTTCTCGTAGGTCCTTGTCAGGTACTGACTGAAATTCCTAATGCCTCTACCAGCCCCATCACCAAGTCATGCATCTTATCCCTGATGACAACACAGCTCAGATAACATTAAATGCTGTGTGAAAATGCTCTGAAATTAGGCAATTACAGCACAGCGTAATGATAAGGAAACAGAACCAGCTCTGCAAAAGTTACCTCATTTACTACATTCCTTCTAAGAAACAAACCCCATTTCCCATCACCTTCCTAGCTCCTTGCTCTACTGCTCCCCTAGGTGTTACCTTGGGTTTACTGTTTATCATCTCCCTCAGTGAGGGTGAATTAACCTCAGAATGGCAGGGGTTGGGAGGGACCTCAGGAGATCATCTACTCCAACCCCCCTGCTAAAGCAGGTTCACCTTCTTAGCACAGGCAGGACAGTAGAAATTTCAGAGAGCTGATGACTATCTTTTTTTTTTTTTTTCCCCCAAAGCATGGAACATCAGCTGACTACAGCTGTCACATGGAGCAGGGACAGTTTAAAAGGGGAAATTCCACACACAGATTTTTCAGCTCCCGATTATTTTAGTCCCTCAAAAGCCCAAGATCTGGGAAAACACAAAAATGTCAGGCATGTCCAGTCCTCTTTATTACCTTTCCTAGCTGAGTCAGATTGGCAGGAATAGGTTGCATGATGCCCTCTGTAGTTCTGTGCTCAAATCAAGCTCCTCTGACAGGAGCTGTCTCAGAGACATCATCACTCAGAACCTATTGCAAAGCCATTCTACAGTGATCTGTGCACTCTTCAAGCTCAGCTTCCCTCCTGAGATCTTGAGGAGGTCCATGGCCTCTACAAGGCAGCTTAGTGCTGCTATTTTCCTTACAAAAGAGATGTGCTGCTGCTTCCAAGGAAGTTTTCATGAGAGTAAGAAATGAAAGTAGTACCAAATGGGAGCTATTTAAGGTAACATGTGATAGAATAGTGAGGTGACCTCCCATTTCCTCTGCCTGGAAGGTAAAATTCTTTCTATTGACATTGAATTCTTTCTGCTGACATCACTGTAACTGTACAGATGAGTAAGCTCCCTAATGAGTCAGCCAGCACCCCTCTGTCCATCTGCTCTATTGCTCCCAGCACTGTGTGGGCTGCCCAATGGTTCACTATACCTTGGTCCCTTTTGGGGGGGGGGGTTTAATATATAAAGACTGACTTCTAAACATGCAAACGAGTTCTACTGAACTAGGGTTGAGAGTAATTGCTGGCACAGTGCACACAGCACAGGAGCTGGGTTAGGTTCAGTGGGGGCCAGTGACAGGACAAGGGGCAGCAGGTACAAACTAGAATGCAGGAGGCTTCACTTGACCTTGAGGAGAAACTTTTTTACTTTGAGAGGGCTGCAGCACTGGAGCAGGTTGCCCAGAGAAGGTTGTGGAGTCTCCTTCTCTGGAGACTTTCAAAACCCATCTGGTCACATTTCTGAGCAACCTGCTGCAGGCAAACCTGTGTTAGCAGGGGATCTGGGCTGGGTGATCTCTGGTTGTCCCCTCCAACCCCTCCCATCCATGATTCTGTGCTTACCTGCTGAAAGCCAACTCCCTGCCTGAGCTACAAATAACACTCCCACCACTTCTCTCACCGACTGGTATAAGTGACACTGTGCTGAATGCCATGGATAAGAAAGATTGGGCTGTGTCCCTTGATTCCCAAGGCTGCAAGAGTGAAGATGCAGCAGCACAGCTCCAAGGACCACACAGATTACTCTGGGGAAAGAAGGAAGGAGGATGGGGGGGAGGGGGGGACGGAGGAACTCACTCCCCTTTGTGTCCAAGGCAGCAGCACAGCTACTTCCTGCCTGGAGCCCTGATGCAGAATTGCTAATGACCTCACTGATTGCTCCCACTGCTATTTCTCATCATCTGCTCTGAGAGTTCAGAGATTAGCCATGTCCTGGAATTCCTGGGCGGAGGGATAGGCTGCAGACTGCAGCAGGCTCACCATAAAGGCTGGGAACAAGGTGGGGAAAGAAAGGATATTCCTGGAACAGGCAGCAGAGCTTAGCTCTCTCCCAGTTAAATTCTCAGCCTGGAGCTGTTCCAGCTGGTGACCAATCAATTCAGTGTTTTCCCTGATTGTCACTGCATCCAGGCAACACAAGGAAAGTGTCTTGGACTTTGGGATGGCCAGAATGTAAATGCTATTTTTAAAATTACCCAGCAGGGTAGAAAGTTACACATGGGAGAGCTGGATGGGAGTTTGTTTTACCCCTCCAATCCAGGGACTTGCATTTGTTGACAGGATAAAGCCTCTTCTTTGAAAAGAGGTAGAGCTTGGCTGGAGTGATCTGGCTACACTGGAGGAGCAGGTTCCTGCATTGGCATCACTGAGAAGGAGGCTCACACAGTGCTCATCAGCTTAATTATTCTCAACATGCCTCAATTTGGCTGTTGCATTTATTTTCCAGACCCAATCCTGGATCCAGCTGGGACATACAGAGAAGCTGCATGTACATATTTGGCTACCAGGGATTTTATTTAGAAAAAGGAAACATTCTGAGGGAAGGGGGGGAAAGGGATATCTTGAAATGCTGAGGCAGTATTTTCATTACTTAAAAACTTTCCAGACTCTCCTTTTATTCAGAGAATCTTTCCAAGTACTACTGAAAATCATCATCATTCAACAACATATGATGATCTAACAGCTAGGGAAATCCCAGAATCACAGAAGAGACCTCAAAGATCACCCTGTCCCACCTTCAGCCCAGCACTGAAGGGTTAACACATGACAAAGGTACCATGCCAGAATGCCAAAGTCATCAAAGATGGTCCCAGGCAGCCTTGGGAGCAAAATTCCTGACCAACTTATTGTGAATTTTTATTTAAACAAAGGTTAATAGCTGTTGAGACAGGAGGGATTAGCCAAGATTCCCTTCACCTTTTGCAGAGAGAGAAGTCTCTCTGAAGTCAGCATTCTCCTCTTTGGCCAAAAGGAGAGAAACAAAGAGAGGCAAATACTCCACCCATGCCCCAGAAAGTCACAGAATATACTAATAGCTTCCTGGGGAAAACCCATTGCACATATATCCTGCTTCTACATGTCAGAATGCTACAAGAGCTCTTCACAAGCATGTACAGAAGGGTACTGCAGGGTAAGCATCTCTGCTCACCAGAGAACAACTTTGTTGCATCAATGGTATTGGCAAGCATGGAGACACAGCCAGCTTTCTCCTGCTTGCTCAGCAAGCTCTGCCCATCAGCCTCCAATCCCAGGTTGGTGTGGCAGGAAGGAAATCTTCCCACTCCTTCCCAGAAGAGAAAGGCTCTGCCATGAATGCTGCTTGGAATGAATGGATGGCTGCCATCTAAATCTAGAGGGGTTGTTGGTCAGGGTTTTTCTTCACCCACATCACACAAACCAGGAGTTGTTTGTTTTGCTGTTGGTCTTCAGCACACAAGATCACAGAACTGTGGGAATGCAGCTTTTCCAGACTGCACATAAAATGTGTGTAACAGCAGATGGGATGCACCTCCCATCCTTGGTGCCTGAAAGACTTCACTTGGGAGGGTGGCCAGAAAACCTGCACATCCACTCCTCAGTGCTACTGCTTACTTAGTTCTCAAGGCTAGTTAAAATTTTCCATAGAAACCTGCCTCATGTTGATTTTTCTTTTCTCTGTTTCTTTAGGACAGAGCACAACTGTGCTGGAATTCTCAGGGCTTCACAACTAGGTTTCAAGTTCAAGGAGGTGTTTGACTAATTGTTTCATGAACCAAGTCCTAGGACTTGTATTCTAGCCAGGTTCAGAGCTTGAGGGGGTTGACCTTGGTCCCATTCAGCTCTTGGATTTTTCTACCATAGCTGCCAGCCTGAGTACCGACCTGAGGTCTGTGGCAGCACTTGGCCACACAGTCTCTGTTCACTCCCTGTGGTCCAGGATGGTGTGTAGCTGAAGAGCATGTGAGGCAAAGTGCCCAGCCCAGGCTTGGATTGAGCCAGCAGTTGCTGAAGTAGCAAGATAGCATCAACTACTCACACCAATGACGTACAAAGAAAGAACAGACTTCTTGTTTCTAAATATAACCCTGGGCTTCCAGAAGAAGGAAGAAACCATCAAACATGAATGTGTTAAGCTACAACTGGCCACGAAGCAGCTTTGGGATCTGCTATAAAGCAGGTCCCCACAGCATTGCAGCTCCAACAATATGCCTGCTTGATCCACCAGTCATCATGAGTAGCTGTTCTAGCAGCAGAGTCTCCACCACCCTAATGAGAATGAATTGGCCTCATGACCACTTGACCCAAGGGAATACTTTATGTCCTCTCCAGCCTATTTGCATTTGTACATCTTTGGGCCCCACTTAATTTGTGCTGGATCTTCTCCAGCCAGCAAAGAAGTCAAAGAAACACAAGGACAAGCAGGGGATAGTATCGTGGAGCAGAGCTTGAGAACAAAGAGGATATGGAGGAAACACTGCCTAGCACAAAAAGAAGAGGAATTTAAATTCCTGGGAGGAAAAAAAAAAACCCAAAACAATAAAAAAGCCAAGCAAGCCACAAAATCATAAACAAAAAGCTAGTATTAGTCTGAGTTTAAACTGAACACAAAAGGGTAAAAAGCTTTTATATTCCAGCCACTGCCAAACCACCAGTCAACCAGTCTCTTGCTATAATCACTTGACAAACAGCAAATACTGCAACAGCCTTTATTCTTCTCCCTGAGCTTTTGCATCTACAAGAAAGCTGGGGAGGGACTTTTTGGGATATCAGGTAGTGACAGGACTAGGGGGAATGGAATAAAGCTGGGAGTGGGGAGATTCAGGTTGGACGTAAGGAGGAAGTTCTTCCCCATGAGAGTGGTGAGAGCCTGGAATGGGTTGCCCAGGGAGGTGGTTGAGGTCCCATCCCTGGAGGTGTTTAAGGCCAGGCTGGATGAGGCTCTGGCCAGCCTGATCCAGTGTGAGGTGTCCCTGGCCATGGCAGGGGGGTTGGAACTGGATGATCCTTGTGGTCCCTTCCAACCCTGACTGATTCTATGATTCCATGATCTTTGCTACATGAAGAATGCAGTACCCTGCAGAAACAACTTCTACACAGTCTGAGCTAGCAGCTTCATGCTTCTAGTAGTAAAAGCAGTTGGAATGACAGTTAATGACTCCTAGGTTACGTTCAGAAGTAATTTGCTTCCAATTTCTGTCTCTCCAGGCTGGAGCAGCCTTAATAGCAGGAATACTTCAGGGAATGGTTTGTTCCTTCTTTTTGAATAGCTGAGGAAGGATACTTTTATTAGCATTTACAGCTGAAAGGTTGGAGCACTTACACTCCTCTCCATGCCAGCCTGTATTTCTGGAAACAATGCAGGCTGCAGTGTCCATTAGGATGTTTCATCAGAGCCCTACAACCAGCTGTGTATGAAGAAAAGGAAGCTTCAAAAGAACAATTCACAGCTTTGAGGCAAACATTCAGAATGGGCAGGCATATTTGTGTTTTGCTAGTTTAGGCTAAACAACACAAAGCCAGAGAGCATCACCCTAAAAATAGTTCCTACATTGCTCCTCAGCCTGCTTTCCAAAACTGCAGAGTGCTCCTGGGACCTACTGCAAAGTCAAATACCTGTGAATAGGGCATAGAGACAAAGAAATCATTTGCTTCTAGCTTTGCTTGTAGTATTTTACGCAGGATAATTCAAAGGAATTGTTTCCTCCAGCAGCTACTTATACAAGATGAAAGCTACATTGGGATTGCTCTGGTTAGTAGCTTCTCCATGGTGTTGAGATTGCTTCAGATGATATGAAACCAGCTGTGAGGCTGGTCCCACAAGCACCAGTACAACCAATGCTAACTTATTGGTGTCAGTGCTAGCAGGGAGCACTGCCTCTTCTCCTGAGGATGCCCACTGCCCTCACCCACGAGCTGGTGTCCTGATGATGCCCACTGCCCTCACCCACAAGCTGGTCCCTGATGATGCCCACTGCCTTCACCCACGAGCTGGTGTCCTGATGATGCCCACTGCCCTCACCCACAAGCTGGTGTCCTGATGATGCCCACTGCCCTCACCCACAAGCTGGTCCCTGATGATGCCCACTGCCCTCACCCACAAGTGGTCCCTGATGATGCCCACTGCCCTCACCCACGAGCTGGTGCCCTGACACTGTCACAGTCAGGGAGCTGCTATAATGCAGGGGTTTGGATGCATAGGTCAGGAATACATGAAATACAAAAAAAAAAAACCCTTCAGAGGCAGAGCTGCTGTTTCTCTTTGCCAGTTCTAGAACATTCCCCATTCCTCTACTTCAACAACCACACAGACAGCTTTGATATAAGAGGTGCTGGCTCTTCAACAAGTGGGGCAAATGGGTCCTGATAGACCAAATACAACTAATAAAAAGAACAACTGTGACTGTGCACTGGAGAGACCAGTCAGTCTCAGATGCTCTTTTCCTCTGTGCCAGAGGATGGATGGGGAGTGGTTGGAAAATAAACATGAGAGTAGCTCTTTTAAGCAAACCATATTCATTAACAGGGTAACAATTCCCTTCCTTCTCTGGAGAGGGTATGTGTGGCAGAAACAATAATCCTCAGCTCTAATGATCATGGGTTAAGTGCCTCTTGATGTTCTGTGTTTTCACAACACATCTGTGGACAGCAATTGGTTCAATCTAGAGAGGTTTGGCCCCTTGACAAATGGTCTCTGCAGAGAGCAAACAGAACCAGGGCACTTTAACACCACAGTCACTAATGATAGGATTATGGAAGGTGATAATGCAACAAGAAGGGCTCTCAGCATCTTCCAGGAGTTAAGGACTCATAGGAAGAGAGACTGCTAGAAATGAGGCACCCAATTGCTGCTTCACACTCTTGCTATGATGTGGAATCTTTTTAAATAGATGAGGAAAAAAAAAACCAACCCCAACCCACAAGACAACAAAAGGAAAAAGCTATTTTAACATAAATAACTTACTCCCAGTAGGCTTTGTGGTTTGAAGGACTTGTGGTGATTGAGTTCCAGAGCCACAAAAGCAGTTCTCAAGTCTCATCACCCTACATTATACACCATGATGTCAACAAATCCAGAGAGGCAGAATGCAGAGTCTGTGGATGACTGGCACAAGGGCTCATGTGTCAGTGCACAGCCCTCACAGGGCACCAGACATTAGATTAAGGTTGCTAGGTTGCTGTTTTAAAGCTGAAGATTTTCCTCAGGGAAGCTTTGCACAGTGTCACTGAGCCCAAAGCCATGTTGCACTGCAATTCCTTTTACTACCAAGGTTTTTTTTAGCACCTTCCCTGCATAGTTACTGAAAAAAAGAGATGGCCAAAAAGCCACATCACATACATCTAGGCACTGAAATATGACAGCTGAAGTCATGTGATTGATCATGCCACAGCTTACCCAATGCCACTTTCAGATTCTTTTCTCCTAGTCATTAATGGAAGTTCCACTTTGTTTTCTTTCTGTTGGTTCTGTTTCCACCTTCTAAATCATTTCTCTTCAAGTGTTCCTCTCTTTTTGGTATCAAATCACTGTTTAAACAGGGATCTCAGGAATGACAGAGCAGCATAGAGAAACATCCAGGCTTTTATGTTGCCCCTCAGTTACTGTAAACTTATGTAATTTCTTTTTATAAAAACAAACAAACAAACAAAACCCTCTCCAAGGCCACTACTAATTTGTGTTGCACTTCTCCCAGCTCCCCCCAGTGTCCCTTCTCTTGTTTTATGGAATTGCCTCCTGGGGAACACGCTGGAGTTCAAAGCCAGGAATGTTCCCACTGTAGTCAACACAAAGGACATATGCTAGGAGCAGGATGCAAATTTCTATCTATAGCATAAGCCTTGGATGGATTAAAAGCATTTAAAAAGTGGAGCCTTGTCTGTTGGTCCCTGTTTTATCCCCAGATACTTTCTGAGGTCACTAATCCAGCTTTCCTCAGGAAATCTAGGACACAGATAGTAGTTGCCACTGGGAGTATCAGTTATGCCAATCCATTTTGCTCACACTGTTTAATGAAACCTGGTAGCTTCCTCCTTTAAAACAGGCAGGAATCTCCCTCTTCCTCACCACCTCTCAACAGGAACTGTCACTAGACCTCAAAGGCAGCAGCACATTTTTGCCACTGCAGAAAAGAAGTTAGGTAGCCAAGGAGCAAGTCTCTTATTCTTCCCCCCTTCCACTGTGTGATGGAGCTGAAAACAGTTCTCATCCAAAGTTATCTGCAGTTCTGGGCTTCATGTTGAGAAAGAGCATGAGAGATCATTCTGGGATTTGCAGAGATGATGCCTCCCAGGCAGAGGTATTCTCAATGGAAAAGAAGCCATGCATGTCATCAGGGCTCTGCTCAGCAGAGCTCATTACCTCATTCCCACCACTGCAGAGGCTAAGGCAGGAAGGAGGGTGATGTTCTTTACTCCAATTCCAGCTCTTTGTACTCAAGAATGACAAAAACTCCCTGTGGAGTTTAATATCAGCCTTATCATAAGGGTGCAAGGGTCTGGGAAAAGCTGGTTCAAGAAATGAGTGAATGCACTGCCAAGAGCGCAATGGGAATGGGAATCTGAGCAAGAATGTCCAAGGAGATAATGCCTCTAAATGAAGCAGTGAGTGTGGAGAGGCAAGGCTGTCACCAGAAGTCAATACTGTCTTTGTCCTGTGGCTCTTCTGCCCCGAGATCTCACTCTCCCTCACCACACCAGCCTGAGGCTGCCCTGAATCATGCTGTGTTTGTCAGTGCTGTACCTGCTCATTGGCAAACACTGCTGAAAGCTCATTCCGCTGCTTGAGGACAGCCAGGAACAGAACAAGAGCCTCGTCAGAGCAAGAACCAAAACCACAAAGCCTGTTCTGAAACAACATCTGGACAATCACCTAGCAACAACACTCCAGCAGCCACGCACAAAGCAAAGACTTCCACTGTCCTCTGAAGCCTGGACAGACTTTCCTCCAGAGACTGACACTAAAAGGGAAAACAAATAGACCCAGATTGCCTTGCATACCTCCTGGGTGGCCTGCTATCTGATACACAGAGTTAGCTCCACTGCTTGGGTTCAGCTCAGGAAAAGAAAACTCCTTCTCTATTCTATCATGGATGGAATATTTATCCCTCTTGGTGCCAGTCTGGTACCTTCAGAATCAGGCCAGGCCTCTGGATCTGCAAAGCCACATAATAATTTCTGAAAGCAGTTCATTTAGTCCAACTTCAGTGTAATCAGAGAAAGAAAACTACAGGCTGGCTGTAAGAGAGCCCTTCTGAGAGGGCACTCAGAACGTTTCAAGAAGTGGAAGCAGCTCACCATATGTGCCACGTGAAACCAGAAAGGGCACCACTGTCAGGAGAAAGGGTTGCTCTAGGGATGGCTTTTGCTGGCTTAACAGAAGTTACACTTGGAGCAGTCATATTCCATGAATCGTTTTCTGAGGACTGGATGGGAATGTTCCCCTCCACTTCAAATCCAAGGCCAGGAGAATTTTAGTAGATGAGATAGAGAATGCACACAGCACAGAGCAGATGACTTCAGGGGACAACACTGTAGCCATTTAGGCAGCATCACAGAACTGGAGGCTAAATGCAAACCCTGGCTTTACTCTTTCTAAAGTCTGTCTACATTCAAGAGCCTTCTCTGATACCTTTCCCTCTCTGAAATTGGTGCAGGCAGGGCTAAGAAAGGACTTTTATAGCTCACTTCACTTAAAGGGAAAGCTACTGTCTCTGTTCTTCCAAACTCCTGCATCTGCAGCTAATGCTTCATAAAGAGCTGGTTGTGAAGAGAAAAACCCCACAAAACCTTCTTATTTACTTTCAAAGATGGACTCTGCTTTTATTGAAGACTTGCTCCAGGGTGCCTATCATGCAGTGATAATTGCTTTTGTCTTCTGCTCAAGTAACAAACAATATTATTCTTCAGAAAGAAAAATCTCAATGTTATCTCAAACCAAGACTCTCCTGCACACCCAGCATATATCTCTATGTCTATAACCAAGCTGCAGAAGGCAATTACAAGCAGAACCAAAGGCCTGACAACTGCATACAAACACCAGCCAGACCTTGATGAGCACAGGAATGGCCATACAAGAACTGGACAAATCACTGTGTCTGTTTAACAGTGGAAAAAAAAAAAAAATCACTGCAAAGAAATGAGACATTTCTCAAGCAGTCAAAACCTGCTTTGTAAAATCCTATTAAACTGCAGCAGGTTAGAAAGAGAGGGGGCCCCAAGCTGCAGCCTTCATTTGGTTGAAGCCAAAGAAATATTCCTTTGATTTTATAGAAATGACCAGTGAAAATATTCTCACAGTAGCATATCCCCCACAGAAGCCTACAGGAAAAAAAAAAATATTAAAATGTCATTTCAAAAACTGATGCCAAATTGAAGCTGCTGCACACATCCACTCTGTGACAACTGATGCAGTAAATGTTTGGGGCTCTGTCCACAAATTATTTACAGCAATGTAATACTGGGGACTGCAGTGTCAAAGCAAACTGATGCAGTAAATATTCTGTGCTTGGTACACAAATTACTTATAATGATTTAATAGTGGGGACTGCAGTGTCAAAGAAATCTGAAGGGAGAAGCTGGGAAACAGCCAGGAGAAGCAAGCACATAAAAATCAGCAGCCTGAAACACACATCTTTATTTGAAGTGATGTTGCTTACTGCACACCTGTAGGAAGGTGATGAATTCATAACCCTCCAGAGAAAAGTGAAAAATAAACCATTCCCTTACCTGGTAACCTTCAGTCTTCTTTTGGCACCATTTCAACAGAGCATTCCTCTTCGAACCACCATACTCCCGAGCCAGGGCTGCCAGTGGATCCTTTCTCTCCACACTAATCCAGAGAAGCAGAAGAGAGAACTTAAATCTGCTTGAATTCTCTTCTCTTTTTTACCAGTGTGTAAATGACATCTCTGTGACAAAGCAGGATGGCAGCACAGAACCTCAGTGTAAGCCAAACTATCACAGCTACCAGAGCTTGTATTCTGTGTTTGCTACTAAAACCAGGATTTGGAGTGCAGAACTGACTAGAGAATCTGTAACAGCAAATCCACATCCAGATGAGCTGCTGCAGAACAAGTTCTTGAATAAAATGAAAAATCCGAAAGCTGGACTGGAGCCTCAAGGACAATTCATAGAATGGCTTAGGTGGGAAGGGACCTTAGACATCATCTACTCCAACTCCCCACCATGGGCAGGGTCACCTCTCAACTAGACTCAGCTGCTCAAGGCCTCATCCAACCTGGCCTTGAACATCCCCAGGGAGGAGGCATCCACAGCCTCCCTGGGCAGCCTATTCCAGAGTCTCACCACCCTTGTACTGAAGAACTTCCTAAGATCCAGTCTAAATCTACTCTCCCTCAGCTTCAAACCATTCCCCCTGTCCTACTGCTAGACACCCTTATGAAAATTCCTGTACCTTCTTTGTCACCAGCCTACAGCTTCTGCTGTTGGAAATAATGGTGGAGATGAGGAAAATTAATGCTTTTTCTCAAGACGGAAGAAAATTCTGTGCCCAGCTTTCTCTTAGACCTCAAAGCTCTTAGTCTGTAACACACCATAACACACAAAGCTACAATAAGCTAATGAGGGTTGACCACTCAAGCACATGATGGAATTCTTGTCTCAAATTTAGTGGCTCCTGAAAGCTTTCTAGCCTCCTTTTGTCATGATTGCTCATCTTGCAGATAACTGTGGTTACTACCAACTGAATTTTGCTATCTGACACAGCCTAGTAATTCTGAACTGGACAGACCAGCAGTGTGACACAGGTCTACCAGCTCAGAACCCCCATGCTGGTGCCAGGAAATGCTGACAATCTTTCCAGGGCATTGCTTTTCAGAGGAAACTGAGTTGGTACCTGAGTTTGCTTTGGGGTTTCAAGCTGCTGGGGGTAGAGGTAAGCATTCTGCTGCTGAAGGCCATGGGGGGTTTGCTGAGGGATTCCAGGGAGGGGCTTTTACGGAGGTAATGGTCTGGTTTCAGCTCTTCATTCCTCCCCTTCAGAAGGTCTGTGGAAAATGAAAAGGGGATTTAAAAAAAAAGGAAAGACAAAAGAAGCTGTCAGCTTGCAGTCTGAGGAACTTGATTAATCACTGTCCTGCCACCCAGCACAGAATATGTAGTCTGTTGTTTTGATTCCAAACAAATGTACTCATTTGTTCATTAAACACACATGGGGCTAGGAAACCTTGAGCAGATTAGAGGTGATCATAACAAGGAATGGCTTTGATGATTTCAACAGTACAGCCTGCCTGGTTTCCTGTGATTGATACTCCTGCTAGGGGGTAGGGGCCTCAGGTGAATGAGGGGAAATACCAAAACCTACAGTCTTAAAGGTTCAAAAGCTGGTTGCCAGATATCCTCACCAGATGACTGAGCAGCCCTAGCACAATAATTTCTTTGCTGCCATTAGCAGGCTTGTAACTCGAAAGCTCTTGGTCTCCTGGGCACAACCTAGCTCAAGGCAGCAGTCAAAGGCACTTATTAGCACATGATGCTTGGCATCCTTTCTGGCAGAACTTTGGGAAGTCTCAACATATTCATAGCAGAATTTAATTTTACTTGCATATATTCTGTGGTTTATGTTCATCTTTATTTACATCATGTATGTAATGCTAGATGCTTACCTTTGTGTGCACAGAGATGTGTAAACAAATCCCAATCAACAAAATGAGTAGTCATAAAATCCAACATTCATAGGTTTTGGAAGAAAAGACAAAGAGATCATACAAATCAAATTATCTCCCCAGGCCTATCAACCATGAGCTGAAGCCAGGTATGACACAGACAATGCTGGCTGCTTTGTTTCTGCAGACAAGCTATCAATAAGGCAGGGGCTGTGGCCAGCACATTATGAGCTCTTATCAGAAATTCACTGAATGTGGATTTCTCCTCCTTTTCATTTGCCTCCCAGTGTTAATTATCAGCTAATGCCATATCAACTAGAGAATGTCAGTTCCTCCTTATCCCACCTTCAGCAAAGGTTAGTACCCCTGAATCAATCCTAACTTTCTTTTCAACAGTACCTGGTGGTGGGAGGTGTATCAGCAGCTGCCAAATAAAAGCCTCCTTCCAGCAGGAGTGGAGCTGCCCTTGTTTTGCCTCCTGAACTTTGCAAGCTGAAAGCAGCATTTGGACCTGCCAAGAGGTGCAGGCATTCCTGCACCTTCTTTCCACAGCATAAAGGGCTGCTACGTTCCTATCTATTAAGAAGTCCAGACAGAGAAGCACAGAATCCAGTCCCAGGAGACTGTCTATTTTGCAGCAACTTGGCTGTTGGCAGAGCTTTGCTGCACTGGACTGCATACACCTTGCTCAGTCAGGGTCACCCCTCCTTCCATTCACCTGCTCCTGCTCTGTGTGCAGCATGAAGCCATAACAAAAAAGGAACAGCACAGGGTTTAGAAGTCTTTTTGTGGGTGTTCCTCTATATATTCCAAATGTGTATGACTTCTAGCTCCTCATTATGCTGGATTTATGGGGAATTGCTATACCAACCAGACAGGCAACCACTGAATGATTCTTGGGGCTGTTTTCTGCTTAGAGAAACAAAATTACTGCAAAAGGCACATCAGTAAGCAAAGTCTGACCATTCTAGAGAGGAAAGTAGGTTTTTCACTAGTTTATAATCATAGGCAAATAAACTTAAAAAAAAAAAAAAAGAAGCTGTTAAATTATCATTAACATAACTGGACTGGCTAAAGGCATGGTCTAATTAGGAAATGCTGTGCTCATCATTCAGGATGTGCTCAGGCATGGTACAGTAAAAGGAAGGAGAGAAGGAAAGCTTCCTGATAGCTCTAAAGGCTATTGGAAGCATCTAGCTAGAAAGAAAAGATGGAGATGATGAGGGCACATTAGGAGTCATTTGGAAGGAGAAACAGGGTACTAACTGTATGAAAAACATGCAAGGTGATTAAGGCAAATCACATCCTGCTGGCACTGTTTGCACTCTGCACAGAAACCTGGTGGTTACCAGCTTGAATTATGCTTGCAGTGGTGCAAGGTGAGAGCATCCAGTTTCGGCACTCTGAGTCTCCCTTGCTTCAGTAATACACTTCCTTTGATTGTTTCTGGCTGCTAGGAATGCCAGGTCAGACCCAGTAAACCCCTGCTTCTAAATGAAAAGATTGTAGCCAAAGCTCAGCTCTCTCTGAGAAGTAATCCATACTCCTCTCCAACGACATAACACTTGGGTCACACTAAGGACATTACAGAACCCTGCTGTGATACTGGTCAGATGGAATCAGCCAGAAGATTATTATTGTGGAGACTACTTCACTCTGAATTTCCTTGGGGATATTTTTTAATTCAATGCTGTTTGCATAGGGCTTGGACCAACTGTCTTCCAGGATTATTTAGATTGGAAGCAGAGCTGTTACAACTTTCTAGTGAGTAAGCCTTTGCTATGGATTATTGGAACTAAATTAAATCCAGGTACAAAGAGAAGCTGTAAATAGAGGAACTTGTCAGATAAGCAACCATATATTTTATTAGCCATTGCATGGCAAAAAATATGTCTGTTTATTTCAACAGATTTTCACAGCACAATTGCCTATGGGTAATAACAGTAATTATCCATGGCCTGATACTTAGCACTGAAGACTGGCATTATATTATACAGTTGACTCATTACTTCACTCCACAGTCAACTGGTAGAGATTAAAAAAAGATTATGGTCTGCTTGGAATCCATGGCAAGCCATTTTCTGGAAACAAACTCATACAAATAAGTCAACTCTGTCTGTTTCACTGATGATTTCTGCTTGCTTAGCATTTACTCCTGCAGGAGAAAGCAGTAGCACTGACAAGATGTTATTTGCTTATTGCTGCCATCTACCCTATAACCACTTTTGCTGTTCAGATACAGAACTCTTCAGCTTTGAAGGGTGGAAGGGGAGGCTTAGCAGCTTAGCTGAATCATAGAATCAACCAGGTTGGAAGAGACCTCCAAGATCATCCAGTCCAACCGATCACCCAGCCCGAGAGTCTACAAATGAAGATAGGTTCTAATTTCTTTCCTGTACTAGCAAACTACTGAAGAAAATCCAGCCTACCAGTGAAGAAATTGAGTTTTGGGTTTGTCCCTCACTGCAGTTTCACTACAGGAGTGTAGCATTTCATCTGTCCTCAAAAACTCAATCATCTGTTGTTACTAGCTTTGATTCCAACACAACTACTACATTCAGGACTAGATAATCAAAACCAAGGGCCCTAGAGAAAATGGGAAACAAACTCTGGTGGAAAAGAATATTAAATGAGGAGGGAACAAAAGCAAAGTGTGAAATAAAAACAAACTCATCTCTTGAGAAGTCTCAAAACAAACTATTTTGAGCCCAAATGTGAGTGCTCCTCAAACAGTCACACTGGCGTCTGAAGCGTTTGATGTATTTCAAATGAAGTTCAATTCAAAAACAAATAAACCTTCAGAAGACAGTGCTCTGGCCTCACTCCAGATGTATACATGTTGAACCAAATCCAATCCTCTCCAGTCCCACAGCATGGATTAGAGAGGTGCCGTGGGTACTTTGGAATAAAGAAGGCAAGTTTGTGTTGGCAAACCACAATAAATCAGCTCTCTTTCAGTTTTCTAAGGCTACAAGCAAAATGGGAATGGAAACACAACACAATTAATAAGCTCTCTAAAACAAAAGACTCTGAAGACACTTCTTTGTGTTTCCTTTGACCATATGAGAAGAAGAAGGACCCAGGAAGAGGACACCAGTTCATGACAAGCTTTGCTAATCAAAACAGGCAACACTTATGGATTTCCTGCAACTTACCTGCAAGAGGAAGATCTGAAAGATCTGTGTGCCTGGCAACCCCCTTGCTGGCTGGCTTGCTATTGTTATATACAGAATGTCTCTGTCAAACAAATGTACAAAATGCAATTAAAAGATACTTCTCATCACACTTAAATGGGCATGAAGAAAGAAGAGATGCTTCAAGATCACAAAGCAGGTGGAGGGATACAGAAACCTTTCAACAAAGTGTCAGCTGTACCTGGGCAAAGGGTTGTGAAAAACCAAAAGAAGAAAGGATCAATACTTTTAGCTGGCATTAAGTTTGTTCCTGAACTACTTCACAGTTCTATCTGCATCATTTTTGCTCACATCAAACATAATTTAGGTGTCACAAACCCAAACATGCTTCTATGACTTAGCTTAGTCTGATGTTTCTCGTTCCTCACTTCCAATAATCAAAACCTACTTTCTGGTCAGCAGTGACTAACGTTCAGAACTGTATTCCAAAGAGTCCACATCCGTCCACTGAGACCTTAAGCTGAAGTCAAAGACAAACTCACTTTGATCCTTTTTTTAGTACTACAGCATTTGATGTTTCACAGCAAATAAACAGATGAGTTTCCCCTTCCTCTTGTCAGCACATGCACCTTGGCCTGCTGAAGCTATGTCATGCTCTACTGAACACTGCATCTACTCATTTCAAAACCACAAGGATGGAAAGAGCAACTTGTACCTGCATAGGGGAAACAGCAGCTGCTGGGGCTGTCCTCACTGGAATTCCACTTAGAGGGCTCCTGGGGACCTTGTGAACTGTGATATTTTGTCCAGTGCTACCTACAAGGCAAAAGCATGGAAACCTTTGCAATTCAAACCCTCTTGTCAGAGCAGGGAACCACTGGTGGAGTGACATTGCAGAGAGAATATTTATGTACCAAGCATCAAAGAAAAACATCCATTAAGGAGCAAGAAGCAGCACAAAATGGCAAAAATTATCTGCTCACTACTAGAAAACTTTTCAGTACAGAAGAGTGTTCAAATACCTGAGCATCCCAAGTCAAAGGACTTGATCAGGGACTTGACAGTGGCAGCAGATTCTGAGGGGGTGGGAGATGCTCTGCTAATGCAGACTCCTTGCCAGCGGTTGGTTGTATCAGCCTCTAGAGAGTCTACCTCTTCAGCTGTCAGCCTGCAAAGCAGAAACCAGATCAAAGTCAGGAGCAACGGGAAATGCAAGCAGAGATTAAAGATCCTTCTATGTAGTAAGGCAAATCCAACGATGCACATCTGTTACTGCAGTGCCCCCAACATGGACCACTCCTTAGAACGTTCATGTCCTCCTCTCTGAGAGCCTGGCAAGCATCAAATCATTGAGTCTTACAAACTTTCCTGAGTTGTTAACCATATCATCCTCACACAGGATGGGGGATTATGGCAGGGGAAAAAAAAAAAAAAAGGCAGTTTGATGAGATTTGTGAGTAATGATCAATAATTACCTGAATACAGGCTTTCAATACAGCACAGGGGCCCTGGGGCTAGTGTGGTCCTCTGTGTATAATGAGCAGAGTAACCAAGGAGAAGGATTTTATCTTACCTTCTATGTCTTTAACTGACATGGCCACTGCTGGAGCAATTGTTACCAGTTAAAATCTCATAACTGAAAAACAGCTGGACAGGGTTCAGGTAATAGCCATAAAAAATGAACCAGAAAATATCCTCCATAATGAAAAAAACTTTGGCAACTCAACTCTTCCAGCCCATCCTACAGCAATCTCACCACCAGCCTGGTGGTGGGATTGTGAGCTCTAGGTGAGCAATTGGGACTTAAAGACCTCAAAGGTCTCTTCCAACCTCAACAGTTCTATGGTTCCATCCACAAGGACAGCTGCTGAACAGGAGAATCCTCAATCACAATCCATAAGCAACTATATGGGCAATAAAACTGTTAAATGCCTCACCCTAGCAGATACAAGAACACCAAAATCCAACACTTAGAATGAAGATAGAGGAATTCAAACTAGAAGCAAGGCTTGGATTTTAACAGCAAAGATCATTAACTTACTCCATTGAAAAGAAATGTTGAAGCCAAGATTAGGTGCTGGACTTGGAGGAGTTAGTGAAGCCCACAGCTCTGTCAGACAGCAAAGGGAATCACACAGTGCAGCTGTTCCTTCCAGTCATGCATCTCACAGAGCTGGCTGCCACTGCTTAGCAATGACATGGTACTTACCTGGGAGGTCTCAGGTAGATTTCAAGTTTAACTATCTAGCAAAGCCCAGTCATGTTAAAAGAGAGCATTTGCACACTATTTTCTTGCTCTCCTAGCTGCTTAAGATGTGTGGGGATCAACAGGTTCTGGCTAGCACCTGTTTCCTTACTTACAAGTATGGTAGCCCCCAAGAGCTACAGGAACAAAAGCCCAGAACTTGTTTCAAAAGAGGGCTGGAGAACTCCATCCAGAAAGTGCCTGTAGGGTTGAACAACTTCTGCTGAGCTAAAAAGAGAAGTCAGAACCTTTTTCTTTCCCTTTTAGCATCACAGTCTACGAAATGCAAGCAGCTAAAGGGTGTCAACAAATACGGGAATAAGAATGACTCAGGTTTCTATTTCTGGCAGAGCTTAAGGAGGTGCTGTCTTTAAGCAGATATTGACTATTCCTTTGCTAATTCATTCAAGCTCCTTGTGTGCCAGGGGAGCCTGCAGAGGCAGATGGTTAGAGAAAAGGCCATTTCAGTTCCATTCTCCATTTAATCCAATCAAGAGGAAAGGCAGACTGGGTAAGATTCACTGAGCTCAGAGGAGGCCAGTGCTCTGCCCAGTAAATTTAAGTTTTATCTTTTTCTTCTGTGGCTTTACAAAGCATAAATGACAAAACACAAAAGCTAAAGGAGTCCTGCTTCTAGTAAAGCATGGAGGAAGATCAGGATCAAGGTGGCCTGATCTATTTGGAGGTGTCCCTGCTCACTGCAGGAGGATTAGACAAGATGACCTTTGAGGGGTCCCTTCCAGCCCAGTTGAATCTGTGATAGATTTCTGCCACCTAATGCAATCCATTAGGCTTTCAAGAATTTAGCAGGTGACTGCACAAGAGTTCTGCCCAGTTATATAGGTAACAAGGGTATCTACAAGGTTTGTAGAGCATTATCAGAATAAGAAAGGAATAGTACATGCCTATAGGTTAACTGGTAAAGTCTGAGAACAAAAGAAGCCAGAGGTATGCTCCTGGCAGCCATCCCTTCACTGGTTAGGATTTAACTCTGAGAACAGCTCAAACCTCACAGCCTAGTCTAGCCTTTGATTGCACAGGGATGCAAACATTCAAATCAATTTAGAGTAACTAGACCAGGCCCTATGGCCATGCCACAGAAAAGTCCAGTGAAAAATCAGCTGCCATTACTCTGTCACTGTGCAGGGTAATTAAGGAAGATTCAAGTGCTGGAGCTACTACCGGTTCCAATTTTGTTAGGATGCTTCCTGTATTTGCAATAGGCTTCTAATGCACTCCGAAACAATCTCCTAGATTAAACACAATCACATTAGCAAATTGAGGCCTCTCATGCTGCAAACCATAGGACGAGAGGTAGGAAGAGCAGTGGTGAGATGTATCTGCTTCAGCTAAAACCACACATGGCAGCCAACAAGCAATGGAGAGTTATGAAACCTGGAGAGTGCTTTCCAGTTCTAAAGAGGAAAAACCTGTGTGAAGAGGAGATGCAGGTATGTGAACACAAAGGGGGTTCTTAGTAGAGAAGCAGAACAATAAGAGCTTAACTTGCAGGAGCAAGCTGATTCAGGAGGCTGGTAAGGGAGAACACAGCCAAAGCTCCAAACCAAAAATGATTCCTTGTGCACAGAATTTATTCAGCCCAGTGTATTTTAGGCCATGCAGGAAGGCTAAAAGCAAGCCTTGCTACAAAAAGGATGGCTTTGAACAAAATGCCTTCTACTGCTGTGTGCTTTCCTTGAAACAAGAGTGAATGGTTTACACATCAATGCTGCGAGTGCAGCTGGCTTAAGTGGAGCAGCTCCAGGAGGAAACAGACACACTTCAGCCACAAAGGAATTAAAAAGTCCAGCCCTTTTCACAAAAATCACAGTCTAGTTTCATTCATTCATTCACTGGTGAGACAAATAGATGCAGTGAGCTCTTCTCTAATGGCAAGAGTTAGCCTACTTGTTTTCTACATTGGGATTATGTGGACAAGGGACAGTCAACAAGGTACAGCTCCTGCTGTGCTTAATGTGTAAATTCAGGCACCAGCAGCTGGCATGCCTGGGAAGCTTCTAGACTGCTTCACTGACCTCTTCATTACAGGTGGCCTAGGACCACAGAAGCCTATTTCCAGAAATAATTTCTCTGCAATCTAGTCTTTGGCACAGTTCCTGTCATTGTTGTGAAGCCTCCTGAACTCCAAGGGACACAAAGAAGAGACACACAGCTACTGATGCACAGAACAGAAGAGAGGCCAAGGGCAGGCAGCAGACAATTCCAAACACTTAAACATTTATTTGGCACTTTAATATATATTTCTTAAAACATAAAAAGGAACATTCAACAGCTGCCAGCACAGAAAAGAAAGGCAACACAAGTGTGCATGTGTGTGTACACTCCAGTGGCACAGCACAAAAGTGAAGGCCATGCCAAAAGCCAAGACATCCTGCAGAATTTTCTGCTAGCTCAGCCTGCTCTGAGACCAGGTCCTTGCTAAGTCTTCACATCCAGAAGGAAAGGACGGAAATCCCACAGCCAAAATACAAAATTCCAGTCCTGGAATGAATCCTGATGATCTCTTGGTAGAGATGGTGACTTCCAAGTTTCTCCTTAGCATCCAAGAAAAGCTCTCTCCAGGTATCTCCAGTTGCAAAGCTGAACTTCAGCAAGTTCTCCCTGATGATCATATACTTCACCTGAGTAAAGGGCATGAAAAGCACTCCCTTCTGAGAGGATATTTACTAGGGGCTCCATGCAAGAATTTCTTTTCCTTCTGGTTTCTCCATCTGCAATTCTCTCAGCCAGGACAAAGCTGATGTGGGGCATTTTTTGTGAAGGTCATAGCAGGACATGCTCCTTGGACACCACCCTGCTTCCTAACACTGACTGAGCAGACATGCCACCCAGTGGTGAGTGCCTCCTTAATACAACACGGAAAAGCTGAGAGCACTCAAGCAGCTGATGCTGAGTAAATCACTCCGTGTTTCTGGCTCAGCTTTCCTCCTGGGTTTCAGTCACCTGCTGCGTGTGTGTGCGTGCAGATCCTGATCTGTGTGCAGACATGGAGTTAGACACAGACCTAGGAGTGTAATACTATCTGGAGAACTCCAGGTGTATGCACTTTACAAACTAGACACACACACTCAGTTCTGCCTTGTCCTTAATCTTAGACTGGCATGTTTGAACTTCTGTTTCATGGCAAATACCCCCATCCTTCAAAAAAAAAAAAAAAAAAAAAAAAAAAAGAGAAATCTCTCAGGTACTTCAGCTCCCCAAATATTTGTGACTGTTTCTTATGGCAGAGTTTGCTTTAGATTAATTCAGAACTTCTTCTGCCTCATGAAGTCTTCTGAAGAGAGAAGCCTTCTAAAAAGGAGAAATTGGCTCTTGCCCATGAGGTGGAGGTGAACCTGAGCAGCATTCACACTTTGACATACACTTGGCTTTCACAGGGCAATACAAAAAAAATAAAAAAACAAAAACCAAACTGGAGGTGCTTCCTCAGATTGAAACTTCCCTTTTTCAGCAGCAAGTTGAAGGTATGTCCTGAAGTGTCTCACAGGCCTGGCCATGCATCCATGCAGGGCTGTGTTAGCTGGTAGAGATCAGGCACCTATGGAGACAGAGACAACAATGGAGGGAGTTAAGCAGCAATGGAGTGGCCATCCTGAGGTGCAGCTCAATTTCACACTTAATCATCCCATCATCACTACACAAAGGGGAGAGGATAAAACGCTGGTGGTGTTGCTAGGACAGCTCAAGGAGAGTGTCTTACACTCCACCAACTCAGCTTTGGGACCTGATGAGCAACCAAGAATACAGAATACAAAAATCCATAATAATTCTGTGTTGCTCAGATAGAAAGAAATTTAAGCATTTAAAGCCAGGCAACCAATTTCCAAGGACAGGGATGGTAACATTCCTGCCTCCTTTCCTCTAATCATTTAAGACTATCCATTCAAAACGGGCACCTGAACCCAGGGAAGTAACAAGAGTTGCTCTGCCTCTGTCAGAGCTTCTGTTTTAGGATCTTTACACCAAAAGGGAACAAATAATCTCCATCCAGTGTGGAGAAAAAAAGAGAAAGGGAAAAAAAACCCAAAACAAACCCAAAACCCCACAACCAAACCACACCAACTCTGAGGGGCTACTAACTAGAGCAAACAATGGCTCAAAAGGACCCTGCTCTGCCATTCTGGTTTGCTTGCTAGTGAGAGCAGAAGGAACTACCAAACCTCTGCAAGACAGAACAGCTGCAAAACACAGGCACAAATGAGCAGCACATCAGCACATACAGACTGACAGCAGGGTTTAATAACATAGAGGAGAAGCTTATTTCCAAGAGAAAAAGCATGTAACACTGCCATGCTGTGGCATTTGAGACTTTAGGAGGAAGAACAGAAGCAAATTAGTGGGATACAGGTCACAATCTTGGCTTTAAGGCTTCCTTTTGAAGATTTGGTTACATTTTATTATTATTATTATTTTACTATTATTATTACTATTCTCAGAAGGCATTCATTTAATTACAGACAGAATATCTCTGTTTTCTGAGCACTACTCCCAGCCCAACTGTCTTCCCTCCATGTTCTTGCTTCAAGACATGATGATAAAGTGCCCGAACTCATTTTGAGAACTTAAAGGGGAAAAGTCAAAGCAAAACCTCGAAACTTTCACTGTTGCCAAACAGTGTATGGCCATAAAGGCTTGGAAGTGGGTGTGCAATGAAGCCAAAAAGAGCCATCCACAATGTGGGTACTTTCAGCAATATCTTTCTCCCTTTGTGTTACAAATCCAATAAAGCCTTTTGTTGTTGTTGTTGTTTTGTTCCCCACCGTTTAGATATCTGATCCTTAAACAGCTACAAAAACAAAGTGATTTCCAAAAGTGAGTGCTCTCAAAAGATGAAACTTGCTACAGGATCATAGGATAATCCAGCTTGGAAGGGACCTCAGGAAGTCACCCAGTCTAAGTTCCTGCTCAAAGCAGGGTCAGCTATGAGGCCAGACCAGGTTGCTCAGGGTTTTATCCTCTCTGGTCTTGAAAACCTCCAAGGATGGAGACTATGTAATTTCCATTTCCACCATCTGTGAGGAAATAGTTACACAATGGTGGGTTGTAAGCTTTTGCATTTTACTGCAGAGAAATAACATATTAATTAGGATGTAAAACATCACAGGAAACTGTCTGAAACATGGATTTGTAAGTTCCAATCAGTACTAGGGACAAGTTAACTCCTCTCTTCCTTATTCCATTTCTTTTACACTGGTCCAACCTCCCCCCACCCACAACATTCTCAGTCATAGAATTAGACATTTAATCCGTGTTAAAGATGCCTTTGGGAGGCTCTTACCTTCATTCAGAAGAACTCTGATGACCTCATCAGGATTTTTTCTGCAAGTTCTTTGGCTGTTCCTGAACCAAAAATGACTTTTTGTCTGATCAGAAGGATGTAACGGTGAACTCAAACTTGGAGGCAGGAACTCGGGCAGCCACAGGCAAACATTACAATGGCAGGATGTCACAGGAGATAAATTGGCTTCAAGATCAATTTATGAGGCAGAGCCTAATGACCCCCAAGAGATGGCTGAGATTTTGCCAAAAAACCTTTGAGTAGCAAGCTCTTTGGAAGGTGTATTTTCCAATTGGAGCTTAAAAAAATCAGGCAGGAAACTTTCCTTAGGGACAGTGAGAAGCCCAGCTGAGCTCACATCTGCTCAGCATCAGCAAACATGAGGAACATTTTACAGACTGTTAAAGCATCAAGCTACACACTGCTTCCACCAGTGCTGAGTCTGCATTAAGTCAGTGCAGGTACCAGAATCAACTTCTGACTCGTGAAAGTCAACTACAAGCAATGATGAGAATCTCCTTAGAACTTTCTGGGTGAAAAGCTGAGAATGACCTCAGGAGTGCAAAAACCACAGGGAACATAGAACTGGCTCTCAGCAGGAGCTTTGGTGACTTGAAGAATTTGGTTTAGAGGTCAGTACAGTTTTAAGCTTTCAGTGCTTGGCTGTTGCTGATTGGTTTGTTTAGACAGTGACTGACACAGGCTCCACTACCTTCACACCACTCAGTACAGAAACTTTGCACTCTTCACGTGGACACAGAGTCAGATGACATACACTTAAGTTGACAGATGCAGAATTTGGTCTTGACACTTGTCTTTGAAAGAGAACAAATATTGCCCACTGCAGACAGTATATCTGGCTCCACAACCAAGTTAATGCTCAAAGCAAGCTATACAGAGAGTCAACATGATGCAAAGACAGACACAGATCTCTGTGTGTGTGAAAGAAGGAGAGACAAATGCCAAACCTGACTTCAGTTATGCCTGAATACCTCCTTCTGGCACTCTGCATGTTTGGGATTCTGAGGATTTCATTTCAAAGGCAGTACCTGCAGCTCAGGCTTCTTATGCCAAAGAGCTGACAGTGCAGCCATGCTCCTCATACATGGAAGATAAATATCCCTGTTTGCAAATCAGCAGGTCAGCTTCAATTTAAGTATTACCAAACACATCCTCAGATTAAAAAAATAAAAAGACTAAAGGTGGGAAACTACAAGTATATGATTCCTGCCCTTATATATGGACCCCACTCTACACAAGAGAAATTTCATTAAGAGTAAATTAGGAATAGAAACAGAGCCCAAAGCTTAAGTAGTGTCTGGTAATCATTTTGTCTGAATACATGGTCTGCAAGAGCTTTTCTTTGCATGCACTGGGGACTCTGACAATGAAATTGGAGCTTAAACACACTTTTTCCCTTTTTTTTCCCCCTCAAAAGAATCATTCCTGTGCCTTTAGTCAAGGGAGTCTGATCCTTACACCTCCACAAAAAGCCCTTTCGTCTTTTTATTCCCATCTACTGTACAGCTGCTGTGGAAAGTCCTGAATGGAAAAGAGTGAGCAAAGAAGTGTAACATAAAGCTGGACTGTTACTCCACCTGTAAGAAATAACAGCATTTACTGTGTTCCTGTGGCTATTCTGCCACAAGTTTACTTGGACAGAGATTAAATGGAGAAGTCTAGAGGAGCAAAATCAATTCCACACACATTTTTGATAAACAGCACCACTGTTGGTGTTATTTTGTCTTTCTTAATTCCCCCAGTACAAGTTTTCTTCACTGCAGCTCTGCTTGTGTCAACGCAAAAAAAAAAAAAAAAAGAGCAGAGCACTCATCACTAGAAATTTTGGTTCTTCCTTCCAATACATCTTTTGGTTTCCAACTCTTCTTATTTACTATTTCAACTGTAGTATGACTTTTGGAATCCAAGGTGGTACACAAAAGTTCATACACTGCATGAAAGCCACACTGTAAGGCATCTCTGCTGGCTCCAGCCTGAATTGTAAGAGTAATTTTTGTTCTTGCCATGCTCCCACAGAGGGAAGCCCTACACAGCTACCACACTGGGTTATGTCTCTGAATGGTTCATAATTCCTGTTCCCACTTCCAACCACTCAGACTATGGCTGGTTCCACTGCACGACAAAGTCACTTCTGGACTAAACACTGACCACAGTCCAGACCATTTAACACTGCAAATCACTTCAGTTTCAAGTTAAGGACAGGAGGCATGAAATGAGGAATCCTGCTACTTGCAGTGATCACTCAGTCAACACAGATTAGCAGAACAAAGCAGCCCAGCTACTCCTCATTTTAATTTGAGCATATACAGTCCTTGACTCCTCTTGGGTTAAGCAGCTCTCTTCTGGATGCCCCATTCAGTATATGAAGCCAACCAACCTTTTCACAGGTGATTTAATACAGCTGCACAGAGTTGTGAAGGCAATAAACCACAGTGGAATACCATATTGAGAACAAAACTGCAAGAGGATATTGGCAACTGTTATTAGTTAATATTTGCTGGACAAAACCTTCACAGCCTAGTTGAGAGAAGTAGATTGCCAAGAAGAAAAAGAACAGAAACATCTTAGAATAAGAGACAACAAGATCTGTCAGAAGAGTTAAAAACAGACAACATGCACATCCAAGCCAATGAATAGTTAGTGACAAAGCACTGTTTGCATGCAGGTTAGCAGTCAGAGACCAAATCTTAGCCTTTGTAACCAACCAACCAACCTGTTGCTGCCCTTCACTTCATCCAGCTCCTTCTGCAGTCTGGCACTCTTCTCCTCTTCTTCTTGAAGCTTCCTCTTTACCACACGGAGCTCCTGCTGGGCTTCGCACTTAATATCATTGGCTACAACCACTGCAGTCTGCAGATCGGCTTGAAAACGCCTCCACTCTTCTGTATCTTCCTAGAAAGAGCAGTGAGAAGCCAACTGTTTGCTGTAAAAACACACCTGCTTCAGCTGAGCACTTAGTTATTGAGCTCTCTTTTCAGTGCTCACAAGCAACCAGGATTTCACCACCATTTCAAGATCATGCTGAGGTCAAACTAAATACTTGCCTCTTTACACAGTACCAATGAGAGTGCCAAAGAAGAAACTGATGCTAAGCTCTCACTTCCCAGACAAAAGCACAATAAACATTCTTCCTGCAGCTATTGATCATTCAGCATTGTGGTCCTGCTACAAGCACTGCTGCTGCAAAGAGCTTTGTTGGTACTGATGATTCATGAAACAGGAATAGCTATCCCAAAGTAGAAGCTCACAGGTAGAAAAACTAGAAGTAATTTGCAAAGGATGCAAAGGATATTTCCTTCACAGGCAAAGAAACAGATAGAAATTAGCAAAGAGAATGGAGAATGAAAGGATGCAGAAAAAACTTTCCATAGGTGTTCTAGAAAAAAAAAAATATATCTCTCCCAAAGCCAGCATTGTAATAAAAAGCTCAGCTTAGCTTTGTCATGGAGCCTAAATCTTACCTTCATTTGCTTAGTCAGGGCCTTCAGCTGCCTCTCTGTTTCTTGTTTTTGTTCTTCCAGCTTCATTGCTTTACCTAGGAACAGTAAACAAGGGGAAAGATTGTTAAACACATAAGGGCAAGGGTGAAAAGTGAAAATGGGAAAGCAGCCTGTGTGGGTTTGTTTCTAGTAATGCCATTAAACAGATGAAACTGAAACCAAGATCCTCTGTCAACAGCAGATTTGTTACTCAAACTTCTGCAGTAGGTCCTTATTTTGAGGCATTAAAGCAGATATTTACATTTGCAGAAGCACAGGTGCAGGATCACTGAGACCCCTCTGCACTGCAGCACTCGAGGTGGCACTGGTTGTTCCACCAGGTGGCAGCTCCCCTCCCACACCACTACAGCAACCACACTTCACAGCTCTCAGCAGTGCTTTGCCCCAAAAAGCTCTTTAAAAGGCCAATAATCCCAGTTTCTAGGATGGGCAACACATCCCTCACTGAAAAATGAGGCTTGGAGACTGTCTCTACTACGATTCCCAGGGCAGTAACTGTGTAAATAGTGACTTTTGGGCACGAACAGAAAGTATCTGCCAAAATTGGAATACATCTAAAGTGAGGACCTTGTCACATAAATTAAGACATGTCCCCTCCTCCCTGTTGCAGCCATAACTGAGCCCCCTGAAGAAGTTGATTTCAATCCTCCTTTCAGCACCACTTACTTTCTAGGTCACTGATGAGCTGGTTGTTGTGAAGCTTTATAGCACGATGTTGTTCCACCTGGTCCTCCAGCTCAAAAATGGTCTCTTTCAGGTTTTTTATATCTGCTTCATTCTCTGATGTTTTTTCCTGCAGCTTCTGGCTGGCTCTGCTCAGTTGCTCAGCCTGCCGTTCACACACCTCCTTCAGCTGACCACACTCATTCTCAGCCTGGAAGGGAGGAAAGAAAGCTGCATGTCTCTGTTTCTTAGGAGAGATCACTCAGTAGAGATTTTGCTGGGCATCCCATGGTCTGAACCTGTCTTCTAAGCATTGTAGAAACTGAATTTCCATGTGAAGGAGGCAGTTTCAGGAAACACGAGCTACAAACACCACTTTTCTTTCCTGGCAATAACAAAACAAGATTGCTGCAAAAGAAATTATTATAAAGTTTTCTATATGGATGACCTTAATTCCAAACCCATCTCTGCAGGGAATGAACAGGGCAGGATTATATTCCTGGAAAGCTCCACATCTATTTGGGTATCACATTATGAGAATAGCATCAGTGCTTTAGGGCCAAGACAACCAGTAGTTCATCCACATGGACAACTGTGCATTTTCCATGGGTTGTGGAAATACACACAGCAGAGCTCCTACAGATAATCAGTGTATTCCTGGATAAAGCACATCTGGAATTACTGAAGGGGGAATCTGCTGCACTCCAGTTTGTTGGCCCAGGCCCACACAGATCAATTCTTCCAGGTTTTGGGGGAGATCAAGTCCAAACAAGTCATGGACAAGCCAGGTGGAGGCTGCCAATTCAGTGAGCAGCACTGGCACAGCCTGACTGAAGAGCAGGCTTACAGAAGCCTGCGGTCTTGTTTGGGTGTCACAAACAGCCAATGATTCAAAACAGCTTAATTTGAGGGAAAGAAAGAGTAAAAAGGAGGAAATCTGTGGTTTCCAAACCAAGCAATAAAAGTTTGGTACAGAGTTTGAGCACTCAGCAGTTTTTCATTTAGCCTTCATAAGCTCCAGCTCCAGTAAGCACTTGGGAGCTTCCTCTACTAACTCCATTTGCTGTGGTCACCTATTTAAGCTGAAAGGACATCTGGATTTTCTAAATCACTCAAGCCATGGAGGTGCTTCTTGGCAATGCTCTCTTCCTCTGCAAGCAGCCAATTTTACCACTCTCCTCATGATCCCTTCCCCATAGAGGAAAGGCTGTGCAGGCACTATCACTCGTTCTGCAGCAAGGGGACATAACCACTGCCTTGTGCTTTTAAACACTCACTTGATGATACCTCACACCACAGCTCCCTTCCCAGCATCCAGGATCACATGGAAAATACAAACAGTAACTGACTTAAACTTGCTTGGAGCAAAGCTACAAATTAGCAAATGAGGCTGAGAACATTTGTTCTAGAATAAATCCTTTTAAATTTTTTGCCATTACTTTACCCATCCTGAAGCAGAACAGGGGAAAAATGTTTTAGTTTTAGGAAAACAATCTCATCTGGAGCTTAACTGTGCATCATTAGTCATGTTGCTGTAAATACCAACTTCACTGAGCATTAGCTCATGTCCCTGTGTTCTCATGACCTATGACATCTACAGCTCACTACTAATTAATGACGATTAATTATTCAGAATGTAATATTGGTTACTAACTACTGATGCCCTTCTCTTCAGCTGGATTGCCAAGTGATTTTCATTACTATGTGCTCACATAACACCAGAGTAATTTTTTTCTTGACCTGTTCTTTGCTGCAGTTTTGATAAACAACTCCATTTACTGAAAGAGTAAATTCTGCAGCAGATATTAGGGGAAATTAGTTTTGCTTTTATAAACACAGCTATGCTAACAGTTTTTCCTGGGAACAATATCTTCATTATATGCATATAGCATATTTATTATATGCATATAGCATATTTATTATATGCATATAGCAGCAGGAAGAGGCAGTATCATATAAACCCAGCTTCCAATGAGAACTAATTAGTGCAATTTAAATCCTGGAGACTTACAATCAATGGCTCAGCAACCATCCTAAGCCAAATAACTACCTATTTATGGAAGGACAGATAAGTAACCATTCTATCCTACAGCTGTTCCTGCTGTACCTTAGATAGCAGCCCCTGGACGTGCTTCAGTTCACTGTTTGCCTTCAGCAGCTCTTGTTTAAGCTCAGTGCAAGATGCTTCCAACTGATCCTTTTCTGCACGGGCTACTTTCAGCATCTCTTGCACCTCAGAGTTGTCAGTAGTACAGCCCATCACATTGATTTCTGCAGCCTTCTGTTTCTCACTGTCCAGCTGAGTTTTGAGAGAGCCATTCTCAATTTTCAGACCTTCCAAGGCTATTTTACAGTCCTCCAGAGTTTTTGTCACTGTGCTGGTGCTCTGCTGCTCCGCTTCTAGAAGTTTAAGCAGCTTCTCATTTTCTTCTCTCAGGCTTTTAATCACCTGCTGGGCATCCTGATGCTCCCTTTCTAAACTGCGTAGGCTGCTGGTTAACTGCTGCTGAATGTTGAGCAACTTCTCTCTTTCAAATTGTGCTTTTTCAAGAACTTCAGCACATTTCTGTTCCAGTTCAAGAACCTTCCCTTCCTGAGCTCTGCTGTCTTCGTTCTTGGATCGCTCTTGGAGTAGAGTCATTAGCTTCTCATTTTCTTGGCTCAGCTGTTCTGCTCTATCCCTATGCTGACGAAAGGAAGTCTCCAGGAGAGCTTTCTCCTCCACTAGCTTCTCATTTTCTGTTGTCAGCTCCTGCACCATTTGCTGTTGATCCGACAGCTCCTGCAAAGTGGCTTGTAACTCCTCTGCTGTGCTGTGGTGATTCTCCTCCATTTTCTGTATTTTTTCCGTAAGAGATGCCACAGAAAGGTCACTAATATTGTTCGGAGAGCTTCCTGTAGTGGAGCATTTGGAACCTTTGAAGTGGTTGCTGTTGGAGGATGCTGGCCTGGAAGGCACATCTGCTATGTGTTCGAAGTCGGAGGCGTCGGGCGACAAGGAGGCTTTGGTCACATCGCTGCTGGAGGAAGCCGAATCGCGCAGCGCACCCCCAGCCGCGCGCTGCCTGCGCTCCTCTGTCTCACCTCTAGACACCTTTTGGGATGGGCTTCCGAAACTGGATTCTTGAGTAGTTGGGGTTGGGAGGCTGCTGTTCCCTCCACTGCTTGTTGTTGTGTCCGACAGAGGAGAGTTCTCTAGGTAAAGCAGTTTCTCTTTCAGCACACGGTTCTCTTCTCCCAGGCTGGCCAGCTCCTTCTGAAAGGTCCTGTTCTTCTCCTGAAGGGTCTTTATCAATGGATCCATGTCAACAGGTGACCCTGCTTCTAAATTTGGGTTGGAAGTACCCATTGCCTCAGCCTGAAGTGACCCTTTCTCTTTGCATTTCTTCAGTTCGCAGCGGAGTTTGGTGATTTCGGAATCCTTTGTCTTCGCTTCTGCCAGGAGCTCTTTAACCTGAGATTCCAGAAGGGCTTTGTCACCGCTTTCATTCTCCTGCTTGGACTTGCTAGCGGGGCGCACGTGTTTGGTAGGAGTTGGTGTACCAGAGGAGGTGGGGCTGGGTTGGGTTTTCCTAGTGTTGGCTTGACCACGCAACACGGCTCGCTCTCGGGATACAGAGGATGATATTTCCCGGGGTGCCGGAATCCCTGTGCGCTTCGCAGCTGGAACTGTTCCTTGAAGAGGAAAAGAGATGGCAAATTGAGTCAGCTCATCAAGAAAACAGTTCACACACCAATGCTGGAGCCTAGAGCTGCCTTGGGAAAAACCACCTGAGTGTTTGAATAGGTTCAGTCATGACTGAGTGTGTGGATTCGTGTTTCAAAGGCTGGTATTATTCTGCATTTCTTCCTCTCCCACCCCCCTGCAAAGGAGCACAGCCTCCTGAGGTGTTTTTTTTTTTTTTCCCCCCAGTGTAAGAATGCATTGTGTAGATGCTGCAATACATGAACTGCAACCTCCAAGGCCAGGATATTAATTGTTTGAAAATAAAAATTCTTTACACTGTGAAAAGCTGAATTTAAGTCTATTAAAATCTATTAAATCTATTGATTTCTGGGGGGAAAAAAAACTCAGTAACTTAAGACTTGGTCTTTAAGAAAAAAAAAACAATAAAGTATTTTTAGCACACAGGAGCATTTTATCACATAAAACTAATGGGTTTGCATCATCCTCCATTTATGTAGATCATCATCATATGGTCTGAAAGACTTCTACTGACTGCAGCTTCAGTGAAACACAAAACTCTCCTGGCACTTTGAACACTACACAACTGTGTTGCTGCAGTTCCTCACACAGGGAACCACAAGAGTTTGTTCATGTTTTAGATTTCCATCCTCATGTGGGGGGATTCAAAAAATAAAGGTAGAACATTGATGCTGTTCTCTTTGGTTGGTGGTTGACTTTGTTTTTTTCCCCCTGACTTAAGGCAAAGAATTGTGTGATTACAAGGAAATGAAGTTTCTGAGTTGCTGATTTTCTTCATCCAAAGCTCTCTTGGCATACAGGAGAACAGGTGATTAACAATAAGAGCCATCCTAACAATGGTTATTACCAAGGTGGTTAGAGATGCTGGTTCAAAGCATATATGGCACTATAGAATCATAGAATTGTTAGGGTTGGAAGTGACCTCAAGGATTATCCAGTTCCAACCCCTCTGCCATGGGCAGGGACACCTCACACTACATCAGGTTGCTCAGAGCCACATCCAGCCTAGCCTTAACAACCTCCAGGGATGAGGTTTCTACCACCTCCCTGGGCAACCTGTTCCAGTGTGGCCACGCTATGAATTTCCAAAATTCCTCCTTTTAGGACCTAATTCAAAAGGAAAAAGCCTAAAGTACAGAGCCATAATGCTTTAGGATGTGGTACAACGAAGAGATATTGTCTTATGTAGCCTCATCAACAGGATGCAAGAGCCAGGTCTGCAAACAGAAAGGGCTGGCGAGCAATGATTGCAATAAAAACAAGTTCCAGAGCACTCAGGGGGGAACATCCCAGATTCAGTTACATCTCCCCACATTTGGGAGGCTCTCTTTGCTCACACACATGTGCAGCATGCACAGAAACGTGACCTAAGAGGAAGCAGACTCCCAGCCTCACACAACAAGCAACCTCCCGATCCTCCCACAGCACTTTTCACAGGGAGCAGCTCTCAGTGCAGTGACACAGGGCAGCAAAGGGTTAACATTAACACCAACACCATCCAGTTTGTTCAGCATCTCTTTTGAAGAATGCACTAGGTTTATAAACCCCACACAACCAGGAGCCCCTCCTCCTCCTCCCTCCCAAACAAACACACTCTGCAGCAGGCACAATAAACACCCGGAGACAAAGAGCAGCTGAAGAAAAGCCCCCTGCACACAGAGACTGAGCTGAAGGAGAGCACAGAAAGGGCTCTGTGATGGCAGGGGCACGATAAGGCCAGAGACAAAGGCTCCAGTGTTTATGGGAAGAGATAGCAGGGCCAGGCTGGCCGGACAGTGAGCAACCCACACAGCTTCATTGAGTCATCTACAGCTGGAGCCGGGAGGTACCAGGGCGGCTCAGGGCTCCCCAGTGGAAAGTGCAACGCAAGATGGAAGTTTTTCCACTGCTACTCAAATGGCTGCTGGGGCAATGCAGACACGAGAGCTCAGCTCACTTGTCCGAGCTGAAGGCCCCCAGCTCCCTGCTCAGCCTATTTCTTAACCTAAAGGCTTCCAACTGCCAAGAGCTGGCACCTGTAACCCACATCCACACTGAGCTCGGCAGACAGGCAAAGCTTCAGTGTCAAGGCAGCTCGCAGCGCAGGATGAAGGACAAGTGGGAAGTTGAATGGACCATGATGTGATGGGTCACTGCTAGCAGAGAAACAGCAGCTCAGCACAGCTCCTTTCCTGCTCAGAGGCAGAGGTTCACGTGGGCATTCCCAAGTGTCCAGATGGGAGAGCACAAGTCCTCGTCTGAAGGTCTCTTGAGCGTGCAGCAGGACAAGTGCAGAGTGAGGAGCACTACACACAGCAGCTATAATCATGCTACACATTTAAGACGTAAAAATACACATCACAAGTGGCTACAGATGTTCTTTGATGAAGCCTAAGGGGTGGATTTAAAGCCTTCTGTTATACCCTGGACTTGCATTCAATCTGAAGGGCATTTCTACTGTTACCAACAAAAATCACTGACAAAGCAAGTGCCCCAAACCACAGCAGTGCCATGGCTGTCATCTGGTCAGCACAGGAGTGGGCAGCATTATGTTAGCAGTGAGCAGTGCTGACTGGGCACCATTATTTACATTACAAGAAACAATGCTGCTGCTGCACTCTGCTGCCAACTGCATGGCACTGAGAAAACCTAAGGGAAAAGCAATGCCAATGTGCTTTCAATGGCCACCAGGTGACAACTGCAACATGACCCTGAGCAATGGAAGGCATACACATGAGGGTAACAGCTAAGCATCATGTTTGACTGGGATTATCTGTGCTTCACCAGCTCACCAACCAGCGCAGGCTCTGAGCTTACTCAACCTGCCCCACGTGTTTTGGAAGACTCCATGCTCTGCTGACTTGTTCTTGTCATAAATCACAAAGCATTTGCTGCCCATTAATAACCATTAACCAAACTGGATTTTTGTTCATGACATAAAAGTGTTTATGCATTTCCTTCTCTCCACTCTCCAAACCAGTGCCATGCAATACTAAAAACCCACAGAGTGCCCACAAAAGGAACAGCTCTCAACGCATCTGGATGTTGATTAGAAAGCACCACAGCAAGGATAAGCACCACTAGGAAGTCTGTTTTATAGGTGACCCTCCCCTCAGGATGACCTTGAAATTAAGCAGTGGAGTAGTTTATAAATGGAACTGCCAGCCCCACAGCCCCGGGCACCCACTATGCAGGAATGGCACTTAGGGCTGTACAAGTCCCACTGGTGACCTGATTAGCTCAGCATCCCACACTGGTTATGGACTCAGGGAGACTCCAGGCAGAAATGTGCCTGCCAAGCTGCAGGACCCAGTCTAGGGTTGATTTATGCTGCTGCTTACAGAGGGGCTGGAATCACATAGAACTCCCCTTCCTAGAGAACGCTCGGTTTGAGCGCGGAAGAGGCAAGACAAATCAGCCCTGCATCTAAAGGAGAACTGGGAAAAAACAACCAAATGAACCAAAATCCCAGACCATTAAATACCCTTCTGTTGGTCAAAGTGGTGCAGTGGCTCTTCATCCCTGTTTTTATCATCCACCCACCCTGCCTAACCTGCTTGCTTAACTACCCTCTTGAGCCAGCTGTGAGCACAACCTCTTTCCCACCATTCCACACATCCAAGCTCAGGCTACCTCTGCCCAACAGAGTATGTCTCATTCCCTTTGCATCATGTCCAACCTCCCACTCTCCCAGTCCCACACCCACTCTGCTAATGGGCTCAGCTTGTGTTTTCCCACTTCAGAGAAACTGGGAATTACTCCTGAATTACTCCACTGGGAATTATTGTCTGAAAATCTGTTTTGCTCAGACTGAGGTTACCTCATCATCAAGTTCCTCACCTTGAAGCCCAGTAGGAACTCCTCCATTTCAGCACCAGCCATACTAATCAGGTGTGAGGGATTAAATTATAAATTCATGCTCAAAGTGCTTCACAATTAACAGCTATTTGTCTCAAATCCTCTGAAACACATAATTGTTAACTCTGTGTTACAGGACAGGGAAGCAGAGAGACCTGAGATGCCTCATCCAAGGTCACAGCATGGATCAGGACCCTGGAGCTGCTGGCTGCCTGCCTGCCTCCTGTGCAGCTTGATTGTTTGCACCACTTTCTGCCAGGGAATGCTTGCAGACTTTCCACTGGTGTCAGAAAAAGTAGGACTTTAACGAGATAAAAGTTGACCCCTCGTGAGGACCTTTAGCCATTTTAATCCCATTTTCCTCACAGCTCCAATGTTTTTCACAGAAGGAAGGATGAGGATTATTACTCAGTTTTTCCACATAATGATCTATGTTTGATCTAAGCCCTCAACCACCTGCTGCATCAGCTCCCATAGGGACATGCACAACCAGAAGAAAACGGGCTATGGAGTGGAGAAAACCATTTCCCAGTCCCCCAGGGTGGAACACCCAGGGCTGCTGCTCAGCAGCCCATGCAGCATGGCTAATGCAATCACAGTGAGAGCAGGGCAAGGGAAAGGAGGTGGCAAGCATCTTACCACAATCACAGGGGGGGACAAATGACATTTTGGAAGGCAGATTTGGTGAGTTTAAGATGCCTTCACACTCTGTGTGCTCTGAGCTAGCACACATCACTGTCTTCCCAGTAAAGCACTAGCCTTGAAGTTGTATTTATTTTACTTCACTGAAGTATAATTAACAGTTCAATTATCTGCTTCTCCAATCCCAGAGCAGAGGGAGTAAATTCATGTGACCCCAGAAACACCTTGGGAAATGTTTCAACTTCTGCCTTCAATCTCTTTTTTAGAGCTGGAACCAATACAAGATTATTGTGCCTCTGGCCTTGGTGCCACTTGTGTTCCACAACCTGTCCTTTGCTTAATCCTTCCCTCCATCAGCATATTAATAACCCAAAGGTTAATGCCATGAGCTTCTGCTGTTCCAGGGACTGAATTAACTGGGGATGTTCCATTTCGTCCTTTCTCCCTCAACATTAATCCTGTCAACTCTTAAGCTAAGAACAATAAAAGCACATTTTTTTCTCCCTCAGCATATTTCAGAGTCCATGTTAGCAATTCATTCCTCCACAGCTGAAGCAGGTAGGGAGTCCCCTGCCTGTGGAGTTCATCTACGTAACCCAAGAGTGCTGCTCACTGATTCATTTCAGAAAGCATTTCAGTCACGTCAGACTAAAGCATGAGGACAGATGCATCTTTGGGGTGATGTTTTGAAACAATGGATACCTTATTTGAATTGCAAGGGCAGGATAACAAGGAATAAAAGAAAGCTATTCATGGTGCTCTGCAACGTTCTAGCCATAAGTTTCCAAAAGGCAATCTGGTGCCTGCAGGAAAAGTTTGTGCTCATGGTTATCTCCTGCTCTAAGAGGACTGTGACATCTCTCTCACTCTAGCTCCTGCACTTCCAACAGCTATTTTTCACTGTCTTGTGTCTCTCTGCCATCCCTCCCACCTCAAAAAAAGGGCACTGAAACAAAAGAGCAACAAGAACTGAGGGGTTAATTCATAGCTTCCCTGCCAGCAGAAGACTGACCCTTTGTTGTCCTGGAATTCTGTTCCCATGTGCTAAGATATGTGAATAAATGCTGGCATCTGAGCAAACTCCCAAGCCTCAGACAGAAGAGTGATTCCTGCAGTACCTTGAAGGGAAGGTTTGTATAAACAAAGTGGGCTGCAAGCATTTAGCAGAATGACTTCAGTAAAGAGAATACTACTAATGGTCCATGCTTGTGCAGCAAATATGAGTTATTAAAACCCCCAAAGTAGTTTTACTGTCCCATACCACACCTGGTTTAGCTGAAATGGGTGCTTAAAATCTTAAAATCTATTTTCCAAAAGTGGCTAAGCCACTGACAGCTCAAAGCTGGAGTGAAAGCCCTTGGGGATGGGGCAGATCACTTTCATCCTGCTCCAGCATTGCTCCTGAGATTGACGTTGAGACTGATAGGTGAAAGACTGAACTAGGAATATCCTCTGGGAGATGACTATCCACCACGGAAGGAGGATTAGTGTGCATTTGATTGACTCTTTTAAAGTACTTTTTCATTACAAGCTTTCAGAGTTTTGCAGCCATTACTTCATTGAAATGCTCTATTTTCCTCTGCCCTTTTTTTCTCTTTAGGCAAGCAAAACAAGTTAAACAAAAAAAACCCCTGAACTTCCCTGCTAACCAGAGATTTTTCTGACATCCTAATTAACAGGAAACACACTGACACATCTCATGGTGGCATGAGAAAAAGCAAACAGAGCTGCTGAAAAGCAGGGCACATATAACAGCAACCCCTACCTGTGCTGCTGTGCTCTTTCCTACAGGTATCTAACCCCCCTATACCTGTTCTGCACCTTGTTTAATGCTCCTATCCTTAAACCTCCAGGCATGCCAACAGTAAGACAGCCTGGGAACAAACACTAAACTTTCATAGATTCATAGAATCAGTCAGGGTTGGAGGGGGCCACAAGGATCATCCAGTTCCAACCCCCCTGCCATGGGCAGGGACACCTCACACTAGATCAGGCTGGCCAGAGCCTCATCCAGCCTGGCCTTAAACACCTCCAGGGATGGGGCCCCAACCACCTCCCTGGACAACCCATTCCAGGCTCTCACCACTCTCATGGGGAAGAACTTCTTCCTCCCACCCAGTCTGAATCTCCCCACTTCCAGCTTCATTCCATTCCCCCCAGTCCTATCACTACCTGATAGCCTAAAAAGTCCCTCCCCAGCTTTCTTGTAGCCCCCTTCAGATGCTGGAAGGCCACAAGAAGGTCACCTCAGAGCCTTCTCTTCTCCAGACTGAACAGCCCCAACTCTCTCAGTCTGTCCTCATAGGAGAGGTGCTCCAGCCCTCTGCTCATCCTGGTGGCCCTTCTCTGGACACCTTCCAGCATGTCCATATCCCTCTTGTAATAGGGGCTCCCAAACTGGATGCAGTACTCCAGGTGGGGTCTCACCAGAGCTGAGCAGAGGGGGAGAATCACCTCCCCTGACCTGCTGGCCACACTTCTCTTGATGCAGCCCAGGCTCTGGTTGGCTTTCTGGGCTGCAAGTGCACCTTGACAGCTCATGTTGAGCTTCTCATCCACCAGCACTCCCAAGTCCTTCTCCTCAGGGCTGCTTTCTAGCCAGTCACTGCCCAGCCTGGATTTGTGCTTGGAATTGCCTCGACCCAGATGCAGGACCCTGCACTTGGTCTTGTTGAACCTCATGAGGTTGGCTTGTGCTCACCTCTCCAGCCTGTCCAGGCCCCTCTGTGCACACAACCAAACTCACAAAGAAGACCCTAATCAGTTCCAAGTGTTCCTTGGGGGTTAGAATGAGCACACGACTGAATGCAGGAGGACAGATTTTCAGAGAGATTTAGGTGCCAAGAGGCACAGATCAGACCCTACTGTTATTTTCAAAACTGCTTCAGCTGTTTAGAACTTCATATTTGAGAGTGAAATGTCTAAAAGTTCTGGTCCACCACCAGTTTAGGTGAAAGTCAGGGTAAGGAGTGACAATATTATACCATGAAAAACTACCATGGCTTCATGGATACACAAAGGCAATGAGCTGAACAGGTCAGCTGTCAACATTTGTCAGTGACCACAGTGCTCTGAATCCTAAGCATCCCACTCCTTTGGAGAATCCTCACTAGCTCTGAAAAGCACACCATTTCCCCCTTCTTTTATGTTTGTCCTGCAGAAAGACAATGTTCTCTGCTACCTGGTCTTTATATAACAGCAAACAAAGCAAACCTAGGCTTGGCCAGCCCGGGTTTTCCTGGATTAGACTGTTTGCAGAGTATTAGTCATAGAGCCAACACCTTTACAGGTCAGCAACTCTTTGGGAAGGTTCACTTGGACTCCACCTAGCTTTAAAGAAGACAAGGAGACGGCTGCAGAACAACAAAGGTGGTTTTGATAATCTAAAACTAATTACATAGAAGCATCTGCTCAAATAAGGCCTCCTACTCACTTAGCAAACAGACTGAAAAGCAATTACAACATGAACTCTTTTCTGAAGAGTTTTAATGGTGTGTTTGGACTGTCTGGACTGCCTGACTACATTCCCTGTGGAACAGCTACAATATGCAACAGGAGGAAAAAGCTTAAAGACTTAATGCAAAGATCTTGATCTATATAATCACTGTGGACAGCGTAGCAAAGCAACTCAGGTACTGATATACAGGGGGGAAAAAAAGAGTAAGAGACCAGAGAAATCTAAATTACAAAGTACTAGGGAACAACAGACACCTGTATTGGAAAAGTTACAGTACCAGAGGCTCCAAATAAAAAGCAGCATCTTGATCTGACAAATTCCTAATTTAAAGCTACAGAGACCACTGACAAGCAGAGCTGAAGGCTTTGCAAAGCTTGGCTTTTTGATTTCATCAGAAGGTGTGAGCCTGGTGATCAAGAAGCACAGAAGAAAGGGCACAATTTTGGTAACTCAAAGACTAAGTCATGACAAAACTACTTGTCATCAGTGGAAGTCTGGTAAAACATTCTTTTGAAGGGTGGCTACTAGAAGAGACTCTCCCATAGGAGGAATGTAACCCAATAGGAGAGACAACCTTGTATTTGAAGTATCTCCATGTAGTTCAAATTTTACCATCAAAGACAAGCAAAAAACCATGTACCTGTACAGATGTAGTGTCCAGCACAGCTCCTACAACCCACTAACACTGTCCTTTTCAGCTAGTTGTGTAGTGGTGTTAGAGGAGAAGGCACCCAGGGAATCCCTGCTGCTCTATCAGAAAATTTCTTAAAGATCACAAATATTTTCTTTGCAACTTATTGAATCCACCCTGGTCAGTAACTCTATCATCTTATTCCTCCTTACATAAAAAGTTACATTTAATTATTTCCCCTCCCCCCCCCGAAAAAAAATGTTAAAATGTAACCAGAGGAAGAAGAGCTCTTCTCAGCATCTGGTGGTGCCAAGCTCTCAGCACAGCCACAAGAAGAAGAACTGAAGCTCAAGTTCACATTGTCACAGCTCAAGGCTATTACAGTGGAAACAAGGTCGCATTCAGAAGGTAAATGAGAGGAGATCTGATCAAAATCCTGCTCACAAAGTCTCATTGTGAATTCCAGCTGACTTTCTTTCCCCTTTATGAGCCTGTTCACATACAATTCCTCTCTGAATAACAGCAGGAGTAGTTAAAATCTCTTTACTCTGAGAGACATGCCAGTGTCCATACAAAAGAGTTCCTCTGAACATTTCTTATGCTATTTACTTGGGTTTTCTGAAGGTTTGTTAAGAGTCAAAGGAAAAGTCCAGCTTGGATATGCCTGTCCTGAATACAATACAGTTTTGTCCCCAGTACAAAACCAGTGCAGGTTGTACTGTAGGAGGGAACTTTTGCTCAGAAGTCTAAGGACCAAAGATACACACATGAAGTACACTGGTAAAGCTGGAAGGAGGCAAGGATTGTTCTATTCATGTGTATCCTTTGCTAGCACACCCTGTCTTTGCTTTCACAAACACAAATTTCCCTTTCAGATCTGCTCAGAATCAAGAAGCACTGAAAGGGCTTCACTGTATCAATAAATCTCTGGCACCAGGAGAATCATCACAGAATCACAAATAGTTTGGGTTGCAAGGAAGCTTAAAGATCAATTAGTTCCAATGCCTCTGCCATGGGCACAGGCACCTTCTACTAGCCCAAGCTGCTCAAGGACCCATCCAATCTGGCCTTAAACACCCCAGGGAGGGGGCATCCCCAACCTCCATGGGAAATGTGTTCCAGAGTCCCCCCACCCTTACTGTAAAGAATTTCTTCCTGATCTCCAGTCTAAATCTCCCCTCTTCCAGCTTGAAGCCATTCCCCCTCATCCTATCACTACAAGCCCTTGTAAAAAGTCCTTCTTCAACTTTCTTGTAGGCTCCTTCAGGTACTGGAAGGTCACTGTAAGGTCTCTCTCTGGAGCCTTCTCTTCTCCAAGCCAAACACCCCCCAACACTCTCACTCCATCCCCATAGAGGTGCTCCAGCCCCCTGATCGATTTCTCAGCCCTTCCCTGAACCTGCTCATGAGGGTACCCACTGCATTCCTCTCTGAAAGGAGGCACACAAAGCCCCAGAGAAGAAGCAAGCAATGCACACCACCCCCTGTGCCAAGGCAGGTGCAGATCACAAGTGTCACCACGACCCTACCATGCTGCTTCGGATGTCTGAGTACCCTGCAGCCTGGGTAACCAACACCGAGCCACCCAAAGCAAATGGGCTGAGAAACTTTATATCACACACTGACTGGAATGCCCCTTGGGTAAACTCAAGCCTCCTTTTTTGGGAGCTGTTAATACCACTGGGCCTGCCAAAATTTTTAGTCACCTGCTAACTATACCCCCTGGTCCACCCCCACCCCCCCCAAAAAAGAACAACTAAAACTCTCAAGAATGACTAAAAACTTCCTATATGTAGCATGACCCCCAAATTAATCTGGTGGAAATTAAAGAAACACAGAATTTTCCTTCTTTTTTTTTGAAATGAAGTCACCCACACCTGCTGCTTCTTTTTATGCAGTTTAGTACTTCTCACGACCATCATGGCTCAGGATTTAGGGAAAAGCGGAAAAAAAAAAAGAGTTACATCATTTTTATGTTCCTTAAGCAAGCCTCAACTCTACATACTTGTGACATTAGCACACCAAAGTTCCAGGGATTTCTGTGTACTGTGGCACTTCCTGATCTTGTTAGTCCTGGAACTTTTCCTGCCAATGCACCTGTCAAAACGAGATGAGATCAGGTACAATCAGCTCCTACCTACAGCAAACTGAATTTTAAGCCCAACTGCATTATTCTAAGGATTTTGTAGACAAAAAAGAACCCTCAGAGTAATACCCAAAAATGTGAATCTTTCAGCAACTGGAGACAAAACTTAGTGTTTCTCTTAGATAAAGGATTTTTAGTTTGAACTGGTTGGTAAGTTTGGGGGTTCCTTTGGTTCGCCCTACTGCTACTTTTGAACCTTCTGCTGGCCAGAAGGTGGTTAGCAACTGCTTTGGACATTCCTGAAGTTCCCTAACACTTCCTAAGGGAAGGTGCTGTCCAGAAAAATCAATAGATTTGCTCTGAGGGAAAGGAAGAAAATTAATCTGTCACTCAAAAAGATGTGCTAGGATTGTTTCTAAGATAAATGGCTGCTAGCTGGAGTAGGATGCCCAGGATTTTCCTTGCAGACAAGTAGATAATTCTTTTCAGCTCAGAAATCTAGCCCAAAAGTCCATCACTCAGTCATTACTGGGTTAACAGCAGTGACAGGACAGCTGTACTTCCATTGCTGGTAAAAAAAAAAAAATTATTCCAAATAGCACAACACTGTTGAGTGGTTTGAGAAAGAGAAGAAACTAAAAAGCAAACAAATTAAAAAAAAAAAAAAACAACAAAGCCAACAACAACCCTAAACCTAACCACATACTTTCAGTTCAGAATAGTCAGCACAGAGTAGCAAGGAGATGCATTCCTCCATGTGCCATGGGTGTCCCAACTGAACATTAATACCTGATCTGGGGCTGGAGGGTCATGAAGAGTTACCTAAAACCTCCTGGTTCAAGAATCCAATAAGAAAAAAAGAGTGAAAATAACCCTCTGCTCCTTCCAGAAATATCAGGTCTTGTGCTTCCCTCCTCTAAGCCACCAAAAAAAAAAAAAAAAAAAATCTACCTGACATCACATCTATAAGCACAAAGGGTAAGAAAAAAGCAATTTTTGGTAGGAAAATACTTCATATCAACACTTCCACAATAAGAAAGCTAATTTATTCAACCTGTTTATTCAGCTGCTGATGAAGCCACACTGTGGAAGTGATTTTGCTATAAAAATATATCTCCATGGAGCTTTCCCTTTCATTTCCTTTGTTGAAGGCAGATCCTGATCTGATTCTCACTGTCCTTCCCAGAAACACTTCAGCTTGCACCACTGAGGGAGCACCAACCAACTGCGGAGGAAAGGAGCAGCAGAAAAACATCTCCAGACAGCACTGCTGCTGAGTGCTTTGCGTAAGGAAGCCCTGACCTGAACCCTCCAGTTCAGTAACACCAACAGACTGAGCCTGACTGACCCAAACCAACTTCTTTCCTCTTAAATTCTCAAACCTTGACAATTCAGAAAGCACAGGGGGGGAACAGGGATCAAAACCAGCAACGTCAAAGGAGGTTCCTCCTTCTCCCCCTAAAACAAAGGGCAGGACTTAAAAGCTGGAAGCCTTTAATTGTTTGCTTACTGCTTAATAACCAGTATGCATTGCCTTGCTATTACAACTGCCTTTTGTTTCATCAAATGTGATGACCACATCATAAACTCAGTTTTATTGTCATTTCCAGCCTGCTTCAGTGTGGGGCTGGGGAGGGAATTTGGTTTCCACAGCTCATCCAGAGCTTTAGCTTTGCCCAGTTTAGCAATGATAAGGGAGCCAGCCAGCAGTGTCCTGTGTTGCTGATATTAGGAACTGGGCTGAAATCATTAAAATTATCAACACAGGATGAGATGTGTCAAGAAAAGAAATGAGACAGAAGGGGAAAGAGGAAGAAATCTCATAACATAATGAGATGTTTATCTATAAAAGTTGCCCACTTCAAAGCAGGAAGGGCTCGACTCCTTGGTTTAAAAAAAAAAAAAAAAAAAAGAGCTTTTAATTAAAAGCTCAAAGATTTTTCCACAGTCAAGCAGTCTCAAAGAAACTATGTGTGGAGGAGGCTGAGAGTAATTTCTGACACGATTGGTCTGTTCTTCAAGCTCAAGGTTTTTGAAAGCAGCATTTCTCAAGATCTAGAAGATCAGGGCTGTGGAAATATCCTCAGTCTCTCCAAGTGTACTGTCTCTTCCTTTCTGATGCCTCCATCCTCACCAGCTTTTGTTCAGGAAAAGCCTGGAGAAACAGTAGGAGAGCTTTGTGCCTCTTGAGGCAAGATCAACTCTTAAGTCTAAAACCAATGGGCAGACAAATGGATACTCAGCTTTGGGTTAAGCCAAGTTACTGCCACGTCCTTTAGGGTGTCAGGAAACACAACAGAAAGTATTTCTGTACTTTGCTTCAGCCAGCTGGAGATGGGCTGTCTGCTGCACGCAACCTTCCATTAGTAGGTTCAAAAGCCTTTCAAGATGTAAATAAATGGCACCAGTTCTCTGGAGCACTCTTTCCACTCAAGGCTTGACATCTGCAGACAGGGATGGATGTGACACCACTGCCACAGCCCTTTCCAGCGTTACAACAGCAGCGTTACCGTCTTCTCTTGGGAACAAGAGAGCCACTTCTGCCTGGTCATGTCATTTTTTTTTTTTAATGCTTTTCTTTTCACTTTCTGAGGAAACAGACAATTCACCCTTGAACAGATAAAAATGATACTTTCTTTCTACAGGCTGCAATTTATTCTATCATGTGGCAGAGAGGAACACCAGGGCCATTGTGCTATCGCACCCTTGGCGAGCTGGGGCTGAGGTGCTTTTTCCAACCAGAGAATAGCAATGTCTGCAATGATTGGTGTTCATGGAAACTCAACCTCATCCCCACTGACCAGCTGTTAATTGTGAGTAAGAGACCTCAGTGCTGAGATGGTTCTGTTCTGCACAAGCATAGGGAATTACCTCTGCTTCACTTCAGGAATCATTCTCCTCTTTGTCTGGGAGTGTAAATACTCAGATTTACTTTGGAAGGTCTTTCTCTTCCCTGTCTTACAGAGAACTAGGATCCTGCCAACAAATTTATCATTATCCACACCCTTGCAGAAAGAATCCTTACAACAGTGATTAGATGAAGCATAATTATATGGTGTTATAAGATTTCTACGTTTTCAGTATAAATGCTGCAATATCAAAATACAAAACACCTTAAGGGTGTGAAAAATACAAAAGAATATCCTCCAGACACAGGGAAGAGAAACCACCTTTGCAAGTTGCTTCATTCATGGTACTCAGAACAACTTTCTGTCCTGAGTACAGGATTTCTCCAGCCAGTTGGAGTGCTCAGAGACAGTTCAAAGTGATGATCAGGAATACAACCTGCTCAGCTTCTGCCTTTTCCTCTATGGCATTTCAAAAGCATTGCCTCAGTGTGTTCACATTTGCCTTACAACAATCACAACACCCATCTATTAGCATGCTTTTTGCACAAACCTAGCTAAAGGAAACCATTAAGGTAAAAGGCAAAAATTACCTTTTAACCTGTGAATGGTAAACAAGTCAAAATCAAAAGACTGTAAGAAAAATCACATGGCCTTGCAGTTTTTTTTTGCTGAACTCAAGAATCCTACTGTAACAGCCTGAGGCAGAAGCTGTGGAGAAGGGCAGTGTCCTCAAAAACAAGAGAGTTTGCTCAATAACTATTTTGTCTTTTTTTTTTTTTTTAAGTAGGATTTAAATTTTCAGCTATCATCCCAGTTTAGAAATGGAACAGATCGTTGAAAGCAATCAAGACATAACTAATGACCATTCGTCAGTTTATCCTGAACATTGCACATCAGTCCACAAAGAAATGCAAAAGAAATGTTGAGGATAAGCCACAGATCAGCAGGAGAAGAAAGAAAAGGCAGCCAAGACAAGTATAATATGTCAAATGACTAACTGCACCCTGTCCCTAGAGCCCCTTTCCATACATTACTAAATATGACTTCACTGAAGTCATGGGTAAAATTCTTATTTGCTTCAGCAGTGTCCTACTTTCATCAGTGATTTTCAACAGCTAACATCAAAGCATCCATCAAGACACAAATTATCAGAGGAACATAATTTTGCTCACAGCACAGGGGCAAATTTACTTAGACCCTAGCATTTTTCCTGGGCAACCAAACAAATTCCAATCAGGACACAAAACCAATGTGGTTCTTTCATCTTGGTTAAAAAAAAAAAAAAAAGAAAAAAGGAAGAAAGTGTGTCCTTGTTTCAGGCAACACATCTCCTGTGCATGCTCAGAACTGGACCCTGCAAACTCATGGGAGCCTTACATTCTGCCAAGGGTGTGTTTTTCCAGTCATCAAATCAAATTTGCCTGTGAGAACTTTACATTTAAACTTTCCTGTCAATAAAAATTTAGAGCTTGTTAGTTGTGCTACACAGGCTGATTAAAAGGGCAGAAAACTGCAATTCTGATCTAATTCCATAGCCTGAGAGAAGTGACTGATGAGCACAGATCATACAAGGACACAGTAGTCTGCCTCAGAACATGCAATCCATATCTATTGATGCTTGTGGAAAAACATTACTGCTCCATGAAATAATAGATGGAGCATTTCAAAAGGTCTCTCAACACATCCACTTTGGGTTAGGGGAAAGAAAAAGGTTGTATGGTGAACCTAGCAGTGTCTATTTTCATCAGAGATCCTCAAGTTCATATCACCTTTAATCATCATGCTCAAATTGCTTGGAGAATGCAGCATGGGAAAGTATCAAAACATAATGAAGGTATTAAAGAATTGTCAACCTGCTAGTGGCAGTCTGTGAGAGTCACAAAAAGAAAAATCAAATCAAGTCCTCCTCAAGCAGTGCCAATAAAAATCTGAGAAGTAATTTCCTTCAGTTTTACAATTTCATATTGTTCTGAAGGCTATGCTCCCTGTGGAAATCAAGAGATTGTATGAAGAGTAAATGAATGGAATAGAGGAGGAATTGAAAAGAGAAAACAAATAAAAGAAATTACTCTGCTGAAGGACTAGTAGAAGCTCCAAAACACAGGACTGATTCTGAATAAACTGGTGAATACCTCCAGGGCTCTGGCAGGTCTCAGTGGGATTGCCCAGGTGCAATATTTGCTCAAATTTCTTCAGCTAGCTTTAAGATGTGGAGGAGCCAAATATAACCCCCTCTCAAAAAAAAAAATTAAATAAAATTAAGCTTTGTTTTTATTCAAAGGCCAGCATTATTCTCTCCTCCTTTCATTCTTTTCCCTTAGAGTCAGTGCTGTGTCAGAACCAACACACAAGCACAAACATCTGGCTGCTTCCTTACCACTCTGCCACTGTCCAGCCAGTTGCAGCACATTAACTAAACCAATTAAAAAGCCTTCAAGAAAATTAGCTTTTATATTTACTCTTATACTAGAGGTACTACTCTTAGAGCCTAAAACACCACCAGCACTGAGGCAAAAGCTCTATCCACAGGACAAGATTTTGCTGATCAGCACATTCACAATAAGATTCCCAGCAGAAGCTCCCTCCCTTCATCCAAGAATGGCTTTAATTTTCATCAGCAAAGCAATCTAACACAAAATGCAGAAACCACATCCTGCTGCCTGCCATGCCTTGAAATTTCTTCTTGTAAAAGCTCTGGTCCTACCCACAGAGCAAGTACTCCCACTCAGCACATCCTCCCAGGCCAACACTAGGCTCTTCCCTTAGTGTAGGAGAAATTATTCCTGATCTTTTCCATTAATTTAGCATTGCTGGCCTCTCATTTTGGGATTAGGGGACCTCAGATTATCACTTAGCTTTGCCTCAAGCAGATACATTTCAGAGGCAGCAGGTTTAGTCATACTCATGACTAAATTCCACTATGAGGCCAGTCCAAACCATGACACAGTTTCTTGGCCAGTCTTGTTTCACTGGCCTGCAGAGCAGAGCAGACCAGAGCCATCTGACATCTGTTTGTCACTATTTCTGACATGATTTAGTAATGGCAAGCCAGTCAAGTCACATCACAAGACTAATCAGAGCTGGCCCTAACTAGCCTTGGAAGAGAAGGCTTAAGTCAAGTAAAAATGACCCTCTAGGGAAAAAGAAACTTCTTCAATACCAGTTTAATCAGCAATGTGTTACTGCTCTGAAGAATGAGAGCATTTGTAAAACCCCCATGCAAGAATGACTCGTAGGAGGAAGAGGTGACTAAGGAATTAAACAATCCACTGGAGAGCAAATTGTGGTTTGTTGGCTCCGCTGGGAACAAAAGGTCTACGACTCGCTGCCCGAGCTCGAGGAGGACATGACTTGCTGGCGGTATTTCCATGAAAGCTGTTCTGTGATTCATTAGCTCTGCTGGACCCTCTCTCCTCTCTCCCTTCCCCCCACACCATCATTAAACTCATCTGTTCTCTTGAGCTCTTGCTTGGCAGAAACGGTGTGCTGACGTACAGAGCGAACACGAACGGCTCCCATGTTTAGAAGAAAGGAGGATGGAAGGGAAGCAGATGAGAGACTAAAGAGTAGCCAGAAGAAAAAGCCTGACTGCACCCACCCCCCCACAAAAAAACCCCAAAAGAAACAAAAAAAAAAAAAACCAAAAGAAAAATAGAAATCCCAAGAAATATATCTCTACAACATTCTTCATCTTGAAAGTCTCCATATGCTTTACAAACTATACATCCTACACTGAAGAATCCTTTCCTTCAACACCCCCTTAGGCCAGGGCAAAAGAGACCTAAGAAAACAGATCAGTCCTGGCTTTGAGTACACACTGACACTTGATATTCTCCTCCAAGCCATGTAAGCATGTTTCACAAATAAGCACAGTCCCAAAAAAAGGCTAACCCTTGGATAACCCCCACCCCTCACCTTGTTCCAACTGGAATTTAACGTTTCCATTCAACTGCTTCTCTCAAGAAAAGTTTTTGTGTGTATTGAGTCATTTTTCTTCTTCTCTCTCCCACCTCTTCCCGAAGATATTAATCACCACATCACCTGCAGATGTTTGGAGGATAAACAAACCCCCACCATCACCGTGTCAACCAGTGTCAAGGAATCCCAGCTCTCCCGTTCAGAAAGTTCAGGCTGCCTCACTGTTTCCAAGGCAAACTAATGTTTGAAAGGCTTTCTGTCAATAAACAGTGCACTGGGTAACACTGGATTCTTCCACACAGCTCCCATCAAGTGTTCCAACTGTTCCACAGGTGCTCTGGCCTCTGTTTGTACACACTGATGGTTTTCGGGGTAGCCAGTTTCAAAAGCAGAAAATTAACTCTGCTGATGAACTGCAGCAATATTCACCATTGGTTTACATCTTTTTCTGTTCTATTTTATAGATGTTTTCATTCTAAAACCTCCACATGGTTTATGAGCACTCAAGCATAGCAGGAAAAGTGACCTCTTGCAAGGAATAGAGCTGGGGGCGGGGGGGGGTAAAAAAAAGATGCAACCTTGGGTTACACATCACAAAAGTTCTTACAAGTGATTGTACAAGTGGCTTACAGTAAGTTTTAAATGAGAAGCCAGGAAAAGCCTATAGAATCATAGCATTACATCCTCAAATCCCTTTTTTAGCCACTCAAACTCTCAGCAACACGTAGATTAAATTAAAATGAGATTCTACTGGGCTGCTACAGAGTGTTGGAACCCTTCTGTTCCAAACACAGCTATCAGACACCAGCAGTAGATTACTTTGCATCAGACACAATGTGGGATGTTTTCCCTTTCTCTGTCTTCATCTCTCCACAAGCCCTTCCTCAGCCAGCTACGTTTCTTTCTGATTCCCCTCTCTTAATGTGCTAGCTCCCAACTGCTCAGCTTGGGGCAATAATCTCCTTCCTGTTCCTTGACCACACTGACCAGCCCACCCAGAACTCGGGGTTATCACAGCTGTAGTTTTAATTTTTATATCCCTTGACTCTGTTAGCTGCAGAGTCAGGATCACCCACATGGGCACTGTCAGACTCTCAGTTTTGCTTCTGGGACCTGTATTACTTTATTCAGTTTTCAAAACAAAATATATCCTTGTCCTAGAACTACAGCCTTGCTAGCCAAAAGCTAAGCATCCCTGTGTCCTGCTATTCCTATTTACACTTAACAGGCAAACCATATATTCTCATAAGTATATCAAACTAAGTATTTCACTCTAGGTTATAATCTAGATTATAAACCAGGCATTTAGGACCAGAATTTAAAGGCCTCAGTGTCCTGTGACACCAATTGGAGGAACAAGTGTTTAAAAACTGTCCCAAATACCTCAAGATGCTAAGTTTGGGGTGAAAGACTTACAGATGAGCCATGAAGTTTCCTGAAAAGAAAAATAAATAAGATCACTCTGAATATCATGCTCAGGAAACATGTCAAGAATTGATTGTAGTTAAAGATGGCTCATGAGCTAGATCAATAGAGAAGCCTATTCCTGGGATTTATTTTGGTTATTCCGAAAAGACCAAAGGAAGTGTACCACATTTACTCAAGGTGTAGGTAACTCTGAACAAGAGTTAAAGTAAATTCATCCAAGTCCAAAGCCCAACACATATACTTCCATGTACCATGTTTTAATGTCTGGGGGAAAAAAAAGTCTTTGCATCTTAACTGTCAAAAAAGCAACACAAACTCTGCTTCTGATGTCTTTACATTCTCCTCTGACTTCCAAAGCCATTTGCACGAAACAAGGAATGTTGTCAGAATTAAATTATGTCAGCAGGAACATGCCTGAAACTTTTTTTCATGGTTAAACAGAGTTTTGAGCATAGAGTGTAACACAAAATGCTCTGAATTTCAATCAGAGACCTTATGAACAGTGAGGACATCAAAACAAGGCTCAGGACAGCTTACACTTAAATGAGCATAGTTTTAAAACAGTTTAGGTACAACAGAAGCATTACTCTTTCCCCTCCAATAAAAAAAACTGAAATAAATCACAGGGCAAGAGACAACAAAGGATGAAAGAGATTTTTCAAACCCCACAGGGGGTCTGCACAGTCATTTATCATCTACATTAACAGTAAACTCCTCAAATCCCACAGCTGGCCCTACAAAATCTGAGTCAGCTTTCTCAAAGTCTGATCAGAAGGTAGCAGTGCACCTCCCCATGCCGTTATCCATCCCTCCCTTAGTTTATTAGCAATATTATCCCTCTGCAACTGACAGTTCAGCTCCAGCAAAACCCCTCCAGCTGGCAGTGGCCAGTGCAATATAGATTCCAGGGGCTGGGGCTGTAGGCAGCCATACTTTCCAGCCTAAAGTCTAACTTTCCCTTAGGGCAGCATTTCTTCTGGTGACTGGATACTGGCAGCTTTTGTGTTCTTCGTTAGCCTGCTGATTAACATACTGCTAGAGAGTTCTCCACTACACCTAACTGCTGTTCCTAGCAGACCTATTGTGAGAGATCCTGGAGCAGCAGTTCAGCCCTGTCTGCCTCTCTTTTCCTCACAACGGGAAAGATCAGGTACATGCCTCTTTGCTTTCAAAACAATAGCTATAAATCTAACCCGAAGTTATAAAGAGACCCTGATCAAGTAATAACAACTGTAATGGAATTTTGTGAATGAAATTCCCCCTGGCAACGGTAAGAGTGTCAGGAAACACAACCCAGCCCAGTTTTCTTTATGTCAGAGGGTTCTATGCTCAAACAGAGACAGAAATAAAGAGAAACCAGTGGGCCTACTGTTTTTTTTTCCCCCGCCTCATTCAGCAAGCAAAATAAATCAAAAGGCAACCAAACCAGTACTACAGCATCGGGAACGAATTACAAGCGCTGTGTGGACGCTTGGCACAAGAGGAATTGGATATACCTGATCCTAGCTCTCCGCTTTCTATACAATCTGCTACCGATTAACATGCAAAGCACTACACTTCTGGGAGGACAATGGTGGGAAGACCTTCCACAAAGGCATCATTTTAAATTCGAGAGCCTGGAAAATTTCAGGCCTCAGGCCAGGAACAATGGTGAAGGCGAAGAGAGGCGAGCTGCGGATCCTGACAAGTTGTATGTCCATCACCAGATACGGTTTGTAACTTTTTAGCTGCATCATGCAGACTGCACAAAACAATCTGTCAGGCAGCGAGGTCCCTCCCCTATGGGCATTCTGCTCCAGCCAGAGAAGAATTCCTTCCAGAAAAGCTTCCTTAAGGCCGGTGCTGTGATCTCAGGTAGGCAGCAGTAACAAGCAGCATTTACGAGGCAGAAAGTAAACAGCAGTAATTTCTCCGGCAGCCTCCAATCCAGCAGCATCACCTCCGACAACAGCCTCTCGTTTCTGCCCGGCGGCACACGGCGTTTAAACCCCCACAAAACCAACCCCCATCCCCTGCGGTCACAGCAGCCCCAGCACCTCGCCCGGTCCCTACAGACCTTGATCGTGCTCCTCGGCTCGCCCGGGCTGGTTGCCCATCTTCGGGGGGTGCCCGGCTCCTGTCCGAGCCCCTCTAGGCCCCCGGCGCCCCGCTCATGCCTGGCTGCGGCGCGGACCTGGCCGGATCTGCCGCGGTCTCCGCACCCCAACTTCCAGAGGCGGAGAGGAGTCAGCTCCTGGCCGGCCGCTGGCCCCAGCGGCGGAGCCTGCTGCCCATGCTGGAGCAGCTGGGGCTCTCCCTCCTAACTCATTACAATATTATGCACCGAAGGCCGGGCTGTGCAGTTAATTAGCTGCCTGACTGCTGGAATAAAAGGAGGGGAAGAAAGAGGCAGGGAAAGAGCTGGCTGAGGAAGGAGGAGGCTCCACGGGCAGGGGAAGCCACCCAGGGGCAGGCAGCACGAACTGCAGGCAGGTCCGTGGAAGGCACGGAGGGTGTCTCCTGTTCTCCTGCAGCCGGGAACAACCACGGACAAGAACTCAGCTTGGCAAGTCGAGCTGCAGTGCCCAGGGGAGCCGGGGCAGCACGGGGATGGGGCCAAGAAGCTGTTTCCAGCCATACAACAGCAGAGTTCAAAGCAAAATCCTGAAATGCAGCCGGGAGGGGAGAGGAGCAGCAGGAGCACCAGCGATGACAAGAGCAGTCAAATGCTTCCAAAGCAAAGACAAAAGTCTTATTGCCCCCAATTCACAACACCAATATCCTTGCCACATAGCAAACAGACCCTGCTGCCCTTAGGCCTAAGTACACTGCTGAGGAGAGACACTTCAGAGCTGTCCTTACTCAAACCTGTCACAAGAATTAGGGGACTACATTTCAGAAACACTCAGCACCTTCTGAAAAGTAAGATAACTAGAAGGTACCAAAAAGGTCCCAACCCCATAATCCCCATTTCCAATCCATATCTCCCCCTCCCCAACATCCATACAATACATACATCAATTAAATCCCACCACATCCCCCATTTTCACAACCATATATCTAATCTCACCCCCTTAAAACCCTACACCTCATTATATTCCCCCTAACTCCCACTCTCCAAATACAACTCCCCTCCATCACCTTCACCCCATATTCCACAACCACACAAAAAAATAATCCCATCCTTCCATTCCAAACAAACAACCACCACCCCCCCCCCAACCCTATCACACCCCCAACACCCCATCCCTGACCACCCCTCCACCCACCCCCCCACACAACCACACCCCCCCCAACCCCCCCCATTCCCCCCATCACCACCACTCCTCATCCCCCCCCCCTATCACCCCCAACATACACCCAACCCCACACAATATTAATCATAACCATCCATCTCTCATCCCACTTCCGCATCAACCCACATCTATTCCAACCTCAGAACCTTCTCTCAACCCAATCCTTATACCACCATCTACCATCATACCCATTCACCACCCCCACTCCCAATCCACCTATCTCATAAACCAACCCATTTCAACCCTAACTCCTATACAACCACCACTTACACCTCAACCCCCATCAACCAAAATCTTCAACATCTAACAACTATAATCCACCCTATAACCCCAACCCACCCCCATCTAACCAACCCTTCCCCTCCTCATCAAAATAAAATCAACCTACAAACATTTATATAACTAATACATACACACTATTATCCAATAACATCATCATACAATAACTTAATTCTCTCCACTTAAACCACCTCAGACACAAAATTTCATTACAAAATCAATACTCCTTAATCCATCTTTCAACTTACATCCAATAACAACACTTCAAATAAACAATACAAATCCATTATAGTACTATAAACACCCCAAATTAACAATAATCTTTCCAACAAACATCTCACCATACATCTTACCTATCACAATACTTTAATCACCAACATTTCGATTTAACACTATTCCAAACCCATGCACATAAACAACATAAAACCAATCATATAAAGCCTACCACCACTAGAACGAAATATCAACAATAAAATCAATACCACTATACAACATCAAAATCTACCTCATTAATCACCTCGGGACTGCATTAGCCAAGATAATTTCTTGGGCTGACAAATCCTGACACCAGGCATTTTTTATTT